>NC_059117.1:34696552-34996552 GCF_020740685.1 Jaculus jaculus
TGTCATTCCACAGAAACGTACATCTTTTTTTTATTTTTTGTTCATTTTTTAAATTTATTTATTTGAGAGTGACAGACACAGAGAGAAAGACAGATAGAGGGAGAGAGAGAGAATGGGCGAGCCAGGGCTTCCAGCCACTGCAAACGAACTCCAGACGTGTGCGCCCCCTTGTGCATCTGGCTAACGTGGGACCTGGGGAACCAAGCCTCGAACCGGGGTTCTTAAGCTTCACAGGCAAGTGCTTAACCGCTAAGCCATCTCTCCAGCCCTTACGTACATCTTTTTTGAGACAGTGTCCCTCATTGGCCAAAACTCACCAAATAGGCTACACTATCTGGTCAGAAAGCCCTAGGGACTCCTCCTGTTTCCTTTGGCCTTCCCATGACTGGGATGAGAGACAGGCACCATTACCCCTGATAATTTAAAAAAACAAAATTGACATGGGTGAACTCAAGTCCACATGCTTACATGACAAGTACTTTAACAATGGAAGTATTTTCACAGCCGCTAAATCAAATTTACGATACAAAAAGTCTACAGACTTGAAGCAGTTTAGGGTTTGATTTTCCTTTAAGGTTTCAGATGGTTCTAGCAACCAGGTATGTTGTAATCAGCTCCATACTGCTATGATGAACTTCCAAACCAGGCACAGTTTATAGGGAGGAAGGGACATACTGAAGCTTACAGATCCAGGGGAAGTTCCATAATGGCGAAAGAGACAGACATGTCTCCCTTTCATAGATCCAAGCAGAGAGAAAACCACCAGCAGCCAGCCAGCACCAGAACAAGCATGAAACTCAGCAAAGAGCAGGGACTCGGACTGAACTCCAGCACTCTGCATACTTTTAGGCTGGAAACATCTGCCCCAGTAACACTTCTGGCCTGGACCTCAGGATCTGCTCCCAGTGACACCTCTTCCAGCCAGGTGGCTGGAAATCCAAGTTTTAGTAAAAATGCCTGAGTCTATTGGGGGACATAACATTCAAACTACCAGAAATATCGGTCTTGTCTAACTCAGGATGTCATGTGGTCCTGAGACCAGAAGCAGCACTATCCCTGGAACTCTGGCAAGAAATTAAAATTCTTATCTTGGCCCCAGACCCATTGGCTCAGAAACTATGAGGATGCAGCTCAGCAACCTGGGCTTTAATCACCATCCAGTTGATTCTGATCCTTACTCAAATTTAAGAATCGTTGGTTGCAATCCAAGGTCAGTTGCTCACCAGCTAGGTGACTTTGGAGCTAAACGATGAGCTTCATTTTCTCATCTGAAAAATGGGGATGCTGCATGCCTGCCCAGCCCCCTCAACAGGTGCGTGTGGGCATGTGTTTGTCTTGGTGCTTCTGGTAGATTGAATGTGTGTCCCCCATAGACTCAGATAAACTTGTAACTTGGATCTCCAGCCACCTGGATGGTGGATGTGGGGGCAGATCCTGGGGTCCAGCCCTAAGGTATGTTTGGGGGTGGAGTCTTACTTCCAGCCCAAAGGTATGCAGAGCAAGTGGAGCTCTGGCTGGTTCCCTGCTGCTTGCTTCAGGTCTTGTGCTTGTCACTTGTGGTGTTTGCCCGCTGGTGATGGTTTCTCCCTGCCTGGATATATGGAGCCAGCTTCCACTGCCATGGATGGAACATTCCCTGGATGTTTAAGCTTGAAACAAACCCCTTCCTCCCATAAACTGTGTCTGGTTTGGACGTTCATCCCAGCAATGTGAAGCTCTACAAACACTGGTGGTGGTGATGGTTCCTTTTTTTTTTTTTTAATTATTTATTTATTTATTTGAGAGTGACAGACACAGAGAGACAGATAGAGGGAGAGAGAGAGAATGGGCGCGCCAGGGCTTCCAGCCTCTGCAAACGAACTCCAGACACGTGCGCCCCCTTGTGCATCTGGCTAACGTGGGACCTGGGGAACCGAGCCTCGAACCGGGGACCTTAGGCTTCACAGGCAAGCGCTTAACCGCTAAGCCATCTCTCCAGCCCGGTTCCTTTTTTTTTTTAAACCAGTTTTTAAACTGACAAGAAAAAATTTGTGCATATCATCAGTGCATAGAATGTTCTGATATATCTATGCATTATAGAATGGCCAAATAAAGCTATTTAACGTTTATATTAACTTATATACCTATTACTTATGGGACACAAAACACTTGAAATCTCAGCAGTTTTCAAATATATAATCGGTGATTGTTAACTAGAGGCATCATTGCGTATAATAACCCTCTTGAACTGATTACTCTGACTGAACTGGAACGATGTATTGTTTCATCAGCACCTCCCCATTCCCTCTATCCTCCTCATGGTACTCACGCCAAGTTGAGCACATGACATGAGATTGCTTGGAGGAGGCTAGAATGCTGGACATTTGTAAAGTCGTATTTACAGTAGTAATCCTTCCAATCATTGAGCTCTCACCACACTCCAGAACCTGTTTCTACGCTATCTCACTGGGGCATTGATGCAACAAGTGTGCATTGCCGGGGGGGGGGGAGAGGGGGGCTCTGTTTTCAGGGGAGAATACTGTCACATGAGGGTTGAAGAAACTTTCTCATGAAGTGCCTTTAACTGGTAAGCCATCTTCACAGCTGGGTGTGGTCCCACATGCCTTTAATCCTAGCGCTGGAGGGACTAACGCAGGAGGATTGCTGTGAGTTCAAGGCCAACCTGGGATACATAGTGAGTTCTAGGTCTGTCTGAGTTAAAATGAGACACTGCTTCAAAAAGAAAGAAGGAATGGAAGAAAGAAAAGGAAAGGAAGGAAGGGAGGGAGGGAGGGAGGGAGGGAGGGAGGGAGGGAGGAGGGAAGAAAGAAAAACAAACTTTCTCAAGATGATCCAGTAAACAAGAAAAACTTAAATTTCTCTTCTACTAAGCTCTACTCTGTCACCTTTCTGCTTTTTGTCAGGAAGCATGAGAATAAATTCCTAATATGTATCATCTATCTACTATCTATCACCTATCTATTATCTACTCATCTATCATCTACCTATCAATCAGTCAATCATCTATTTTTGGGTTTCCAATACAGGGTCCTATGTAGCCCAGGCTGGCCTCAAACTTGGAACAAATAGTTGAAGGTGACCTTGAACTCCTGATCCTTTTGCCTCCACCTACCGGGTGCTAAGGTTACAGTAACATAAGAAATTCAAATTTTAATTGAAGTAAATAGGGACTTGGTTCTTTATTTACTGCTATTCCATTATGTTTATTGACTGTGCCTACACTCTCTAAAAGTGGTCCCTTTTCTGTTTTGTATTCTTTCACCAGGCATGGTTTTGCATGCCTGTAACCACAGCACTCTGGAGGCAGAGGCATGGTTCTAGGCCAGCTAGGACTACAGTGAGACCGTGCCTCCAAAGCAACAATGACAAAGAGCCTTTTTCCTACACTGCTGCGCGCGCGCGCGCGCGCACACACACACACACACACACACACACACACACACACCCTCTATTTCTCTTTTCTAAACTCCACATATTGTCCAGACTTGAATGTGAGGAAATTTGGCACAGATGTTACTCAAATCTGATAATCTCCTTATTCCTTTAATAGCTTTTACCTGTGACCTACTTATTCTGTCTGTATGCTTTCATGGCATTTGAGTCCAGCCCAGCATCAGGAAATTTGTGGCAACATAAAACTTCAGGCATAATCTTAAAACCATGTAATGAGCTGGACATGGTGGCACGTGCCTTTAATCCCAGCACTCAGGAGGCAGAGGAAGGAGAATCGCCGTGAGTTCGAGGCCACCCTGACACTACATAGTGAATTCCAGGTCTCCAGGTCAGCCTGTGCCAGAGTGAGACCCTACCTTGAAAAATAAAATAAAATAAATTTTTTAAAAGTCTATGTAATGAAACTGATCGCCATAAATTCTAAGCTGGGCTCAGTATGACAGGACTTGGAATTTCTGACCATTACATCAGGGCAAGTCATCAAGTCATATCTGGATAATGAAATGGGAGCAAGAAGTGAACCATTCTGGGAATATGATAAATATGACTTGTTACAGAATGCCATTGCCTTGCTAGAAAACTCTCATAAACAGGACATGGACTGTTACAATGAGAGCTGACCCAGGGAACTGAACTGTAATGATGTTATATTTAGAGTCGGTTTTTGTTTTTGAAGCAAAACTTACCTAACAGCTACCCTGCCTCTTTCATCCCATTCCATATCTCCTTTCTACCTTGTCCCTCAACACTGTGTAAATATTATATATACCAGAGATTTCAGTTCTCTATAGGGGCGAGCAAAGACTGAGAACTTTTTATCCAAAGAGGAATAGGAATCTGAAAATCACAGGAAAATTGGGCCTGCAAACGTCCAGATAGAACACTAGCATATTTAAACAAATATCCCAGTAACAAGATTTAGTAATTAACATCTCCTGGAGGGAGTGTAATGTTGGGGGAGGGCTTATGGGTGTTATAGCCAGTGTCCTTTGCCAGTGTTTGGCACACTTTCCTGTTGCTATTGTCCATATGATGTTGGCCAGGAGGTGATGTCCACCCTCTGCTCATGTCATCATTTTCTCCTGCCATCATGGAGCTTCCCCTCAAGTATGTAAGTCAAAATAAACCTTTTTTCACACAAGCTGCTCTTGGTTGGGTGCTTTCTGCCAGCAATACGAACCTGACTGCAGCAATGGTGGTAACAGTGATATGTATGCCATGTCCCATAGGCAGAGAGCCTGACCCTTCCAAAAACAAACTTTCTAGGAAACAGAGCCCTAAACAGAGAAGGCTGCAGGCAGGGTAAGAACTCACCTGAAGCTGTCTGCTACAACCTCACACTAAAAGATCAGTTGGAACCTTTCAGGAGAACAGAGTAAAATCTTCCTCAAGGGGAGAGATGAGGCAATTTGAAGCATCAGTGAGACACAAAGCTGTATAACAAAGAATCTGTAATTATGGTGTTAGTCGTGGTATATTTGTAGAGTTAAGGCATAAATGCAGATTATTTACTTGACTGAAAATAATAAAAGCATACTGAGACAGTGAAAGAGACATAAAAGTGTCATCTCTATCTGTCAAAGAAGAAGCTGCTTGATAATGCCTGAAATTGAATAAACCAAGAAGTGGCAACACGAAGTACATTATTTGGGGATATGATCATTACTAATAAAATCACATCTAAAGAAGTTAAATACGGATGACTGAGCAGTGGGAAGATGGAATAGGACAGAGACCTCCTGTTTCTATTATAATCTTCTAAAAACATCACCAGGGGTACACATAACTGTGTGGCACTTGAAACTCATATTATATGATAGGAGGGGAGTCCTCTTTAAGCAAAAAGTAAATGTTTGTAAATAAAAACTATTAAAAGTGTACATTAATTTAGAATGAAAGACATGTCAACATTTACAAATTCAGAGAGACTACAGATACCACAGACATCACAAAACACAAGGAAAACACCATATTTTTATTAGTTAACTGCCTGACACATCCCTATAATTCATGTTCTGGTTGTTTTTTTTTTTTTTTTTTGAGGTAGGGTCTCACTGTAGCCCAGCCTGACCTGGACTCGCTCTGAAGTCTCAGGCTGGTCTCGAACTCACTCACGGTGATCCTCGTACCTCTGCCTTCAGAGTGTCGGGAGCAAAGAAATGCACCCAGCATTTTCTGATATATTTGAATACATATATTTTTTCTCAATTTTTATTAACATTTAAAAAATTACCCCATGGTAATACCCTCCCTCCCCCCCCCCCACTTTCCCCTTTGAAATTCCATTCTCCATTATATCCCCTCCCCATCTCAATCAGTCTCTCTTTTATTTTGATGTCATGATCTTTTCCTCCTCTTATGATGGTCTTGTGTAGGTAGTGTCAGGCACTATGAGGTCATGGATATCCAGGCCATTTTATGTCTGGATTGAATACATATTTTTAACTGCCTCTTGATTTGAAGTATGTAAATAATGTAATTATTTCCTCTAGGGGGAACAAAAATAACTCAGTCTTTCTTGATTATACTAGCAATTTAGAATTATTATTATTGTTATTATTTTGGTTTTTGAGGTAGGGTCTCACTCTAGCCCAGGCTGACTTGGATTTCACTATGTAGTCTCAGAGTGGCCTCAAATTCATAGCAACCCTCCTACCTCTGCCTCTTGAGTGCTGGTATTAAAGGCGTGCACCACCATGCCTGGCTTAGAATTTTTCTTTTCACTACTTACATGTGGGGGGCACATGTGTGAATATCAGAGGGATTGTCAGTGCTTCATCTCATTGATACAGGGTCTCCTGCCACTGCAAACTAGTCTGGCCCACAATACATGAATCCTGGGGGATTGAACCTGGACTCACAGGCTTTGTAAACAAGTGCTTTTTAACCACTTAACTATTTCTCTAGCCCCTAGATTCTTTAAGCATCATGATTTGATATCAATGCATTTCAATTACTATAGCTTACGACAACATTGGGAAAAACTCACTCTCTAATATGTACAGTGATACTTTAGAGAATTAAATTTTTTTTAGTATGGTGAGTAATCATAACTACTCTTTGATTTAAAGATACTCATAAACCAATTTGTCATCTCTGTTCCCTTGTGGTGCTGTATTAAGCGTTGCTTCTGGGATTTGCCATGACATAAGATCTTCTGATTTGACCAGGCAAGGATGAGACTCTAGTTGTCTGTTTACACTTTGCATCGCTCATCATCGAAAGGGTTTTCTGTAGACTGGCTTCTGGCTCTGTAAATACCAAATCTTGTTTCTCTTCTAATTGTCACGTATGTCCAGCACAGTGGAAACAGAATACATTTATATTTCAGTATGGCCTTTGACTCCAAACTGCTAGGGGATCTGACATAATGGATAGAAGTATTTCTTTCTTTTGTGTGTGTATGTGGGGAAGGGGAGTGGGGTGTGTATGTACGTGTGAGTGATGTACATCTGTGTGCATGTTTGTATGTGTGAGGGCTCACGTGTGTAAGTTTATGTGCACATGTGTATGCATGTACCTGGAGACCAGAGGTCAATGTCAAGTGTCTCTCTCAATTACTCTCCAACTTTCTTGTTTATTTTTAAAGACAGAATCTTTCACTGACTGTAGGATTCACTGATTTGGCTAGACTAGCAAGCCAGCATGCATTGGAAATCTTCCTGTCTCCACTTCCCCAGTGCTGGAATCTCTGGTACGCAGCACCATGCCCAGTGGCTACATGTATGATGGGGATCCAAACTCAGGCCCTTATGCTTTTATTGCACTTTACCCACTAAAGCCATCTTCAACCTGGAAAAGAAGTAATTCTGAGTAGTGCTTCCATACCAATGTGACCAACAGTAACTTCACATGTGTGGAAACGATTACAAACTACACAAGTGATCGCACTGTCTTTGTTTTCTGTTGCTAATCACATCATACTAGAAACTGGGTAAGTTATCATGAAAACAGGCTTGTTTTGACTCACAGTTCTGGAACAAGGTTGAGAGACCACATCTGGTGATAGCTCTTGCTGACAGAATCCCAGAGTGGTGAAGGGTTTCACAGGGAAAGAAGACAATGTGCAAAAGACATAGCGAAACTGGTTTTGTCAAAAGTCTACTCTCAAAATACGCTATTAGCTTGTGACTCTATTGATTTACAGGATTAAGCCATGAATTAGGGTAGCATTTTAGTTGCCTTTAAAAAGATGCTACTTGTCCCATCTCTTACTATTTCAGAATGGGAATTAAACCTCAGCACAAGTTTTGGAGGAGAAAAACTATATTCAAACCATAGTTTATCCATGTTACAAATTCAGAATCTCCTTAACCCTTCCCCAGTAGTTCCGGCAGCCACTCCAAACTCTCCCAAGGAGGAAAATGGGAGTGAGTCAGATTAGGAGCCAGAATTTTTTTGTTTTGTTTTGTTTTGTTTTGTTTTGAGGTAGGGTCTCACTTCAGCCCAGGTTAACCTGGAATTCACTCTGTAGTCTCAGGGTGGCCTTGAACTCATGGTGATCCTACTATCTCTGCCTCCCAAGTGCTGGGATTTAAGGGTATTTTTGTTGTTGTTTTGGTAGGTAGTTATCCAGGGACTGGCCCAGGGAAACATGAACGCTACTTTTCCTGCTCTGGCAACACTAGAACCCGAATCTGATTCTGTCTTATCCAAGCTGGCTGCAAGCATCAACTCCAGTATTCCTGCTTCTTCCCCTACCTTTCCCATGTTTAACACGGGTGTGCTGGTCCACAATCGATCAAATCCCTCCCTGACTCACCTGAGTCTGGTGATGAGGCTCTTCCTAAGTGGATGTCCAGTTCATATAAATGGGCCTGAAGCATGTGTGTCACCCCCTTTTGTAAGCTCTTGGCTCTTCTGATATCTCTTGGCCCCCTAACCCTTCCTAGTTCCTTCTTCTCTCCTTGCCTATGTGAGGGGATCCTCTCCGTCTCACAGCTCCCTTCCCAGCCAGACTGGGACTTCCTTCCTTGCTTGCTTGCTTTCTTTATTAATATATTTATTTATTTATTTAGGAGAGAAAAAGAGAGAGGGAGGGAGAATGGACACTCCACAGCCTCCAGTCACTGCCTCTGGCTTACGTGGGTCCTGGAGAGTCAAACTGGGATCCTCTCACTTTGCAGGCAAACGCCTTATCCACTAAACCATCTCTCCATCCCCAGACTGGGACTTTCTTTTTGCCTGGATGTCTTCCTGCTCTGTTTTCCACACATGTGTGCCCCTTCTCCAGAGGCTTCTTCCCTGAAAAGAGACCTTTCTCTGTGAGAGGGAGATTTTCTCTGTCTCCCCTTCTCTTTCCAAGCCCGTTTGGAAAGGGGGAGCATTTCGTTTGGCTTGGGCTGTCTGTTTGCCTTCCCTCTTCATCCTAACTCTCCCTAAAATAACTCTTATAACCTACCCTTCAATGAATCTACATTTCCAGGAAATCACATGACCATGTGAGAAGTTGGGGCTTGGAAAGAACCCAAGTAAAGGAAGGCCTTGTGAGCCTCCAGGGAAATCTACCTCTATATTATGAGTTATTGATTTTTTTAAACTATGTGTATATATTATTCTGATAAAAACAGAATGGAAGGGACAATATGCTAAGTGAAGAGGTACTAGGAGCATACCGAGATTGCATGAAACAATAAGAAGTGACCCTCTAGAATGTTCTTGATAAACTTATATATAATAGCAAAAGACAAACAACTTGATAGAAAAATGAGAAGGTTAGGTCATCCATGACACAACAAAACAGATACATAAACGACTAGAAAACAAGAGAAAGAATGAGTTTAGCAATCAAGGAAATTCAAATGAATATTCAAGCAGAAACAGTATCCTGAGATGTATTACAAAAAGTCACCATATTATGCTATTTGTGTAGCATGTCAATAACAGATCTATAAAGGAAAAGGGAAAGAGACATAAAATGAAAATATAAAGTTGCATGAGTGATAAACTACATAATGAAGTACCTAGAAATAAAAAAACAAATAAGCCCAATAAATATGTCTCCACATGGTTATGATTTTTCGATCTTAATTGCATTAACAAAGGCCCCTATGCAGTATACAGTTTATGTAAAATATAGTAATGCTTTTGGAGATCGTGGAACCTTAGGAGAGGCAGGGCCTAATGAAAGGGTGCCAAGTCATGGAGGCATGAAGGGGACACTGGGACCCCAGCCCTTCTCTTTCGCTCCTTTTGCTTTTGGATGTCATGAAGTGAAAATCTTTTTTAAAAAATTTTTTTAATTGTTATTTATTTATTTAAGAGTGATAAACAGAGAGAGAGAGAGAAAGGGAGAGAAAGAGAGAGAATGGGCGCACCAAGGCCTCCAGCCACTGCAAACAAACTCCAGATGTGTACACCCCTTGCGCATCTGGCTAACATGGGTCCTGGGGAATGGAGCCTTGAACCAGGGTCCTTAGGTTTCACAGGCAAGTGCTTAACCACTAAGCCACCTCTCCAGCCTGAACATCTTCTTTTACTATGCACTCTTCTCTGATGTACTGTGTGGCCACAGACCCAATTAGAGTTACATGATCATGGAATGAATCATATGAGACTGTGATCCAGAAGAAACCAGTCCTCCTTTTTGGATGATTTTCTCAGGCATTTTGTCACAGTGGGAAAAAAGAAAAAAAAGCAAATACCTTCAGATTTAAACACCTTAGATTTCTAATAAATAAGAGCAAACGTAGGACTCTACATGGATAACATGTGAAGGTGGTTTGATGAAGGTACATGTCATGACACATCATAGTTTCTGAAGCCTAGAGCGAGAGGTGTGCCTAAGAGGACCATAGTTATGTGGTGTATCACTGCAGCTTCAGAAGGAGGAGAGACTGCAGAAAGTCTCTCTTTTTAAATAATGGATGAGCATGGAGGACCAGGAAGGCATTTTTGGAATCAGTATAAATGTTAACCCTCTGATCTTTGTTTAGTTCCAGTACCCTGGTGAGAGTTATCAGTTCCGCTAGCTGAGCACCAGAGTCTGGAGGCAGGGGTGCGCTTTCAGTTGTATCATTAGGGTGCCTATTGTATAGCCTCCCCTGTGGGTGTATGTTCTTTTTAATTTTTTTTTTATTTATTCATTTGTGTATGTGAGAGAGAAACAGAATAAATGTGTGTATGGGCAAGCCAGGACCTCTTGGTGCTATAAACAAACTCTAGATGAATGTACCACTTTGTGTACCTGGCTTTCTGTGGTTACTGGGGGAATTGAAACTAGCCTAGCAGGCTGTTCAAGCAAGCACCTTTAACTCCTGAGCCATTGTCCTGAATTCTCTGTTTTATAAAGGAACTTCCATCTGTTTAAAAAAAGAAAAAAAAAAGAGCCTAGTCTGGATTTTTAAGGTATGTGTTTAAGGTCTTGAGCCACTTAAATCTGAGAGATTGTTTTTTATAGCTATGTTTTTGGCTTTCTTCTTCTGGGAGGAAGGTAGCTAGATTTAATATGGAACATGACCTTATCTGAATAGCTGGTCTCTCCAGAAGGACAGCCAGATCTCTAAGGAAGTAATTAACAGTCAGTCAGAAGTTCCCCTTAGAGAAAAGGAGGCCTGATACATCATGAGGAGTGGACCCAGTCAGGTCGTTCCCCAAAGTTAATGTGGTAGCTCCAGGATTTAAGAGGGCTGCTGCTACCACTGCCCTAATTCTTTACCTAAGTACCCTCACTGGGCTGCTGGAAGGTCTCTCAGGGGCATCCCTTTTCTTTCTGATACAGGAAGATTAAATACTTTTCTAACCAGAAGGTTCAAGGCTGAAGCCTCTAGTAGAGCCCATTTTAACTGACTATAGGCATGGTGAGCCTCTGGTCCTCAGGTCAAAAGGTATGTTCTTGATGTCTAGCATATTTTTCGTATTAAATGATATAGGGGTCGAGCTATTTTCCTCTATTCAGAGATCTACAACTGACAGAATCCTGTGACTTATAAAAATCTTCCCTTAAATTTCTTGAGGGTCTTAGGGAGTGGGTAGGAGACAGTGGGCTTTATTCTTACTTTCTTTAATGTTCTGGTCCCCACTGACAAAATCAGTTCTAAATCTTTTTCACTGTACTGGCACAGTTGGTCCTTAGACTCTGAAACTTCATAGAGTTTGTCTGCCAGGAAGTGGAGAAGTGCCTTATATTCTCTTGTGAATCCTCCTCTGTAGGGAAACAGAGAAGCATGTCATCTACATATTGGGGGACCTGAACTTGAGTATGGGATAAAAAAAAAAAAACGGTGAGTTGAGGCTAGAGAGATGGCTTAGCGGTTAAGGTGCTTGCCTGTGAAGCCTAAGGACCCAGGTTTGATTCCCTAGTACTCACATAAGCCAGATGCACAAGGCGGCACATGCATCTGGAGTTTGTTTGCAGTGGCTAGAGACCCTGGCGTGCCATTCTCAGTCTCTCTCCTCTCTCTCTCCCTCTTTCTATCTCTCTCTCAAATAAATAAATAAATAAAATATTTAAAAAATAGTGAGTTGAACTTGAGCATGGGATAAAAAAATACAGTGACCCCTTTCAACAGTAAATTCTCATAACCGTCTTACAACATACTTTAATTTTTTATCTCTAAATATTTAAGTACAAGAACAGATTACTGGGGGTGGAAAGGCCTAAGTGAGGTCAGGGGAAGAGATTGAGTAAAGGAAAGGTAGGGGGAGGGTTAATTAACATCTAAGAGGGCATGAGTAATTCATATGGAGACCTACTTTTTTGGACAATAGTGCAGCCAGAAACTATAGATTGTTAGAAGAAAATTTTCAGTGCCAGTGATGGATACCTTCTAGTGAGTGTTGGCCAGGGAGGTCCCTGATGCCTCCAAAACATTACAGGCCATTAATTAGGCTTTTGGATTCCACCAGAAATAGATGGTAAGACCCTATTGTTGAATACCACATATTTGGGCTTCAAGGTCACTGAGAAATCTTGCTGGAGCTGAGCTGAAAATCTCCATAGTAGACCAGCTGATATAAAGCTGGAAGAAACTATGCTGCATGTAGTTTAATACTAGAGAGAGAAATCATCAGTGGAGATAAACAACAGTGGACCCTGTAAGCCTTAAGTTTGGCCAGCCCGGCCAAATGATCCAAGGGGTACAATAGTGGCATATCTGTTATAGGGAAAACCAAGCACTCTCTTATTGGACTGGAGGCCCACTCTACAGGAGGGAATACAAGCCTGATACTGAAAACCTATGACAGGGGAAGTCATGAGCACTAGAGGTATAATGTTTTCTGGTGTCTGGCTAAATGTATATACTATGCTCACCAAACTTCCCAGTAAGCACTTCTCTTAATGTATATATTAGTGCTACTCTCACTTTTGGTTAGAGAACCTTCTCTTTTCAGACTGTGGTTACCTTGGGTGACTCAGAAGGCACCATTATGCTGAGAAGAAGTGACAGAGCAGTGCGCAGCACTGAAATATCTTTATCATACCTTCTGAGGCTCAGGGTCCATTGCAGAAGAGGTGGTAGAAAGAATGTCGGAACCAAAGGAAGGGTAGACTCCTTACAATGCACTCTTCCAGACACAAAATGGACTGGGTATCCATGACCTCACAGTGTCTGAGACTATCTACACAAGACCATCATAATTGAAGGAAAAGATGATGACATCAAAATAAGAGAGGGCTGGAAAGATTGCTCAGTGGTTAAGGAGCATGCCTGTGAAGCCTAAGGACCCCTGTTCTGCTCTCCAGATGGCATGTAAGCCAGTTGTACAAAGGTGAGGCAAGCACAAGGTCGCCCATGCCCACTAGGCAGCACAAGCATCTGGAGTTTGAATTCAGTGGCTGAGGCCCTGGCATGCCAATTCTCTCTGCCTCTCCCTGTCTGTCTCTCTCTCACTCTGTCTCTCTCTCAATCTCTCCCTAAAATAAAAAAAAAGTGATGGGCTGGAGAGATGGCTTAGCTGTTAAGTGCTTTCCTGTGAAGCCTAAGGACCCTGGTTTGAGGCTCGATTCCCCAGGACCCACGTTAGCCAGATCTGCACAAGGGGGTGCACTCATCTGGAGCTCGTTTGCAGTGGCTAGAAGCCCTGGCTCACCCATTCTCTTTCTCTCTCTGCCTCTTTCTCTGTCTGTTGCTCTCAAATAAATAAATAAAAATAAAGAAAAAAAATTTTTTTTTAAAGTGAGACCAATTGAGAGGGGGCTAGGGGATCTGATGGAAAGTGGAGTTGTGAAGGGGAAAGTGGGGGGGGGCGGAGAATTATAATGGTTTATTGTCTATAATTATGGAAGTTGTCAATAAAAAATAAAAAGAAAAATACCTAAGGATATATATGTGTGTGTGTGTGTATGTGTGTGTATATATATATATGTATGTATGTATATGTATATGTATATGTATGTGTATATATATATATATATAATTACCTCTTCCATTAGACAATAAATTCTCATAACCTTCTTACAACATACTTTAACCTTTTATCTCTATTTCCACTTGGGACAATCTTACCTTACAAACTAATTTTTCATCTAAAAACATACCTTTTTACCTTCTTTCTTAAAATATGAAATACCAGTAAAACATTTTAACAATCTCATGTTCTTTTAACAAACCCAAATCATTCAAGTTGTCAAACATTTAAGTCATTTTAATAAGTATTTAAAAACCACTTAAAGTTTTGACCTTTTAATTGAGTCTGTAAGGCAATTTAAAAAGCAAGATTGAAGTCTGGCATTTCGCTCACCCTTTAGAGCATCCGTCTACCGCTGCAGCAAGCATGAACAAGCATTTTTCTTTTAATGTGGAAACCTAGAGACGAATTATTTTAAACACATTGTAAACCCATTTCTAGTAGTTGGGCATTGTCTTAAAATACATCTATGTACCGGTTTTCATTTTTAGTAGTTTTAATCATTGAGCCACGTGCTGTTCTTTCTTCTTTTGCCATAGAGCCAGGGAGCCAGCCTGTCCTATGAGAAGGGTCTTGGAAGACACAGGAGATAAACATGCTTGGATCTGAAATAGCGTGGCCTACCCTGTCTCAGAATCAAGTTCAACAAGTTTAAACAGCACCTGATCCTTTCTTAACATAATTTACATTACAGTGAGCACGACACAGTGATAGGAAGCATACAGAGTCGAAAATCTCAACACGTAAATCCTGATATAAATCTCAGTAGACTTATGGGGTACTTTTATTTAGTTCTAATTGTGAAATCACATTAAAATTAATACTTCCCTCTGAAGGCTATTTGTTTTAAATTCTATTTTATATTTAAGATAGGCTCAAAGGAAGAAAAAAACATCAGGTATATCATTTTTAGGGTCTTTGGACCAAAGAGCTCCCAATGGGTAAGAATACAGCTTATGAGTGCCTATGCTAAAAACATATAACTACCTATCAAGAAAAGACAAGGCATATATTGGAACAACTTCCATCTCTCTTTGTTTTCTTCCCCAGGGTATCGTCTGGAGACCCCTTTTCTTTCTTACCTTGTGAACAGCCACAATGACCTATTTGGACAAGGCATTCTCACCAGTGTAATGTGGGTTAGTATCTGGTCTCCCTCCTTAGTGGTGATGACAAGGGAGGGCCACTCGCTTGCTGCTGTGGCTCCATATACTGTGACCTTCTTGCATTTTGCCCACTTGCTCTCAGCCTGTGTAGGGCTCATCATGCTCATTCTTGGAGAAATCCCGTGACTGATCCCATTCAGAGCTGTTTGACCCCCAACTCTGGAGGCTGATTACATCCCCTTCTTTATTTTTTATTATTATTATTTTTTGGGTTTTTTTTTCAAGGTAGGGTTTCAGTCTAGTCCAGCCCAACCTGGAATTCACTATGTAGTCTCAGGGTGGCCTTGAACTCACAGCAATCCTCCTACCTCTACCTCCCTAGTGCTGGGATTAAAGGTGTGGGCCACCACGCCCGGCTGCATCTCTTTTTGGACTTGAGCTCACGGCATGTTTTAGCTACACACTCAGCCTCCAAGAATGACCCAATCACCAAGACAGTACTGGCACAAACCTTCTGAAGTAAATATTGAGCCTTGTATGTCAGGGAAGTCATATGATGTCTCTCAGCACCCCTGTGGGTTGAGCCTCTAATATGTTCTAAAACCTTTCTTTTCTTAAGATTGCAATGATCTGATTTTATTTTACACTAGGTGAGACAACAAAGCAATCCTCTTAATGAAGTTGACAATTGGCTTCACTCAGAACATTGTTAATAATGCCTATAAAAACTATTCATCTTATAAATTGTTCTGCAATCCAAATGTACAACAGTGTGTAAAACAACATTTGAAAAACAGAAGCCAATATAAAAAGACAGAAAAATAAAACGAGAATACTATAAGTTTTATATGGCTCTGGTTTTTACAGCCTTCTTTTTTTATTTTTATTTTTATTTTTTGTTATTTTTGTTTATTTATTTGAGAGAGACAGAGAGGGACAGAAGAGGCAGATAGAGAGAGGGAGAGAGAGAATGGGCGCACCAGGGCCTCCAGCCACTGCAAACAAACTCCAGACGCGTGCGCCCCCTTGTGCATCTGGCTAACTTGGGTCCTGGGGAGTTGAGCCTTGAACCAGGGTCCTTAGGCTTCACAGGCAAGCGCTTAACTGCTAAGCCATCTCTCTAGCCCTGGTTTTTACAGCTTTCTTACTGCATCATCAATGTCAGAGACTTGTTCTTTCATCTGCCTCCACTGCTCTGGACTTAAAGCAACGCCTTCTCTTCCTGGTCTCATTTCACCATCCTGATTCATCCAGTGTTCTCAAATATCCATCAGCACATTCCCTTTAAATTCCTGAACGCTGCCGTACTTCATTCACCCAATCTGAAGCGTGTTATCATCTCTGCGGCTGCTGCTTTGCTTAGGGGAGGCCAAACTTGCTTTCTCCTCTTTAACTTTTTTCAACTTCTCTGTTAGAATCACTGCCTGAAGAGCTTGAGGAAACAAGTTCTTTCATTTAGGCATTCCACCGCCCCTATAGTCCAACAGTCTCCGGCTTGCTTGTTCTTGACTCTTCTAAATCATTTCTTTGTCTCCCTTTTGATTTTTCAGATTTAGAATATGTTAGTCTATATTATATTTCTCAATCTACACAGGAGGTAAGCGCAATTGCACTCAGGCTGAAGTCCCTATTTACAGAGGGCTTCATGGATTAGGAAAGCCATGCTGTAATTTACTATATGTGACAGAGAAAACAAAAGTGTCTACAGGTAAAACACTCTGGTGGCGACAGCTGCCATTTATCAGGGGCCTGCTAGGAGCCTTGTGCTTCAAATCCTTCACCTGTAATTGTAACCACCCTCATCTGTACCACACGGATGAGGCCTCCAGGGATCAAAAGCTTTCCATCAATTAATTCGAGGTCACAAAGCTGGGAACTGATAAAACTCAGATCTGATGCTGTGTCTGTCTGAACACGTATCAAGAGAGTAGAATTAAATCCAAGTGTATCAATATACGTGCCATGGAAATGGATTAATACTCTACGTAAAAGGCAGAGGTTTCCAGACTGATTTAAGAAAAGCAAGCCAACTCTGCTATCCGAATGAGAAGGTCCTTTAAAAAAAAAAGTTACACAAAAAATAAAATGTAAAATAAAAAGGTATCATGTACACAGTGTTCATGAGATAAGTTCATAATGACAAAAATCAGTTTGAGGGCTGGAACAATAGTTAATGGTTTAATGTACTTGTTGGCAAAGCCAGACAACCCAGGTTTGATTCCCCAGCCCTTTATAAAGCCAGATGAGCAAAGGGACACATGCATCTAGAGTTTGTCTTCAGTGGAAAGAGGCCCAGTGTGCCAATTATCTCTCTGTCAAATGAATAAATATTTTAGAAAGAAAGATGAATTTGCATATCTGAAACTCTTTAGTCTCATAGCACATTTCCCCTCACATCTTTGGCACTAATGCATGTCCCTACTGTTGTGTTTTCTTCCTGTCCCCATATTACTCCAATTTTCTTAACCCTGCTCCAGCAGGCATGGTGGTACACACCTCTAGTCCCAGCACTCAAGAGGAAGTGGTAGGAGAATTACTGTGAGTTAGAGGCCAGACTGGGACCATGAGTTAAGTTCACGGGGCTACAGTGAGAACCTAACTTGGAAAGAAAAAAATATCTTTATTTATGGAAGCAGATTTCTTTCCATCTGAATCTCCTCACAGCCCATATTCATAAGAACATTTCACAATACTTAAAATCATTCTCTCGTTCTTCTCAAACCTTCTCTTGTGAGCTCTCACTTGCCTTATAGTCTTTTCTGTCTTTCAATACAGAAAACTTTATATCTATGACACATCTTCCACTCATCTCCATGGCTGTTGATCAGTCCTTGCCATCCGAAAGTGCTACACTGTATGTTCTTTTTTATATATTTTTATTTTTATTTATTTATTTGAGAGAGAGAATGGGAGAGAGAATGGGCGCACCAGGGCATCCAGCCTCTGCAAACAAACTCTGCCTTGTGTATCTGGCTTACATGGGTCCTGGGGAATAAAACCTGGGTCCGTGTGCTTTGCAGGCAAGTACATTAACTGCTAAGCCACCTCTCCAGCTCCACTCTATGTTCTGAATGGTTGCTGTCTGATACTCACCTATCTTCATTCATTCATTCACATAACAAAAAAGTTCTTGGCTATCAACTATGTACCAGAAATTGTATACCAACAAAACAGAAATAATTCCCATGTTTTTGAAAATGATATACCAATTCTGCTCCAGTTCTCTTTTCCACTTTACCTCACTTCTGCCATCTTACTGAAGAAGTACGTCATCTTGGATAATTTTTTCCTGGACATTCTCCCCTTACAAGGCCAAATGCTATACCTATTGTTGCCACCAACCATCTTGTCTCTCCGGCCCTTTGAAACAGAGCTTTTGGAAAACCTTTTAATTTTTATTTATTTATTTATTTTATTTTGATTTTTCAAGGTAGGGTCTCACTCTAGCCCAGGCTGACCTGGAATTCACTATGTCGTCTCAGGGTGGCCTTGAACTCATGGCGATCCTCCTACCTCTGCCTGCCAAGTGCTGGGATTAAAGGTGTGCACCACCACGCCCGGCTATCTTTATTTGTTTATTTGATAAACACAGAAAGAGGCAGACAGAGAGAACAGGTGCTCCAGGACCTCCAGCCACTGATAACAAACTCCAGATGCATGTGCTTCTTTGTGGATCTGGCTTTAGGTGGGCCCTGGAAATTAACTTTGTTATAATTCTGGAGGTTAGAAGTTCAAAATTTAGGTGAAAGTCAGTCTTACTTCTCTCAAGGTCACACTTTGTAGCTTGTAAGTGACTGCCTTCTAGCTTTGCCCTCTACTATCTTTGTCTATCCATACATACCGTTGGTGCCCCAATTTTCTCTTTTTATAGGAAAATTTTCTTTGTGCCCAAATTTTCTCTTTTTAAAAGAATGCTGATCACACAGACTTAATAGGATATTATTGTATATATGTAAGCAGAAGAACAGATTAATGGAGACAAAAAGGCCTAAGTGAGGTCAGGGGAAGAGATTGAGTAAAGGAAAGGTAAAGGGAGAGCTAATCAAAATCCAAGAAGATATATATAAGTCATATGGAAACCTACATTTTTGGACAGTGGAACACACAGGAGCCATAGATTATTACCAGAAAATTTTTGGTGCCAGGGATAGGATACCTTCCAGTGAGTTATTGGCCAGGGAGGTCCCTGATAGCTCCAAAACATTACAGGCCATTGCCCAGGCCCTTAGTTTCCAACCAGGAATAGATGGTAAGACCCTATTGCTGCAGACTCCACATACTTGGGCTGCAAGGCCACTGAGAAATCCTGCTGGAACTGACCTGAAATCCTCTTCCACGTAGACCAGTTGACAGAAAGCAGGAAAAAGTAGTAATGCATGCAGTTCAATGGGACAAAGAGAAATCACCAGTGAAGACACCCAACAGTAGACACTGCAAGGCTTATATTTGGTCAGCCAGGCCAAATGAGCCAATGGGTGTAATAATGGCACGTCTGTTATGGGAAAACCAACCACCCTCTAATTTGACTGGAGGCCCACTCCATGGGAGGGAATACATCCCTGATACTGAAAACCTACAACAGGGGAAGTCATGAGCCCTGTGGGTGTAATGTCTGGTGATATCTGGCTAAATGTATGTACTATGCTCACCAAACTGCCCAGTAGGCACTTTTCTTAATGTTCATACCCATATATTAATGCTACTTTCACTTTTGGTTATAGAAGCTTCTCTTTTCAGATGGCAGTGACCTTGGAATAACTCAGAAGACACCATGGTGCTGAGAAGAAGTTACAGAGGAGTGTTCAGCACTGAAATATCTCAATCACACCTTCCATGGCTCAGGGTCCGTTGCAGAAGAGGTGGCAGAAAGAAAGTAAGAGCCAAAGGAAGAGTAGGACTCCTTACAACGTCCTCTGCCAGACTCAAAATGGCCTGGATATCCATGACTTCACAGTGCCTGACACTACCTCTACAAGACCATCATAATAGGAGGAAACCATCATGACATCAAAATAAAAGAGAGACTTGTTGAGAGGGGGAGATATGATGGAGAGTAGAGTTTCAAAGGAGAAAGTGGTGGAAAAGAGGGAAACACAATGGGATATTGTTTATAATCATGGAGTTTATCAATAAAAATAAATAAAAAATAAAAAGAATATTGATCAGATTGGATTACAGTCTATCCAACAGTCTTGTTTTAACTTAATCATGTCTTAAAAGTGCTTGGTCCAAACGCAGTCACATGCTATGGTGGTAGCAGGAATTAAAGCTTATTTACCATGTGATTAAGGGAATTCAGGAAAAACACAATTTACTTGATGACAAAGACATTATGCTAAGTTCAATAAGCCAGCCACATAAATAAAAATGGTTTGTAATTTCTCTCACTTATTTGAGTGTTGTAGTGAAGCTATTTTCCCAAAATGACATGACCATTGGCCATCATGAAGCAGAGTTCATGCGATCTACAGAACGCTCCTCTTTGGCCTGTAATCATGGCAAAGAACTAGCAGACACACAGTGCTAGTGAGTTATGGCAATGGTCATCTTTTCCTGAGAAGAGGGGGAGATAAGTGTGGTGGAACTGAAGTTATCAGCTGAGGGCAGATCACTATACGAAATGCTGCTGGGTGTCAGAGGGCAGTAGTAACATTGTCTCATAGAAGATGGGAGTCACTAGATACTCACATTCACCTGGGATCCAGTCACCACTCCCTTCTGCTCCAGATCCACATGTGTGTTTGTTTTTTTTTTTTAATGGTGTTAGACCCTAGAATATAGACAAGGTAGAGACTCTAGTGGTGTGGCTTTCATGATAGGGTGGGACCTTTAAGTGATGCAGTTGCCTTTGCATCACCTATGCTGCTCTAACCCCTTATTTCAGAAGCAATCCCAATAAACCCATTGGTTCTCCAAGCTGAACTTAGATGATCAGTTCTTTGACCTGTTGGTGCCCTATCTTTAGGGAACAGACATTTCATTATTTATTCCAGGAAAAGTCGCGCAACAAATCAATGCCTGCACAGGGACTTAACCGAACCAAAGATGAATGACAATGGAGCAGTTGTGTGGCCACTGCTAAGTGTGGTAAGACGTGCAATGGAGGCTGAGCCATGGAGTCCATGGGTGGGGATCCTGATATGGCCACCTGCTGTGTAGCAATTTCCTCTGAATTGAAACATTCTCTCTCTAAGGGAGGAGAAAGGAGGGACACTCAGGAGATTCTAGAGGTAAACTAGCTTGGGAAAACTGAAACGTGAAAGGCCACAAGATCCTCTCCAAGCAGCCCAGCTGCCTGCAAATCATGCGCTGTGTTCCAGAGGTACCAAGTCACCCTCAGTGGGCTGGGCTTTTCTGTGATGCAACTGCCTTTGAGTCATCCTTGCTCCTGTAAGTAACTTTTCACCCTACTCTGTAACACCGATAGACTCACTGGTTCATCAAAATTGGCTTTGGTGAAGTTGTGCTCTGTTTTGTTATCTGTGCCTTATTTAAGGTGAAGAAATACGCATTTGTGCCTCGCTAGGATAAAAGTTTCACCCAGATCCATCTCTCCTCACGTGGCTTGGGATGGTGTTCCTCCTTGCTATGACAACAGGGCATGGTTCCTGCCGTAGGTGATGAGACATGCCACTGAGCCTAGCTGTCTGTCAGAGGGAAACTCAGCCTGGATTGTTCATGGGGGTAATCCCTGTGTGGCCATCTTCCACTATGTGGTGTATGGTGACATATCTCCTTGATGAATGTGGTCTGCCACTCAAGAATGGGGATGCCACAAAAACATGATGGACTAGAGAATAAATCACAACAACCTCCAAAAGTAGCATGTACAAGACAGAATTGTAAGCAAGTTACGTGGCACTTGTGTGGATGATGAGAAAGAAAAGTGAGGATGACCTGTGTGCCTAGAGGGAACTTGGCCCCGCGAAGGAAGGATCTATGGTGGAAAACAGAAGTGCAGGAGGTACCCTTGATGTGTGCCTCTGTTCTGGTGGGAAAGTCATGCAACAGCTGCTTCGAATTGCTGGATGCATAGTAAAAAGAATAGTTTGGGGCTGGAGAGATAGCTCAGTGCTTAAGGCACTTGCCTGCAAAGTCTATTGACCTGGGTTTGATTCCCCAGTACCAACGTAAATCTAGATGTACAAAGTGGCACATGCATCTGGAATTTGTCTGCAGGTGCTAGAAGCCCTGGTGCGCCCATTTTATCTCTCTCTCGCCTTAGAAATAAAGAAATAAAGAAATAAAATTTTTTTAAAGAATACTCTGGGAGTCGCCGGGGCTGGGTGGTAGGGAAGTATTATTATGGTTTGATGATGTCGTGTTTTAATTTTTCAAGATGAAGAGGTTCTGGAGATCATTTGTACAACAATTTGTATATACTCAATATTAGTTCTATAAGTTCTCTAAGAAATGGTTAGGATGATAAATTTCGCCACAATAAAAATAATAGTGAAGAGCTGGGCATGGTGATGGTGGCTCATACCTTTAATCCCAGCACTCGGGAGATGGAGGTAGGAGGATCGCTGTGAGTTTGAGGCCACCCTGAGACTATATAGTGAAATCCAGGTCAGTCTGGGCTAGAGCTAGAACCTACCTTGAAAAATAAAAATAAAAATAAAATGAAGGTGTGATTGCTGTGATTGCTTCACTTCTTTCACCCCTCTAATGATGGTATTAACATTACATACATGATCCTCAAGTTCCCGATCTGAGCGCCTCCACGATCCCTCCTTCCAAAGGGTCTCAGGTGCTTCACCCCACACGCTCAGAAAATCTGATTTTCCACACCTACCGATTCTCTCCACTCACCCGGTATGGGGAAGTGTATCAAGGGGTCAAGCAACAGGTCACCATGTCGTCCTCCTCTCTGCCCTGTCCACATCTCTCTGAACACATTCACTCTTCAAATGGCTCTGGCTCTCCCTGCGTTGCCACCATCTTGGTCACCACCTTGCCCGGTTGCCATTGTGCCACGAGTGTTCTGCCCTGTGTTCTAACTTCCCTAGTTGACTTTCTGAACCCCTACTGGAGCGACGAATCACAAGTCTGGTCATGCCATCTTTCAGTTAAATTCCTCCGAAACCTCCCCTGAACTGTGAACGAAGTTGCTCCCACCACCACCCCGCTCTGCAGTCTCGTCTCTCCCTTTGCTCACACACAGCTTCCTTTTCTCCAGAATGCCAGTGCAGCTTGCCACTGTGTGCCTCCACGTCCCAGGTACACCACCCCCCCACCATGTGGGGCTCCTGTGGACCTTCAGCCTTTCAGGGGTCTGATGTCTAACGTCAACAGGCTGCATTTGCCTCTCTCTGTAGATATTTGCAGCCTGTGGGCTGAGGTAATGGCCCAGGGGTCAAGTGCTTGCTCCCCAAGCATGAGGGCCTGAGTTTGGATCCCCCCCAAAAAAGTGGAGCGCAGTGGTTACCTGGGTGAGAAATATAAAAAATGAGCCATGTGGTCTTTTCTAAGGGTTAAGAATAAATTTGGTGGGCTGGAGAGATGCGAAGCCAGAGGACCCAGGTTTGATTCCCCAGGACCCACATAAGCCAGATGCACAAGGTGGCACATGTGTCTGGAGTTCATTTGCAGTGGCTGGAGGCCCTGGCATGCCCATTCTCTTTCCTTCTCCCTCTCCCTTTCTCTCTGTCTTAAATAAATAAATAAATAAATAAATAAATCAAACATTTTAGAAAAGAGAATAAACTTAGCTTTGAAAAAAGACCAGATTACAGGAAGCTCCTCCTGAGTTAATGGTCCTTGAAATATAAAAAGTAAAACAAATATTGAGAGCAAATAGGCAGCCTTCCTGGAAACCTCAACCATCATTGAGAGCAAAGCTTCCTTTTGCACCTGGCAAGAAGTTCCCTAAATCCACCCTTCCTTGGGTTTGTTTTCCGGTAATTATACCATTTTCCTATCTTAGCTAATCACATGAGAATTGAGGTTGAGCTCTGACCACTCAAAGCGAGGCACAGCTGTGCCCTCTCTTTGTGGTCCGGGGAATAAAACCTCCAACAGATTTCCCACTGGATTGCTTGCTTGCCTGAACTTCCGGCTGCACGCCCTTCTGCTGAAATCAACAACTTTTGCCTGGCTGAAGTACTTCGAATTGTGCAGCCTTTTTCGCAACCCCAGACTCATTTGGAACATCTGTAATCACAGCGTTGGGGAGACAAAGGCAGGGAGCATCTCTAGGGCTTGCTGGCTAGCAAGTCTGACCAGATCAGTGAGCTCCAGGTGCAGTGAGAGACCCTGTCTGGAAAGAAGGTAGCAAGCAAATGAGGGGGACACCTAATGCTGACCTATGGCTCCCACATGCACATACATATACATGCATCTACACACATGTGCACCACCCATGCACACACATGCATGTCTTTGCACGTATATTAACATTCAGTGTATATACACGCCACGTGCACCCAAATCCCCATGCTGGGCAGCTTGCATCTTCTTCATTGTCTGCCTTCAGCAGCTGAACCCTATGATGAGAAAATGAGGGCAGGATGCTTGCTTTGTGCTTCACGGCTTTCCTGAGCTGCTGTTTTGTGTCAAGCACCGTACTGGGTCCTTGTGTCCTCATCATCAGGGTTAGACATGCAGTGGGAAATGAATTCAATCACACTGGAATTGAAATCTTTTCAGGTTAATGAGCATTTTGCACCACCTTAGAAGCTTCTGGAGAATGTGAGGTGACCTCACTCACAGGCATTTGAAGTCTAGTTAGAAGAGGAGTCAAGAGAAACTGGTTCCTAGTCCCAGCAACGCCTCCTGGAGGAGGCCGGCAGAACACAGGCCGTGGGGAAGGACAGCTGGGAATCAAGAGCTTGGCCCTCAGTCAGGATGCAAACAGCAGAGTTGTACTTTGGCTCATAACATCTCTCCCCTACATCCCTGTGAGACAAATATAAACATCCCTGAGAAGTAACAGGGAGGCAGCACGGAAATTAAGGGTTGGTCAGGAAGTCTCCAGTGTCCTCTGGGGAGGCCGCATTCTACCACATCCCATTCTGCTGTGGCTCTCAAGCACGGCTGTTTCAGGGATTAGAATAGTCACTTGATGTTGGAATTGGATCACTGACTCAAATTTATGACCACTAAATGCTGGTATCATCAAAGTTGTCTTCTAATTTATAAATCAGCCCTCAGATGTGTCTCCTCACTTGTTTCTAAGTCACTATTATCTCCTACTCCCCTTGGGCCCAGCCTTGGGAGCCCAGATGCACACGGTGCATGCGTGCACTGGTCAGCATCGTGATCCAAACTCCAGTTACTAAGAGTCAAGAATGGTGGGGCAGCGCCCTCCTGTGCCTCAAAACTCTGGTGGGTCACAAGGAGCTTCAAAGCAGCTGGGCTCTTCTTCTCATCAGCTGAGCAACATGGGGGAGTCGCTTAAATCACACCTCGGGGTGTTTTTTTTTTTGCATGGGTATTTATATGCATATAGTATGTGCAGTATGGTATATTGCCCACTGGAATAGACAGCCTCACATTGCTGGGATGAACCTCCAAACCATCCACAGTTTATGAGAGAAATGACATTATTTGAAGCTTATAGATCCAGGGGAAGTTCCATAATGGTAGAAGTTGGCTCTCCTTTTACAGATCCAAGAAGAGAGAAAAGCCAAAAGTGACCACTACCAGCACAGGCAAACACACTTTGGGAACTCCAGGCAAAGATCAACCACTTTGCATATCTTAGGCTAGAATTCCCCAAATACACCTTAGGGCTGGACCCTATGGTCCGCCCAGTGACACCTCCTCCAACCAAAGGGCTGGAGATCTAAAAAGCTTTAATAACACTCTTGAATCTATTGGGGGATGTCTGTTCAAACTACCACACCCACATATGTGAACAATATGGATACCTCATGCATGTGGGGACCATTGCTTATCTGCATATTTTCCTTGAGATGGACTCTCTCACCGACTCTGGGGCTTGCTGTTTCTGTAAGCACCCGCAATTCTCCAATCTCCGTCCGCCAGAGAACTGGACCCCAGTGGCTGCATCCCACTGTTTATATGGGTGCCAAGGAATCAAACTCAGCAGGTCTCAGACCCCCCAACTACTTCATGCTTGTTTGCAAAGTGCTCTTACACAATGAACCATCCCTCCAGCCAGTCTCCTTATTTTCAATTGGGGCTAAAAGTGTGTATCAGAGTTGTGAGAAATAAATGAACACAGGTGACTGAAGCTCTTCAAAGTGTAACAGGTTTCTAGTAAGTGTACTTACTAATCATCTCGCTGACGCTCCTCTACGTTACCGAGATGGAAATCTCACAAAGGCAGCAAGCAGCTTCCGCCATGTTGCTGAGCTTAGATCCTTGAGTGTGAAAAGCCCAGGTGCTACATTACCAGACTCTGGGACTTAACGGTTGAGATCTTGAAAATTAGGGGCTTTTGACTTCAAACTCTAAGGTCTGGTGATTTAGAGCTCAAGGTACTGGTTCAGAGGCTTAATACTCTGGACCGTGACTATCAGTGTGTCACACTCACAACAAGTGACCCACAGCTTGCAGCAGCCAGCAGTGTTAAGGCAGCAAGAAATGCTTATCAAACTGCCCAGTTAGCACTTCTCTTAATGTTCATACCCTTATATTAATGCTACTCTCACTTTTGGTGCAGAATCTTCTATTTTCAGATGGCAGTGACCTTGGGATGACTCAGAAGGCGTCATGGTGCTGGAAAGAAGTGACAGGAGTGCTCAGCACTGCAATATCTCTATCACCCCTTCCAAGGCTCAGGGTCTATTGCGGAAGAGGTGGCGGAAAGAATGTAAGAGCCAAAGGAAGGGTAGGACTCCTGACAATGTGCTCCCCCCAGACACAAAATGGCCTGGATATCCATGACCTCACAGTGCCCGACACTACCTACATAAGACATCATAGGAGGAGGAAAAGATCATGACATCTAAATAAAAGAGAGACTGATTGAGAAGGGGAGGGGATATGGTGGAGAATGGCATTTCAAAGGGGAAAGTGGGGGGAGGGAAGGCATTACCATGGGATATTGTTGACAATCATGGAAGTCTTTAATAAAAAAAAACAAAAATTGAAAAAAAAAAGCAGCAAGCAAGGGCCAGTGTGACTAGCTTGGGATGTCAGGCTTTTAGAACATGTGGTGTTATGGTTCCCCAGTTTCAAGTGTCAGGACATGCTTCTCAGGGTTGGCAGCCTTCTGGGACTTTTTAGCACACAGATCCACGAGTTGCATACCACTGGTGGGCAGAGGGGGGGCGGGGGCAGGGGTGTGCCACCTATTGGGACTTAATGTTGCAAGGCCAGGGAGGTTGCAAAGATCTACTGGCAAACCTGGAAAGTATGTGAAATAACTTTGTCATAAACCAAAAGTGGAGGCGTGGCGTGCAAATCCAGTAATTGTAGTGCCTGCCAGCCCCAGGCCTTGTATAAAGACCTCTCATAGGCCTCACATAGGGACCGACGGAACTCTTTGCATGCACATGAAAGATTGCAGTCTTCGCTAATCACAAGCCTTCTGCAGAGCCAGCTTGGGAAGTACTCCCCCTCTGGCTTGCATACACGATGCGGGCAGCATCATTTAAAGCTCACTGAGGCTTGTCTGGCTTACGGCATTACTTTCCAAGGCTGCTGCAAATTGCCCCAAGTGGTCACGACTGTAGTATGTCTCCATCCAGGCTGCTGGTGGTCCTCCGCAGCTGCCTGAGCGTCCTTAGAGTAATGGCAATGTGTCCAGAACAACCAGGCTGCCTCGATAACAATCTAGCCATTGTGAGTAAGGGGCTCAGCTGAGAGTTGCCTTGCTCGAGGCTGTCAGGCCTGTCAAAGGGCTGCTCTTGATGGTTTTGTTGTTGTTGTTGTTGTTTTTGGTTTTGGTTTTTGGAGGTAGGATTTCACTGTAGCCCAGGCTGACCTAGAATTTACTATGGAGTCTCAGAGTGGCCTCGAACTCACAGTGATCCTCCTACCTCTGCCTCCCAAGTGCTGAGATTAAAGGCGTTTGACAGTTTTGATCATTCATGGAAAGCATTAAATGTGCTCAACACACAACAATCCTAATGGCACTTAACAATATTGAACAGTGGTTAACAATGCTAAACGGTGTTGAACTATGGCCCCTGTGCCAAGGAAGAGGTGGGTCCCTCTGGTATGCCTGAACCACAGTGAAATGAACTGTCGTTTCTAAGGGAAAGAAGAGAGGGGGCTAGGGAAAGCACAGAGGATTTTTAGGGCAAGGACACTAAAACACTTTAAATGTGGATACTTAACATTTGTTCAAACCTATAGAATGTGCAAACCTATAGAGAGGGTCAGGCAGAAAGAACAAAAGAAAGAGAGAAGGAAGAAAGGAAAGAAGGAAGAAGAAAGAGACAGAGAGAAAAGAAAAAAGAAAGATGGGTAATTACACAAAACTAAAGTCAACATGAATCAATTCCATAGAAATCTTCTTCCTGGATGTTGGGAGCTATGAACCAAACCTTGGCCATGTTAACAGAAACCGCCATATAGCAAGTTAAGTTTCTACTTCCTCACCTAATATTCAACTACCAGAAACAATGGGATCATACACCTGGCTGAACACTCCCCCATCCTGCCGGTAGCTGATGAAGAAACAAAGGCATTGTGGTTTAACCAGTACTCTGTGATCTTTGCCCTAACCACGTCCCCTTCCCCCTACAACCCTATATAAACCTACGTGGAAAAAATAAAATCTTGAGACCTTGACAAACACCTAGCATGGTCTCCTTCTTATGTCTGTTTGCCTTTTTCCACTCAGGTTAACTTCTCCTCGGGTCCTTGTTCAACTCCCCACTGGCTGGGGCAAGTGGCACCCGAACGTGGGGCTCGAGGTATGAAATGTGACCTGGGCATCGCTCGAGTGGACAGCCATCCTTGCCACTGGACCGCCACCCCACCGGGGGGTTAGTGAAGGTTTGCGTAGATCACTACAGGCAATACAATTGTAATACAGATCTGCTCTGTGATCACCACAGAAAAACCTGCATGTGATAAGATCCGCTAAGGTAATTACAAGCAACACAGACTTCTAGGCAAACCATATAAAGACTATTTAGTTAGATCTGCAAGACACAAGAACTGCGGGATTTCTTTTTGCACTTCTTTTCCTCTTTTTATTTTGGTTGGCACCATTGCATGGAATTGCAACATTGAGACAGGGCGACTGAAGCCTCTTGGCCAGGGCTACCCTCTGGCATTGGCTGAAGGCCCCTAGCTCCCTGTGCGAATCCCGACAGCCCATTCGGGCATTGGCAAAGAGCTCCTATCTAGCCTCTCTTCCTACCAATGAACCTGGTTATGCAACAGCCAGTAAATGCTC
The DNA here is from genome assembly GCF_020740685.1 of Jaculus jaculus. Lineage (NCBI taxonomy): Eukaryota > Metazoa > Chordata > Mammalia > Rodentia > Dipodidae > Jaculus > Jaculus jaculus. The sequence goes on from NC_059117.1 coordinate 34,725,782, forward strand.
TTAGAGTGGCTGCTAGTTGTTAAATTTGTGGGTAGGCTTATGTCAAGCTCACTGGGTGATCCCCCGTGCCAGTTCTCCAACTGGGAACGTTGCCCTTTGGTCTTGCTGTTTCTCCTCTTTCCTTTTCTATCATGGGACAGACCCTAAGTAAGCAGGAACTTTTTATCCAGGGACTTAAAGACTCCCTCAAGACTTGTGGGACAAAAGTTAAGAAAAAAGACCTTGTTCACTTCTTCCTCTTCTTACAAGATTTATGTCCATGGTTTCCCCAGGAAGGTACCATTGATGAAAATAAGATGGGGGAGAATGAGAGATTGTATAAAAGACTATTATAAGACTTTTGGCCCTGAGAAAGTCCTGGTTCAGATCTTCTCCTAAATTTAATAAACAATGTCCTACAGGTTCACTGGTGCCAAACGGATGTTTCAAAAGTTGTTAGGGATGGAGAATTCTTTCTTAAAAATAACCTTAAACCGAGCCAGACCCCTCCCATTCATAAACTAACTCCAAGCCATCAGGATCCCCGTGCAGCCCTGAGGTCTGTCATTGTTCCTATGCTCGAGGATGACCCATTTGACCCACCTGACCCTAAATCTATTTATCCTATTCTCTCCAAATCTGTAGTTACCCCTCCCCATAATGCCCCTCTTTCCCCAGATGAGGAATCAGGGCTAGAGGGTGAGGCTGCCAGATACCATAAACCTGACTGGCCGTCTCCTACGGCGCCCATAGCAGACCCTCCACCTTATCTTCACAAGCCTAAGCCACGTCACTTCTGTGCCCCTGTAACCCTTGATTGTGACTCGCCAACTTTCCTGGGAACCCAATCACTAAAAACTCTCCTTGCAGCTAAAAAAGAAAAGGCCGCCTTCTTCAGAGGCTTCCTGGCAGTCTTCTTGGCCATTCCCTCCACGTGTACTAGACCACACCCCCGGGGAGTGCCGGGAGTAAGGCAGGGCTGATCTAAGGTGATACAAGCCACACCCAGCCACAACAGTGCACCAAAAAGTGGCAAAAAAGAGGTCATATTTAACTAAAGCCTATAAAGAACTAAAGTTTTACGTAAAAAAATGTGTCAACTTTGTTACATAATATCATAAATATAATTACTAAATTTATGCTCTAGGTCAAATTCAACTTTCATAAAAAATATTAAAAACAACAGAATTCTCTCTAAAGTGGTAACTTATAATTTGTCAGGTATTAAAAAAAATTGTAATGTACTTAAAAGGAGGAGACAAGTGACCTGACTTCTAGGCCAGCCTGCCTCAAGATAACAATACAATTTGCCTTAGTTACCTCTAATAAAATCATTTCCAAGTGTGTTGTTGGTATTAATGACATAAAATTGTGTTAAGACTACTTTATTGTTAGTAATAGGATTAATCAATTTGGTATAATTTTTAATAGCCTTATAAGAAAGATAATTAATTGCTTCTTGGCCTTTTGGCTAAGATCAAGTGTAGTATCTATTCTTATAAGTTTAATATCTGATACATCCTCTATCCGAGGACAGTATATTAAATGGATTTTTGTAGCTTGGAGTTAGAATAGGAACTTGCTCTGTCCATTCCATGCATCGACCTGGTATTGCAGTATCTCTAGGAATGGTGCACCCCCTTGGGGGAATAAAAAAAAAAAAGAGAAAGATAATTAATGATGGGGTGAGAAGAATTGATTGAAGGAACTGGGAAGGAATTTTTCAATGATTAGTTGTTAAAAATGCCTTTTGAGTGGTACTTAGATCAAAATGTTAAAGTATATAAATAAAGGTGTGTGGACATTAAAAAAAAAAAAGAAAGAAAGAAAATTTTAGGCTAAACCTAAACACCATGTCTAAAGTTAAAGGATTTTAAACTGTTTGCAAACTTTAAGAAACAAAAAAACTAATTTTCAGGCTAAAATATGTTGGGATAGCTTGCTTAAGTTTTATCAAATTTAAGTCATGGGTAAAACATAAAATTGTTTTATGTTTATAAAAATTTCTGTGGTACATAAAATCAATAGCTATCAAGTTTAAGCCAAAATCATTGGTTGTCCAGTAATGTTTTTTCTTTCAAATAAAATTATCAAGGGTTATATCAACATTTAGCTAGCTGTTTTGGCTCAGAAAAGACTGGGTTCTACTCTATTGTATGTAAAGTAACTGTCTCAATTTTTGCATCTTAAATCCAGTGCTTATAACAAAATTAACCCTAAGACATATTCCCTACTTTAGGGTACAGCCTCGTGCTCAAACAATGGTCCTCATCTGAAAAATAAGTACATATATATATATATATATATATATATATATATATATATATATATACATACACACATGTATATGCTATTAAACATACCCCCCAAAAGTTAAAAATGGGGGATTTGTATCCCTTAACAGGCTCTCCAAGAAATATCCTTCATCATGCCTTGTTTGTCCTAAACTTTTTAACCCTTGATACTCATTGAAATTCAGCTGCTGATCACTTTTGGCACACAAATACAAAAAAATACCTTTGCCAAAGCCATGTGGAAAGATCCTTTAACCTTAAAATGGAATGGCCCAGACCCAGTACTCATTTGAGGCCGAGGATCAGTATGCTTGTTTGACACCAAAGAAAATGCTGCGAGATGGCTGCCAGAGAGACTTGTAAAATGGGCTGATGATCCTCCAGTGACATCTCACATACCCAGGGAAGAAACACTTCCCTGAGAAAATCTCCCTTTTTTCCTAACAGGACAAAGCTGGAAGGACCTCTACTGATCTTAATCCTCTTACTCACAACCAGACCCATTTACTCACAACCAGACCCATTATTATAATTAAAATCATGTCTTTTGTACTCAATAGATTAAAGCCATTAAGATGCAGCCTTTACAGGTCTATTATCACAAGTTGGAGCTGGGGGATCCAGGCATTGCCACCGAAGACCTACCACCTGCAGCTGTCACTCTCCCTTGATCTTACAATTGTACTTATTTACTATACTGCTGTCCTCTACATTTCTGCTATTGCTGCGGTCAACCTGTCTTGGCCAAATAGCTACCCCTCCTACGGGAGCTGCATAGGATTCAGACCTATGCATATCGGTTCACAATAAAGTGAGTGTGATATGGGCACCAACATGGGTGCGAGGAAAAGCACCACAAGGGAAGGTCCCTTTCTGACCGCTTCTGGATTCCCTGAGAGGTATACCTGGCTTGCATGGAGGTTGGTACCATAACTGTTATCACTAAGGCCGTGCCTCTCTTTCCGGCCCCATAGGCCCTGCCTCCCCTCCCCAAAAGGTACCAAGGGCCAAAGATTGTGGGAAAAAGACATCCCATGGGAGGAGTCAGGTCCCTACTCCACCAGTTGGTTAATGCCCACCGCTGCAAAGCGGGCCTCCCTTCTTTTCGTATAAAAGAAGAGAGGAGATGTTGGGAGCTATGAACCAAACCTCGGCCATGTTAACAGAAACCGCCATATAGCAAGTTAAGTTTCTACTTCCTCACCTAATATTCAACTACCAGAAACAATGGGATCATACACCTGGCTGAACACTCCCCCACCCTGCCGGTAGCTGATGAAGAAACAAAGGCATTGTGGTTTAACCAGTACTCTGTGATCTTTGCCCTAACCACGTCCCCTTCCCCCTACAACCCTATATAAACCTACGTGGAAAAAATAAAATCTTGAGACCTTGACAAACACCTAGCATGATCTCCTTCTTGTGTCTGTTTGCCCTTTTCCACTTTTCTCCTCGGGTCCTTGTTCAACTCCCCACTGGCTGGGGCACTGGATAGCATTCTATAAAATATTGCCCTCCATAAAGGGGAGGGGGGGCCCGAACAGAAGAGCACCATAGAAGGTGGGGAAAGCTTACCCCTAAACCCATAGGCCTTGGCTAGTATCCCAGGGTCAGAATTGGGTTGTGCCCCATAGTCAGGAAGACACACAAAGTTCCCCAAAATAATTTGGGTCATGGCCAAAGCACCTGATTGCCTGCCAGAGCTGAAAGGTAAGACCCTGTTGCTGAAGACACCACGGGATGCAGTCACAGGACATTGAGAGAACACGCTGGATCTGAGAGGGAAACCAGTTCCCTCCTGGCTAGCCCTCATAGTGCTGGAAAGTGCTGTGGGAGCTGCTAGGGGATAACTGTTGCCAACAGAATGAATAAGCAACAGATCCTGCCAGATACAAAGTCACCCAACTGGACAAGAAGTACACACCTGGACTAGAAAGATGGCTTGGCGGTTAAGGCACTTGCCTGTAAAGCTAAAGGACCCAGGTTCAATTCCCCAGGACTCATGTAAACCAGATTCTCTCTCTCTCTCTCTGCTTCTCTCTGTCTGTTACTCTCAAATAAATAAAAAAAAATAAACCAAAAAAGATAATAAAGTGCCAGAAGTAATGAGACCTAAATCTTTGTATGCCAACAAAAAAATAAATAAAATTTTACAGAGTATATTTTAAATTCAAAGTTTCCAAAAAAAAAAAAAAAAAAAAAGAAACCCAAGTTTAAAAAAAAAATAATTAAAAGAAGAAGTACACACCTGTGCAGTAGTGGCACACAGCCCATACGGGTAACCAACTGCTTATGGATTGGACGTGAGACACACTCAGTGGGGAACTCGTATCTAGTTCTGGGAACCAAGCCAGATTCCTAAGGATAGGCAACTAGTAGACTAGAGAGAGAACCTCTACTGCTATTTGGCCATATATATATATGATATATATATCATCTATATATGATATATATATATATATATATATATATATATATATATATATATATATATCAATAAGTCTCTCTAATAACTGTGCTTATCTCCTTTAATCCAAACTGCTCTCACTTTTGGTTGGAGAGTTTTGTTTCCTTTTAAACAGATGGTGGAGGATACTGAGGAGATCAGGACACATCAACACAACAAGAACAGATATCCAACTGCCTACCACAAGGTAGGTCACCTACACCACATCTGCTGAGGCCCAGCAGTCCTCGCAGAGGCAGTGACGACACCAGTGCCTCTCTCACTGTCAGCCTGAAAACCAATTCCAGAGAAATGGCAACAGACACTGTGATCACTCAAACACCATCAAAGCCGAGATCCAGAGGCTACAGAAAACTCAACATGAAATCAGACCTTTAACTCGCCTTCCAAGGCTTGGAGAACATTGCAGAGGAAGAGGCAGAAAAAATGTTGATCCACCAGGCTTGTCCATGATAAACAATGCTTGCACATTAATGTCGGCAATAAAATGTCCTCTTGGTTCCGTGAAAAAAACCGCGAGCTCTGATCTATGCTATGGATTTTGAGCCGTGATGTCATAGTAGATTCATCAGCTGTAACAGATGTGTCACCTCTGGAGGGGAGTGCTGTAATGCTGGAGGCTGTGCAGGTGTTGGGGAAGGAGGGATATGGGTAATCGGCACTTTTTTTGCACGCAATTTGGCTGTGAACCTAAACTCTAAAATTAGGCCTATTTAAAAATTAGGCTTGGGCTGGAGAGATGGCTTAGTGGTTAAGCGCTTGCCTGTGAAGCCTAAGGACCCCGGTTCGAGGCTCGGTTCCCCAGGTCCCACGTTAGCCAGATGCACAAGGGGGCGCACGCGTCTGGAGTTCGTTTGCAGAGGCTGGAAGCCCTGGCGTGCCCATTCTCTCTCTCCCTCTATCTGTCTTTCTATCTGTGTCTGTCACTCTCAAATAAATAAATAAATAAATAAAATTTAAAAAAAAAATTAGGCTTACTTAATGAACAATTGATAAGTTGTATGAGCTGCAGTGTGAAATCTAAAGGAATGTTTAGCTTTCCCCGGGTTAAATTTACATGAATAAATGTCATACCTGCAACAATTTCAGAAATCAAATGATGTATGGAAAAGTACTACGGATTGTCTATGACCTCCCCCAAACCAAAGAAGCATGTGATAGAGAGCGTATAAACTTCTCAGAGGTCAAAGCAGACTAATGGACTTACATAGAACAAGTCTGGTTTTGAGCAATAGCTCCCCCCTTTTATTTTGAGAAAGGGTCTTTTGAAGCCCAGCCTGTCCTTGAACTTTTTAGTAGCGGAAGATGACCTTGTGCTTATGATCATAAACATGCTCAGTTACAGGTGATCATCACAACACCTGATAGGCAGTTCTCAGAGATCAGCTGAACAACATCCCCCGCCGCCCATCAAAACAGGAGAACCTGAAGTTCAAGGTCATCAGCATCTATGGGTCATGGTTGGCCATATCAGCTAATGACATTGCTATCAGGTCTTGGGTATTTGAATCTTTGGTCCCCATCAGTGACTACTGTTATAGCCCTCAGGCCTTGGGGGTCATTCTTGCAGTGACCAGGGTCCACAGTCTCTTGGCAGCCTTTTGTAATCTTGGCGTTGCGCCTGCTCTCCAGAGTTTCCACACTTCTCCACCTTGTCATTAGCTGCCTCTGCTCCAGTTTCTGCCCTAAGTTGTCCTCTGGGACTCTTCAGCTAGTTTCTCCCCACCAATGCTGCTGCCACTGCTGTGGTTGGTCACAACGTGGATGAGGCCGTAGCCACTGCATCTTCATGCCACGCCTTTACCCTCTAGACCCACGATGAACAGTACAGGCAGATTGGCAGGCAACACCGCAGAGCAGCCTGTGTTGGGATGAATGTTGTGGCATCAGCAGAGAGTGTTTCCAGCCAGTACATTTGGTGAATAGTCTTATGTACACCCTAATTTCTTGACACATCTTTAATGGTTTAAACATTAAGGGAGGTTATGTAAATGGTTTTCATGGACTGTCTTTATACAAACTTTGTAACTTTGCTGTAAATTTAAATTATTAGGTCGGGCGTGGAGGCACACGCCTTTAATCCCAGCACTCGGGAGGCAGAGGTAGGAGGATCGCCATGAGTTCTAGGCCACCCTGAGACTCCATAGTGAATTCCAGGTCAGCCTGGGCTACAGTGAGACCCTACCTCGAAAAATCAAAAAAAAAAAAAAAAATTATTAAAAAGCAAAGCAAAACAAAACCTTCTCACTGGACCAGATAGTTCTCTGTGAAAGCAGCGTGTTGGGTCACGGGGTTTATGGGGAACATTTTGGAGATAAAAATCCAGAGTCACATTCCTTGCGATCGTTGCTGGCAGACATCTCCCTCTACCAGTAGCAGAGCACTTCAGCAACCAACAGTTTCACTTCCTAACATGGGACTTTGCTCCAGCTGCCAGGGCTCTCCAGTCTACCTGCATTGCTTTGAGGTAGTCATTAGGCTCTGCACTTTAAGAAATGGAGCAGAGCCCTTCTTGAGGCTGGGAAAATGTCCTTGTTTCAGCTGAAGGCAGTGTTGGAAAATTGAATAATGTCAAAAAACAATTCACTGTATTATTTCTCAATGACTCCCATCCTGTGGTGACATGGCTTTTTATTATCAATAACTACCATTTACGGAGGCTCTATTCCTGGCAGGGCATGTCAGTTGGTTGCGTATATGGAAACTGCTAATCCCTTAGACCCACGTGACTGGAATTTACTGATTCTACTTTTCACCTAGACAAGGACCCTGGGGCGTGGAGAAATCAAGCAATCAGACCAGGTAATGAATAGAAAGCCCAAGATGAGAGTCCTTTGGTCTATCACACAATTCTGCTCTTCAGATGTGAACACACTGAGGAAACAGTTTTAAAATGGTGCTAAATTCGTCACAGCTTTTTATCAGAGGAGAAACAGCAGACAGAAATGATAAAACACTGCTCAGCTCCATGGGGGTAGGGTTAATGACAAGCCTTGTTAATGTCCTGGCTAAAAGCACCCAGTCTGGGAATGACTTAATCATACATACTTAAGTACATACAAGGACTTTCCCCTTGACACGGTCCACTATCCTTATTGCAATGCAGAAGCAAATACCCCTTTTATAGTTTGTTCGTTGGCCGCACAGAGTTCCAGGACAGCAAAAATCTTTATCTGATACTTTAGACCCAATTGACGGACTCTTTTATACAACAGTGCCATCTACTGGGAAAATACAGGAATTTCAGTTTTCTCCTTCACTTTTGAAATGAGCTTTAAAAATATTTACAAACACCCTTGTAACAATTAACATGATATGCATGTGATAAATAGATCCTATTTATTTAAATGATACTGATTTTTAAATAAAAACCCAACTGTAAGAGAGTCTATCAGAGTGGTTAGTAATGACAAAGACTGAATATACAATGACAATATAAATGTGTGGGGTAAAAGACTCTTATGCTTAATGAATTTGCTTCCCTTGCACATCATGTGTATACTACAGAAAAGGAAACAGTATGGTGTCATCAAGTCAATAAAGGCAAGTTCCTCTGTTAAAAAAAAATATTTACCATGGGCTTTGGAAATGGCTCGGTGGCTAAGGCTGCTTGTTTGCAAAGCCAGTAATCCAGAGTTTGATTCCTCAGCACCCACGTAAAACTGGAAGGGCATTCATTTGCAGTAGCAAAATACCCTGTCTCCCTCCCTCCTCCTCCCCGCCCCCCACCCTCTGTCTTTCACACACACATACACTTTTTCTTGCTTTTGGTCTGTGACACACAGATACACACAAATATATAAGAAAATTTAAAATGTTCATCTCTCAGTTTTCACTGTTATGAACAGTTGCTTTCATGAATAAATGTATGTACATCAAAGAATTTCCTGGTCAACTCCTGGCAATACACTTAAAACATACTGAAGAGTCTGATAAGAAATCAAGTAGAATTTTGTCTTTGAAAAGAGACAAATACTTAGAGAAGTGGCCAAAAGGAAACATAATACCACAATTCTGCTAAAAGGTAGCAATCCTCTGAGATTTCTTTGCATTTTTATTTGTTGCAATTGTGGGTTCATATTATCTCTTGTCCTGTTAATGGTTTGTTCCATTTAATAACAGAAGTTACCATCATCGTTGCAAAAGCTAGGGTGGATGCATGTCAGAATTTCATGTGGTGAGCAGACCTCGGGGCTGTTCTAAGTAGATATGTGGGTCTCTTGAGGGTGTTTATCCATTTGACCGGCCCTGAAATGCCTCCTTTAACAAGCTGAAGGAGTGAAGTCTTTCCCTGCCCTCTTGACATTTCCTTCCTTTCTGATTTTCTCTCACGTAGATGAGGGGAGGCGAAGTTGAATCACAGAAGAGAAAAATAAAACGGTAAGTTTCAATAAGCTTTCCTGCTCTGAGCCATGAATTTTTAGTAGCACCTTAAATATTTAGACTCTGTGATGACTAGACTGGAAAAGGCTCATCCTAACTTTAAGTGGAATGTGGATGCTTTGAGTTATTTTCAATGCCTCTGCTTTTCATAGAGATATATGTAAGCTGTGAGCCATCCAGTGATTTCCCCTAAGCTAAATTCTTAAAGGAGCATTACTATGACTAACTAGAGATTATTATAGCAAAGATGCTCACCTGATGTGGGTTCAGCTAACATTAGGGGTGACTTTGGACTCCATGCACTTGCTTCGTTTGGCCACACTGCTTACATGCCTGCAAACCTGAAACCGTCATATATTTTAAAGCACTCTAAAGGGCTAGAGTTGCTTTATTTTCTACTCCTTTGACACATTCTGGAGTGTGTGACTGATTTCCTCGAGTCGTAAGCCTTGTTCAGGGATTCAAATCCCCATTAGGATTGTCATCCCTATGGGAAAACAGGCAACACTTGGCAACAGTTTTCCTTGCAGGGACTGCCCAGAAGGTCGCTCCGGAAACAGAAAGCAGATGTCTGCACTTGATGCCTGGGGCCAGTCCTGTGAGGGCATCGCTCCTCATAGTGCAGGAAGGACAGACTGCATCCAGGAGAGGCAGAGCAGAGGCTGGCATCTCCACCTTCCTTCTATGCTCGAGTTTTCTTCTAGCTGCGGTTGAAACTACTGACTTAGAACCCCTTGTATGAGTCTAAGCTACCTCATTTAGGCAAGTTGTTGATCTCTCTCTACTGGATATCCTTGTCTGTAAAATGGGTAGGCGATAGTAATAGTGCATGATGTCATAGAGCGGTTAGATGACCAAATAGACGAGGAAAGCACTGGGAAAGATGGCTAGCAGACAGGAAAAGCCCAGGAAATAGTAGCTACTGTTGTCTACATGGCCATGAAATTGTGCACTAATATTTATTCTAAAATACCAAAACATCAGCAAAGGTTTCAACATGATTTACATGACATTAACAAAATCAGAAATTTCCATTTGATAGTTACCTACTATTTGCCAGATGTCTCCATTGCTATACTGCTGCTAGGCAGGTAGCCAAAGGACCCTATAGCCTGCGCCAGGGATATTTGCGCATCATGCTCATTGCTGTTCTATTCACCATAGCTAGGAAATGGAGTTAGCTTAAATATCAATCAACAGTGACTAGATAGTGAAAAATGTGGCACAAATGCACAGTAGAACTTCATTTAGCCATAAAGAAAGTAAAATTAAGTCTGGAGGGATGGCTTAGCAGTTAAGGCTCTTGCCTGCAAAGCCACAGGTCCCAGGTCGGGTTCCTCAGGACCCATGTAAGCCAGATGCACAAGGTGGTGCATGCATCTGCAGTTTATTTGCAGTGGCTGAAGGCCCTGGCACGTCCATTCTCTCTATATATCTGCCTTTCTTCCTCTCTCAAACAAATAAAATAAAATAATTTTTTTTAAAAGAAAGTAAAATTTTAACAAATGCAAGAAATGGGTAGGTCTGGAAATTACTTGAAGTGAAGGAACACCCAAGCTCAGAAGTATCACCTTATCTCTCATAGAAAGACCCTTGTATATGATTTTTATATATGTGTTTATGGGGGATTGAGTGTGGGTAGATGCCATTTAACTAGAAAGGAACTCCCGAGACAGGAAGAGATGCATTAAGGAAGGGGTGGGGAAGGCAATAGAACCCATGTGACATGGAAATGGAAGAGCGGGCTGGAGAGATGGTCTAGCTGCTAAAGGTACCTGCTTTCAAAGCCTGACTGCCCAGATTCGATTGCCAGTACCTACATAAATCCACGTGCACAAAGTGGTGCGTGGGTCTGAAGTTTGTTTGCAGCGGCTGGAGGCTCTGGGACACCCATACTTACCCTATTTATCTTTTTCTTTCTCCCTCTTTCCATATATATATAAAATTTCTCCCAGATAAATAAAAAATATTTTTTAAAAAAAGAAAGTAGAAGGGCATATTGAAGTGGAAGGATACAGGTGGGGGCATCTGGGTGAGATGGGGAGAGGAGCAGAGGAGGAGGCTCAACAAAAACAAGGTATGATTGAAAATGCCATAAGGAATGCTGTTGCTTAATACGTTAATTAATATATAACTAAAAAGCTGGGTGTGCTAACACACGGGCAGAGGTAGGAAGATTGCTGTGAGTTTGAGGCCAGTCTGGGATTACATAGTAAGTTCCATGTCAGCCTGGGATAGAGTGAGAACCTATCTTGAAAAAAAAAAACCAAACAAAATTAACTAACTAAATAAATAAAAAGAATTACAGCAAGTATAGCAGGTTCTCATCTCTGAAAAAAAAAGTGACAACAAAAATCTAAAATGCCCTTGTGACAAACAAGGCGCCATCTTTCTTTCCTCCAGTCTCTCCTAAACAGGCACCTGCTCCTCCCTGTCCCGGCCATGCCCTTCCACACAGACCCTTCACCTCTGGCTTCTTACTCTTTCTCAGGGTCAATTCATGCTTACATTCCTATGCTGGCTTCTTTGAGCCCTCTTAGAAAGAACCATGAATGCTCTCTTGGGACTTCCCAGGAAGCCTTTGGAAAATCTTTATTCTTTTTCTAGATCCTGTTTTCGCTTATGCTGTGTGACTGTTCCCAACAAACCAAAAAGCCCAGAGGACAAGACTCACGCTTCGTTCATTGTCACACTCATTTTAAGCTGGGCAGTGCCGATGATGAGCTGGACGCGTGGGGATAGGATGGACGGTATCAAACTGCCAGCAGTGGCTCGTTTCATCATCTCAAGCCAAGTCAGAAAGGAAATTCTTCAGTAAAGACGTCATCAGTTACTCAAACATTGAGGAGAAAGGGATTTCACACTTCATGAGGAAAACATCCAAGAAGGAGCCAATGACCACAGAAAACTGTCTCCCAGCATTGTTATTATATATTGTTGATTTACACTAAAAATGGAAAGGACTATAGGAGTGTTACCCAGCTTTCTCACTGTAACAAATACCTGAAACAATCAATTTATGAAGAGAAAAGGTTTTTTTTTTTATTTTATGTTATCTTATTTTTTTTAGAGAGGGAGAGAGAATTGGCATGCCAGGGCCTCAGCTACTGCCTTCAAACTCCAGACACTTGCGCCACCTAGTGTGCATGTACGGCCTTGCACTTGCATCACCCTGGTGCATATGGCTTACATGGCATCTGGGGGAGAGATCCTTATGCTTTTCAGGCAAGTGCCTTAACCACTATCGCATCTCTCCAGCCCAAGAAAAGTTTTTTTTGTTTTTTCTTTTTAGCTCATGGTTTTGGAGGTTTCAGAAAATGGTAGGTTTCAGGTCGTGGTAGGTTGGACCTGTTACCTTGGTGAGGCAGTGCATTATAGTGGGAATACATAGCAGGAAAATCCCATCCAAGTCACAGCAAGGACACGGAAAGAAAGCAGAAGCGATGAGGTCCCATGATCACCCTCCAAAGCATGCTTCCAATGACCAGAAGGCCTCACTTCAAACTTTCCATCACTTTCTAGGAACCCCAGGCTGGGAAGCAAGCCATCAATGCATAAGCCTGTGGGGGACAGTCCATGTCCCAACTGCAGCAAGCAGCACTGTAGAAGCACTTACAGACTGTAAGACATAAGAAAAGCTGCACAGTGAACCCGCAGACACACCTGCAATGGTGACAAGCTCTGGGCAAAGACAATCGTGGCTCCCTGGAGTCTGCAGCTGGGGTCTGAATTCTAGGTAAATGCTGAGGGGGAAAGGTGATTGCCTGGTGCCTGGTGAAATCCCCCATGACTTTATAAGAGAGAATGCAGAACGGGCAGTTCTCTGGTTCGGTTGTTCAAGGAAGTCTTGTTGCAAGCCCACGTTTAAGATGGTGGAAGAATGAAGTCTATTCTACCCCTTCTGGTTTCAACACTGTGAAACCATATTCAGGCCATAGAAAAATGGGAGAATGGGAGCAGGAACGTTTCCATAAAGCGGCTCCTATTTTAAGACTCACCGCCGCTCCTGCCCCCAGCTCCGTGATGTGCTTTGTGACTTTAAATTCTACCGGTCTCCGCTGGTGGTGCCTTTGCTGCCTACCTCTGGGGAAGTGATCATGGCAAATGTGCATGATTTTATCCACAATATGCAGTATCGTGTGAAGCTCGCTTTTATTGCCTTCAGCCTTTTCTTTCGTACAATTTATTTTAATACGCTTGGAATTATTATCCCAAACATTAGCCAGCTGGCCCGCTGGGGTTTCCTTTGCTGGATTCTAGGTCTCTCTCTTTCTAATCCTCTCTTCATGGATAATCCACTCTAATGTTTTTTTGGCTGTGGAAGGGGTTTTGCTATTACTACCTGTTGATTAGAAATTCACTTTGTCCCATGTAGGTGGCTCTAATTGTTTGGTTATGAACACCTTATTTGAGTCAGCTGAGGTCAGTTATATTCATGAGATGTTCTTTCTCCCACTATTTCTAGATGCTAGCCTTTTTTTCTTTTCTTTTCTTCTCTCTCTCTCTTTTTAATTATTTTATTTTATTTTTATTTTTGTCCTGAGCTCAATATAGCTGGTCTTTTCAAAGCAGCCTCTAAGACCAAAGGGAAAATGAAAAATGTAAAAAATAAAGCAAGAAGAGTACGAAAGTGAAAGAACATTGCATGGCGAGGCTAGGGGAGGTTCCGAACCCTGGTAAGTGTCGATTTTGTCTATACTATCAGCAGACTTCAGGGGCCTTGCTCGGGGCTCCTCTGGAAAGCCAGAGGGCCCGACCCTCAGGGTTGATGGGAGAGGTCCAGGAGAAAGGACAGCACACATGGATGTTAACTGTCAGGGCCACCTTCATGCCCAGGGTCAGGGGCACGCAGCTGGTTCAGCTGACTTCTCCCTTGGGAGACCTGCTCTCAGGAAGCCAGAAGTGACAGTGCAGGCCAGGGGCGCGTGGAGCACCCCAAAGCCAAGGTGACCTGGGAGGGAGTCAGCACAGCGACAGACTTTCTCTAGAACTGCTGGAGGATCCAAAATGAGCTGGGCTTCCCAGCACCCACATCGCAAACAGGTGCCAAAGTCTATTTAGTGCATTTCTGAATGGAAGTAGCATTTGTCCAAAGGGGTCCTCACTCACAACAGGGGCAACCACTGGCTTCTTTTTACCTGATGGTGAGGAGAAGGAGGAAGAGAAGAAGGAAAGAATGTGTCAAAGCAGCACCCTGTGCTCCTGTTCTTTATCTTATTGTATTTATTCATGAGAGAGAGAGAGAGAGAGAATGGGTGCACCAGGGCCTGTAGCCCTGCAAATGAACTCCACACACATGCACCATCTTGTGCACCTGGCTTAAGTAGGTACTGGGGAATTGAACCTGGGTCCTTAGGCTTTACAGGTAAGTGCCTCAACTGTAAGCCATCCCTCCAGCCCTGTGCTCCTATTCTTAATGATCTGGGGAAGGAAAATTGTACGTCCTCAGGGGTCCTTTTCAGAATCTGGCACTGAGATAATTAATAAGAAGGGAATGAAGGGGAGATGGGGCAGATACAGAAAGGGAATAGTATGTGCTTATTAATAGAGATTTGGAACACAGAAAGGTACACAAAAGGTAGTAAGAATTACTCCCAAATTCCACTGAAGAATAGCCTTTGTTAATGGTTTGTTCTCTTTAGTTTTCCACCTATTCTCTAAATTCCCCTGGTTATTTCATTGTGTGCAGAGTTCAAATCCCACTGTGGAAAGCTTAGTATAGCCTTAAAAAAACCAATAAAGTGACCTCCCCCGCCCTCCATATATATATATATATATATATATATATATATATATATATATATATTGCAAGCAGAGAGAGCTAGAGTAGAGAGACAGAGAGAGAGAATGGGCACACAAGGGCCTTCAGCCACTGCAAACGAGCTCTACATGCATGCGCCACTTTGTGCATCTGGCTTTATGTGGGTACTGGGAAGGTGAACCCAGGTCAATAGGTTTTACAGGCAAGCACCTTAATTGCTGAGCCATTTCTCCAGCCCCAAGCCTGTCTTTTCTTACTGGCTTGGTTTTGCTTTCTAAGACAGGATCCTTACACAGTCTGGCAACTAGAATCCTCCTGCCTCAGTTTCCTGAGTACTGGGAATACAGGCTTATGCCACCATGTCTAGCCATGTATCCTGCCTTTTAAATTCACATTCCACTATCAGTATTTTCACAAGTTTGACCTGTGTAAAGCCATATCTTTAATGTCTAGATTCTCTTATCTTCAAACATACCATTACTCCTTTCACACTTCCTGCTGTTAGTGTTCTCTTGAAGTCTTCTTCTTCTAGTTATTTCATCTTATAAAAAGTTACGCTGCATGTGGAATTGATATTTTATTAGCACATGGAATATATTAAGTGTTCAGTATAAAATGTTGCATTACTTGGGCTGGAGAGATGGCTTAGCGGTTAAGCACTTGCCTGTGAAGCCTAAGGACCCCAGTTGGAGGCTCAGTTCCCCAGGTCCCACGTTAGCCAGATGCACAAGGGGGCGCACGCGTCTGAAGTTCGTTTGCAGAGGCTGGAAGCCCTGGCGCGCCCATTCTCTCTCTCTCCCTCTATCTGTCTTTCTCTCTGTGTCTGTCGCTCTCAAATAAATAAATTAAAAATTTTTTAAATTAAAAATATATATATTTAAAATGTTGCATTATTTACAAACCAGGATTAGTTCAATGTCTAAACATATCCATACAAATGAGGTGAATAATTTTCCTGGTGATAAAAAACCAAAAGTTTAATACAAAACTTGGAAAACAATAGGCCTTCTTTTAAGCACTTTTTATTCTATTGAGTATTGAATATTTTGAACAAATCTTTTGTTTCACCTCCCATTATGTGATACTTCTGGAACTTGTAAAAAAAATTGGTATATTCCATATCATCTATCAAATAATTATAATGCCATTACCTTCAGGATAATGTATACTTTTCCAACTGTTAGTCCTCTACCTTTGATTCCTCATTCAAGCCCTGTCTAATTAATTTTGAATTTTTTTTTTTAAGGTAGTGTCTCACTCTAGCCCAGGCTGACCTGGAATTCACTATGTCGTCTCAGGCTGGCCTTGACTTCACAGTGATCCTCCTACCTCTGCCTCCCAAGTGCTGGGACTAAAGGCATGGCCCACCACACCCAGCCTGCTTTTAACTTTTTTTACAGTTGAAAGTCAAAACTAAAAATTCAAAGATATGCTTTACTCAGTGTTGATTTCCTTGAGCTGTGCCCTTTTTCCTAATGATATTTTATTGTAAAATTACTGTAGCCACCAACAAAATACAGATATGATAAAGGTAAGCCACATAAAACACATGATACACAGATATTTCCCTCACCTTCGTGTGTGTGTGTGTGTGTGTGTGTGTGTGTGTGTGTGCATGTGAGTGTGCGTGTTGAGACATTTCCTGTGTAGCTCAGGCTGACCTGAAACTCACTATACAGCCAAGGCTGATCTTGAACTTCAATTCTACCTTTGCTGGGAATACAAGTGTGTGAGCCTGTTTTTTTTTTTTTTTAAACCTCTGTGCTTCAGTTTATTTGTTTAAAAAGAGATGATATTGTCAGTGACCTTTAAGGAACCTAAGCCAGTTCTTAACAACAGTGGTGGCTGCTGTCAGCTCCTTGTATGTGTCCCTGTGCATATGCCCCCTTAACATTTTTCTATTCTGTTTCCTTCGTTTTATTTATGTATTTATTATTTACTCAAGGGTGGCCTTGAACTCCTTACCTCCCTACCTCTGCCTCATGAGTGCTGGGACTAAAGGCCTGTGCCACCACGCCCGGCTTCCATCATTTTACTTTTTGCTTGTCTGATTACTGTATTCATTGACTTACTGTACATGTCCAGTACAGATGTCCCCAGTGTGATGAATGGAATAATATAGGCTGAAGAAGGCTCATGGCTGCCCTCTTGGGAGATGAACTGATCAGGGTACCGCCGTGATTAAGATACAGTGTCCATTGCTATAATAAGTACTCAGCTGCATACGAGCTAACCAGCCCTCAGGAATCGCCGAGTAGCAAGTGGGATGATTTGGCAACTCTTTGTTGTTAAGGACCTTGGTTTCTGTGGTCCATCATTCTTCTTTTACTTTTTTAAACTCCTTCTTTTTAGAGAGAGAAAAGAAATTGGCCTGCCAGGGCCTCAGCCCCTGAAATCGAACTCCAGATGCCTGCACCACCTAGTGAGCATGAACGACCTTGCGCTTGCCTCACCTTTGTGTGTCTGGCTTGTGTGGGGTCTTCAGAGTCGAACATGTGTCCCTCAGGCTTCACAGGCAAGCACCTTAGCTGTGAAGCCATCTCTCCAGCCCTTTAGTTATTTTCTATTTTTATTGACTTATTTGAGAGAGAGATAAGAGACAGAGAGAATGGGAGCACCAGGGCCTCTAGCCACTACGAATGAACTCCAGACACATGCACCACCTTGTGCATCTCGCTTATGTGGGTCCTGGGGAATCAAACCTGGGTTCTTTGGCTTTGCAGGCAAACGCCTTAACCAATAAGCCATCTCTCCAGTCCTGTGGTCATCATTCTTGAGACTATTTTCGTCTCCCCTGAGTGTGCCTACCCACATTCCAGCAAGTAAAGAGAGAACAGGACGGGGACAAGGAGAGGGTGTGAACACATATTTCTTCCCTTTAAAGTGTGTGTGTGTGTGTGTGTGTGTGTATCATATATATATATATATATATATATATATATATATATATATATATATCTTCTATTTCTTCTGTCAGAACATAATCAAGCATGTCCAACCTGTGGCTTTTGGGTCCCAGGACAGCTGTGAATATGGCCCAATGCATTTGTAGGTCACAATGTTAAAAGGTTGAACATGCCTGATAGCTGCCTAAAAGGTGCAAGAAGGCTGAAGAGATGGTTTTTCTTCCATGAGGCCACATATCCAGCTAACATTCAAAGGTTCTACTAGTAACAGAAGGGAGAATAGGGGCTGAAGATGTCGCATGCTTCCCCAGCATGCATGAAGCCCTGGGTTCAAGCTCCAACAACCACATTAACCAGGCATGTTGGCCGTAACTTTAGTACCAGTATTTGTGTGGTTATTTTGCAGAGCAAGTTGGAGGTCAGCCTGGACTACATGAAACCCTGTCTCAAAAAAGGAGGGGGGGGGTCTCGCTGTAGCCCAGGTTGACCTGGAATTCACTTCATAGTCTCAGGGTGGTCTCGAACTCACGGCACTCCTCCTACCTCTGCCTCCCGAGTACTGGGATTAAAGTTGTGTGCCACCACGCCTGGTGAGAATAGACTTTTAGGAAACAAATAGCAATCTCTCCTAGATTGAGAATTTGACTACCAGCCATGAAGGTTCAGGGGAATCTGACCTCTTTAAAGTTAATCACTCTGAGAGAAGTGGACTCACAACAAAACTCAAAAGAAACTGATACATGAGCTCATAATGCAAGAAAATACTTATGCAAAACATCACTTGCAGAGACTGGATGGATGCAGTGTCACAAACACAACTGTTCCAGCCGCATGGGAGGCCGGGCTGTCAGAGGCTCTGCGTGTGTGAGGGTCGGGCTCTGCCAGCCGACGCTTTCAGCCTCGCAGAAGAGCTGCTCACTCGGGCTTCCGTTCTGGGCAATGTTCCTGTTGACCTTGGCAGTTATTTTTCTCCTGGACTCTCCATAGACATGACCTCCTAGCTGACCTTCCTTCTTTTTGAACAACATTCTATTTCTTTTCCATATGTTAATAACCCACCAAGCTGAGTCCCTTCATCCTCAGCCCCGTTGACCTGTTTTTCCATTCTCTGCTCTGGTCCATATGACACATGCTGGCTTGTGTTTGGGTCCCGAGTTCCCAGTAGTTTTAAGTTATAAGCTGTTTAGGGCCATAACTCCTCTCATAGCCTTTGATTCCCAAGTCTTTCCATATTGCCCCACAGTTGCTCCCCCAAATATTACTGAAGATCACCCAAGATGATGAATGCTGTATTGCCACAGGCTCATGGTGCAGGTATTGCCTGAGTCTCAGATGGTCACAAATGCACTAACAAAAGTAGGACTGGCGCCAGGAATGCACAGTTAATGGAGGTTTAATGACAGCACAGTCAGTAAATTCTAATAGAAGCTGGCTTTTGCACTTTGCAATTACAGTAGGAAAAATGAAAATATGTCATGGGCTTTAATATGACCTATGCTTCCTTCATATTACAATAAGACTCCCAAATTGAGAGGATGAGTTTTTCACAGTAGGTGTGTGTGTGTGTGTGTGTATGTGTGTGCATACTGCAATGTCCCACTCTCCCACACCTCTTCTGGCTTAGTGAGTGATGTGGGGATGCTTGACTGGCTTGGTGAAATTGGGTACTTACTAATACTGTGACCAGCTGCCCACTAGACACAATGCCAAAGGAAAATGTTGGCACCTTGTTCTCTTGGAGAGGTGACTGAATCTGACGATTCTGTGACAAGCTGGTTTGAGTCTGGGAGAAGTCACAGTCCATAAGCTCTCTGAACCTAGCAGATCATCCAGAAGCTATTAAACATGAGCAGGCAGGATTGGCAGCCCTGCCATGCCTGTGCTACGGCACACGTGAAGACCCTCTTTGCCGTCTGGGGTCTAGACGAGGTTGTCTTCTTCAAGAGATGAGAATGGAAGCCCCATTGTGGCGAGGGGAGGGGAAAGGCTCCAACCACGAACACTGGGAGTGGTTGCAGGGCGAGAAGGACCGGGCAACGTGGAGTCCAGGAGTAGGTGTAGAAGGACATCTCAGGGATGGATAACAGGGGACTCCAAGAACACTGCACACTCCAAATATAGTAGAGCCTGGCTCCAGGAAGGAAGGATCCAGGCTGGTCTTGCCCAGAATCCATCCTGGCTAATAATGAAATAGACAGTTTGGAAAAATGCTTATCAAGAAATAGTTGAGCTGGGCGTGGTGGCGCACGCCTTTAATCCCAGCACTCGGGAGGCAGAGGTAGGAGGATCGCCATGAGTTCGAGGCCACCCTGAGACTACATAGTGAATTCCAGGTCAGCCTGAGCCAGAGTGAGACCCTATCTCGAAAAATTGAAAAACCAAAAGAAAAAGAAAAAGAAATAGTTGGGCCATGTGACCCTTCTGTCCCCCATCCCTTCTTGGTGGTCAGCTTTTGGGGATGGGTGTCTTTCAGCAACACCCCACATCAAAGCTGTGTACTGAGGATTTAGCCACATAACCAAAAGGTGTTCATATGTAGGCGTTCTACACTGAAAGAACAGAATTTTGGACACAGGAACCAGTAGCCATAGATCTGGGAAACAGAAGAAAGGAGGTGCTTGCTGATTCAGGGGTGAAGCAGAGGACCAATGGAGAGACTTAGGAGAGGAACATTGGGTTGACTGTGGAAAATGGACCTTCTGCCGTCTTCAGCTGGGATGACAACTCTGTCAAGGAAGGTGCATCCTCTGGGCCGAGGGTGAGTACACTTGGCCACTGTGGGATGGAATAATTCTGCCTGGGGCTCTAGGGAGGCCATGTCCTGTGGGCAAGGCTATAAGCATTTGGGGGTTATTTAGTGACTGGTTGGTTGGATTTTGGTGTGGATGCCAAATAATTTCTTTCTGTTTGAAATGCAGTGGGAAGCAGGGAAGCAAGAACACTTGAGGGAACCGTGGAAGATACGAGTATATAGGAGGACAGGACCCAGAAGGCAATGGGATTGTGGACAGAGCACTGAGGGACACTGATGGGATGCCAGATCAATTTCAGGCAGGAGGGGGGTCTGCCCTGCCACAGAGATGCACCAAGTCCCCAATAGGTGCTGCATCTGTGTTTGCCACTGATCTAAGTTCCATAAAATTGACACATAGAGGTCGGCTTGAGTTAGAGTTGGAGAAAGATGAAATATTAGGATAAATTTGAGGATCAGTATCTCAATGTTTTTCTTTGTTACATGTATTTATTTGCTGATGTCCTTTTCTTGGGATAAGAGGTTATGAGAATTTATTTCCGAAAGAGAGACACCAAGAACAGAGTGAGCAAAGTAGAACTCCAAAGATTTAAAATTGAAAGCTTATATGCACATAACATGTTGAAAGTGTATGGAAACTGATCACCGCTCTGCTGCATTACTTTAGCTTTCTTAAAATTTTAATTGAGAACTTTAACGTGAACATATTGTGTATTGGTCATATTCCCATTGAGTTATATTCTTACACACTCTCTTCCCTGCCCTCATTCCATGGAGGGCGCCCCTCATTCGGATTATTGAAAATCACTGTGGGATCCTGAATGAATCGGTCAGTCCCTGTGGGGAGGACAATGCCTCAGAGCACACCTTCCCACCCTGTGGCTCTTACATTCTTTCTGTCTTCTCTCCCGTAATGTTCCTTGAACCATGGAGGGTATGGTGGTTTGATTCAGCTGTCCCCCATAAACTTAGGTGTTCTGAATGCTAGGTTCCCAGGTGATGGGGATTTGGGAATTAATGCATCCTGGAGGGAGTGTATTGTTGGGGGCGGGCTTATGGGTGTTATAGCCAGTTTCCCCAAGCCAGTGTTTGGTGCACTCTCCTATTGCTGTTGTCCACCTGATGTTGGCAAGGGGATGATGTCCACCCTCTGCTCATGTGATTGTTTTCCCTTGCCATCATGGAGCTTCCCCTGAGTCTGTAAGCCATAATAAACCCATTTTTCCCAAAAGTTTCTCTTGGTCGGATGATTTCTGCCAGCAATGTGAACCTGACTGCAACAGAGGCATGTTGTACGTTTTCTTTAGTGTTGAGCTCTCAGCAGCCTCTAATTTTCTGCTTTGGTAAGTTTTCAGTCTCCTTAGTGTCTACTGCCATCTGCCTGGAAGAGGTTCTCAAGCTAGCGGTGAGATCAGCACTCATATTTAATCTGCCACTTGCACTGAAGTGTCTCCTGGGCCCTGGTGGGTGTGAAAGAAATGACTCAACTTGTGCTAGGCAGTCAGATTTCTTTCTTTTCTTTTTTTTTTTTTCCAGCCTTTTGAGGTAGGGTTTCACTTGAGTTCAGGCTCTCCTGGAATTCACTTTGTAGTGTCAGGGTGGCCTCGAACTCACGGTGCTCCTCCTACCTCTGCCTCCCGAGGGCTGGGATTAAAGGCGTGCACCACCACACCTGACTTAGCTTTCTTTTCTTACTATACTGATGGGTCTTAGGTCTCCCTGGTAGTCAGTGCCATCTGTAAAAATCATGGTCTCTAGCCAAGAGTAAGAGCATCATTGATCAAAGAGGATAAACACAGATTCTTAGAAGACTTTTGAAGGGCATAGCCTCTCCTTTTAGCCAAAGATCAATGGAAGCTTCCCTCTGGGGTCTATGATCTTCCAAGCCAAAGGTGTTTAACTTGGTTCTCAGTACCAGGTATGAATTCTCTCCCACTGAGAAAACCTTATATCTGATCAGAGAGCAGCTGACTACCCCTATAACCTATGTGCCTCTATTGCACCAGTGGGCACATCTTGCCTGCCTGGTTGATTTTATAGCTTGCAGTATCCACTGCTTATTGAAACTGTTGGTGATCGTTATTCCCACCTCCCCCCAGTATCTTGCATAGCTCTTTCCAGCAGCGTGAGAGCTAGCCAGCAGCGAGGCGGCTTCTAGCTCATTTCCAGCATGATCTCTCAATTGTGCTGCAGCCATAGCCTGTGGTGTCTTCAGCAAAAGGGTCTTACCATTTTGTTCTTGTGGGGAACCACATGCTTTGGCAGTTGCCTACATTGCTTTGGGGGCTTCCTGGACCTCCTTGACCAATAACTAACTCACTGTAGAGAATCACCTAATTCTGATACTGGGGTGTACCAGCAACAACCCATCGTCTTAGGGTAAAGCTTTCTCTGTCCCTTTTTTATTTAGAACCTTAACATATGGACATGCAGTAATATGATTTTCTTTCCTTCCCTTTATCCCCTTTTGTCTTCTCTCCCACCCTGATGTACTTAGAACCCTTGTCCTTTTAGGTAGTCCTTCCTCTGTTTTGTTGTCTCTTTCCTCCTGTCCACCTGTCTCCTCCATGTTAAAATGCTGATGGACTCAGAGCAGCAGGTCTTGTCGGGGTATCAATAACCACTGTGGGGTCATGAGCGTACCTGTCAGTTCATGTCTGAGGACAACAAGACCTAACTTTTAATGAATCAGATTCTAGATGGGCGAGAATCTAGGGAACATGTAGTGATTATTTCTATTCCTGGGGCATTACTAAGTCTATATTAAGAAATCTATAGAAACATAAACCAAGCCAAACCCAGACATGTTCTAGAAAGGGTGCAGGCCTAGGAAAAAGGGACACATGCTAGCTCCTCAGCAGAATTTTTAGTTGAGCCCAGAGTACTGGTACAATGCTAGGGCCTTATTTCTAGTTGCAAAGGCCAATGCATTCATTCAGCCCGCTCCGGTGTTTCTAGTTCTTGCTTCCTTGTGCTGTCGTGTACTGGGGTTAAAATTCACACCCTTCTTTGGATGCAGGGAGTTATTTTTATTTATTCTTCATTGTTAGCTGTTTCCCTTCACAATAATTAATCAAATCAGCAAAGCAACATCCAACTAGGGAGTGAGGATTTATTTCCACTATTTGGCTTTTCTAGCAGAGTGTCTCAGAGGGTGGAAGGCCTTGCTGTAATGTGGGCCCTCTTGTTTTATGACAGGTTGCAATTTTCTTGTAATGTTCAATGTGGTTCATCTTGATAATTATGCCAAATTAAGTCATCCTACACATTATAGAAATATATGTTAAGATACATTAACCAACATTAAGAATTTTAATTAGGTTCTGCACATCACAGAAATACATATTAAATAATAATTCATCTGAAATTTAAAATTCATGTGTTATTCTACACTATTCAAACAAATAACTAATAGTGAGGCTGCACCTTCCTCAACCTCCCAGCCCTGCCCATGACACGACACTTGCAATGAACATCAAAGGCCACATATACGGTGGTGAGGCCTGTCTACTTAGGAATTCATCTCAGGTTTCCCACCTTCTTCTAATTTGTCCTGGCCACATCTTTCCTCTCTTTCTGCCTGAGTGTCAGTAACAGGGGCAATGGGCAGAAAAACAACTTGACAGTCCCTGGGAAATCTCAGTGGAAAATGTTAAAGATGGCAAAGAAAGAAGCAGAGGGCCGGGCTGTCCACTGACAGCTGGATTTGTTTTGCCTGGCCAAGCAGGGCTTGGCACCAATGGCAGCTCTGTGACAACAGCGTTTTTTCTGCAGGACCGGATGCCCTAGTGACTGGAAATGGGGGAGATCTAGAAGACCATACACTAAGAGGTACTCTCAGCTGCGGGTTGGGATCTTAGTTCTTTGGACTCTGGGCTGGGCTCATCAAGGTGCAAGCACTCTTTTGGGGGGGCTGAGTCTACATAAGCGGCTGTCCTCCCCCAGCAGGAGAAACCCAGTAGGAAACCATGATTGCAATATGTTGTTCCTTTATAATACTTGTGTTTGTTTCTTTATTTGTTTGTTGGTTTGTTTGACGTCTGTGTGTGTGTGTGAGGTGTGCATCTGTGCATGGGAAGGCCAGAGTTGATGTGTGTCTTTCATTGCTCTTCATTTTGTTTTTCTTGAGACAGGGTCTCTCATTGGCCCTAGACCTCACCAATTCAGCTAGACAAGCTGGCCAGTAAGTCCCAAGGACCATCCAGTTTCCACATTTCCCAGTGTTGGGATTATAAGTATGCACCATTAGGCCCATTCTTTTGCTAATTTATTTATTTATTTCAGGCAAAGAGAGAGAAAGAGATAGAGTGAGACACTAAGTGCACCAGAGCGTCCGGCCTCTGTAAATGAACTCCAGACGCATGTGCCACCTTGTACATCTGTGTGCCCATCTTTTTATGTGGAAGCCGGGGCTCCAAATTCAGGTATGTATGCACACGTGACCCACTGAGCCATTTTCCCAGGCAGCCCTATTGTTCTGTTGGTTGGTTTGTTTTGTTTTTAAGTAGCTGGAGCAAGGCTGCTCCTCTTCCTCCCCCCTTCCAAACAGTGGAGATGTGTAGAAAGGGCGTTAAAGGAGTTCAGAATCCCTCTGGGAAGAGCGGAACAGCAAGGCAAGGGTGAGGCAGGGCCTTGTCTGGGACTTCCTAGGATTGTGCCTGCTCTCTGGAGCTATGACATTAATGAGAGTCACAGGAGTCACTCCCACGAGCAAGCCTTAGCCAGTGCCCACATTCCAGACCTCCTGTCTCTAGTTCATCCCTCCACGAGGCAGTGGTGACCAGGATTACAGCCCAGCCTGAATGGCGGGTGGGGGTGCTCTACTGTGAGTTAGGGCTTCCCAGAAGAAGTACACTCATGCTAGCCCACGAGCCACATTACTGCTGTCTTCTACAGCGGTCCTCTGCTCTGCATAGTATTCTTTTTTTAAGTTATTTATTTATTTATTTTGAAGAAGATAGAGAGGGAAAGTGAGAGAGAGAGTGAGAGAGGGAGGGAGAGAATGGGCACGTTAGGGCCTCTTGCCACTGCCAACAAACTCCAGATGCATGTGCCACCTTGTGTATCTGGTTTATGTGGGACCTGGAGAATTGAACCTGGGTCCTTAGGCTTTGCAGGCAAGCACCTTAACCACTAAGGCATCTCTCCAGCCCTGCATAGTATTCTTGTTGGCAGCTCCTCTCTGACTCCAGTTCTGTCACTTGGACAGCTAAGGACCAGGTCAAGAGTGGGAAGAGGCAGCCTGCAGTGTGCCCCCCAACCCCTCTCCTTCATGACCTGCACTTCTATTGATTTGAAAGTGTACTTAGTGATATTTATCCTGGACCTGAAATGACTGCAATGGCATTCCCATCATTTTCATGGAAATGAAAGGTCTCACTGTCTCTGAGAGCTGTGCTTGACCACAGATTCTTCGCTGCCTCACCTTCTAAAATCAATATGAATATCTTATTACTTTTCCCTCCTCTAGCGGGTTCCTACTGCCTTTCAAATAAAGTCCCACTTCTTTGTAGGGCATATGAAACCCTCATTATGGGGTCCTTTCCTATGTGTTAAGTCTTGCCTTACAAGGGCCCCATCAAACACTTAGTTTCTTGGTTCCTGAGCTTCCTTGCTATTTTGTGAGTGTGCTTGCATGCATTATTTCTTTTAAGTTTTTTTTTTTTTTTCAAGGTAGGGTCTTGTTCTAGCTCAGGCTGGCCTGGAATCCACTATGTAATCTCAGGCTGGCCTCGAACTCTTAGCTATCCTCCCACCTCTGCCTCCCCAGTGCTCGGATTAAAGGTGTATACCTCGGCACCCGGCTGCATGCATTATTTCTGATTCCCAACATTTTCTCTTTTCCTTCACTATTCCACTTAGTAGAATATAAATGCATCTGGTAAGACACTATAAAACCATTTTTTTTGTGTGTGTGAAAGTATCCATGACTTCCCTCTATCTTTCACAAACAATTTGTTTCTTACTTCTCTATACAATACTGAATGGTTTTTGTTTTTTAAAATGGGGGGGGGCAGGGGAGGTGCCAGGGTCTCTTGATGCTGCAAGCAAAAACCCGTCTGGTTTTGTGTGGGTGGCTGGAGGACTGAACCGAGGCCAGCAGACTTTGTGAGCAAGCACCTTTAACTTTTGAGCCATCTTTCCAGCTGCTGGATATTTTTTTAAATTCACATCATCCCCATTGGGACTCTGAGCTCCCTCTGCACGGCGGGGTCGTGTCTTAACATCTCTGATCTGTAAAGTTTAGCATAGAATCTCAAACCTTTCTGGTGCCATTCATGTGTGCTGTGTGGCTGACACTGATGAGGAAGAGGTCACACCAAACATCTGCGCACCCTACTAGTCAGGACAGGGCTGTCCTGAATCATCTCATCTCTGAACTATTGCATACTCTGCGGATGAGAGGCTCCTAACCCGGCATGCCAACACTCCGATTTTGTTACATATGCACTACAAGTATAAGAAGTTGGCATTGGACCACAAACTTGCATGTACAAGAATGCCAAGAGCTATATGTATTTTGCAACTTGAGTTAATTTCTCAATCTGAACATCAACCTTGCCAGCTGGGACATACCTTCTATGGTTCCTCCGGAACACTTATTATGCACCCAATGTGTACCAGCTGAAAAGTATCTCTCTGCATAGAAAAATAGCTGCAATTGCAATTTCTTTTTTACTTTTTAAAAATAAAAATCATATTCCACAAGATTTAAGGAAACACAAGATTGAATCAAAGAAAGATCTCTGTCTCTTATGTGTGAGAGTTCACAGATAAATATGTACAAGTTATAAATACAGTGTATGCAGATATATTAGCATGTAGGTATATAAACATATATACACATTTGCATATATACGCACATTTTGTGTGTGTACATATGAGTGGTGACATGCATGTATATATGCATATTCAATGCATGTGGGCACATGTGTGTGTGCACATGAATGCTAAAGCCAGAAGTTGATATTGGGTTTCTCTCCATCTTATTCACTGAGGCAGAGTCTCTCATTTGAACCCAGAGTTTGCTGATTCAGCTCATCTACAAAGCCCGTTTTCCCCAGAGATTCCTCTGTTTTCACCTCCCCAGTTCTGGGATTACAGACAGGTTGTCACACCCACTTGGCATTTCCATGGGTGCTGGGGATCCAAACTGTCAGGAGCCATAGAGCAAAAGCCTCTCCATTTTGCCTGGGCCTGCTCATAAACTGACTCATTACTCAGAAAGCTGGTCCATCCAGCTTTCTGTTAGGTACTTCTGGAACCGGTCAGCAGACTGCTTACAGAATCTTATCTTTTGCAAAAGGCCAGTTTATGGTCAGGATGTGAAGCCTGGTGCAGTCAGGATGTTAAACCAGTGAAGCAAGATTAGATGAACACCTAATTACATCCCCTCTAGGTTTCCTGACAACTCCTTGCCCTGACCACGTCCCCTTCCCCCTGCAACCCTATATAAACCTACATGTAAGAATAAACTCTCGAGGCCGTGACAAACACCTAGCATGGTCTCCTTCTTGTGTCTGTTTGCCTTCTTTCATTCAGGTTAATTTTTACCCCACTTCTTTGTTCGACTCCCCGCTGGCCGGGGCACCAAACGCCAGTCCTTGTGCTTGTCCAACAAATGCATTGTCCACTGAACCATGTCCCCAACTGTAACATTCACATATCATTTTTAGAAAACTATGCCATTTAGCATTATGAGAGGGAATCAGGTAGTTTAGGATGACTGGTTCCCAAAAGTACAAACAGAAATGTCCTGAAGTCTGTCCTTACAATCGCCACTTTGCTAGAGACTAAGAGAAGGATCTTTCCCCTCCTTGTCTCTTGACTAAAAGGAGTTCCCTAGATCTGTTTTTCCACCAACCTGAGCCCCTCCTGGGAAGTAGTTCCCCTTCCTAGAATTTAAACCTGATCCTGCCATTATGGTTGGTTAAGCTTGGCCCAAAACCTTGGCGTCATGCTGGCCTCTTCTTGAGCCAGCCCCTAGCCCAGATCAATCAGCCCTCACTGTGGTTCACCTGCACCTAAAGGTAAGCCCACCACAATGAGGGTATACATAGACCTTACCAGGTGGGCAAGGCCTCCCTTTGCTGGCTGTTCATCTCTCCTGAACTTTCAGGGAGGCATCCCCTCCTCCCCCACGGGCTCTCTGCCCCCTCTCATCTCCCACACGGCAGGAGCTCTGTGCACCTCCTCCTCTTTCCTCTCTCAATCCCTTTTCCCTTCCTCGGTTCATGGACCCACTCTCTCTCTCTCTCTCTCCCTTGTATATTACTGAATAAAAATGTGGTGTTTCTTATATTATCCTTCTCAGTCTTGTTTTATCCAATTCTTTGGTTAAAAGCAGACATGAACTCAGGGTTTGGGATTTAAGAACTCTCCTGAACCACAACACCCTGTAACAATTATCCCTTGTGAGAAGACATGATGATTTAGTGAGAAGCTTGGCTTAATAAAACTTCTAAGAAATTAAAGCTATAGACATTTTAATTTTTTTTTCCTAGGATATTTACTTACGCCTAAGGACATCTTTAACTGAATCTCCAATTATACCAAACTATATTTAAGATGATTTATTTATTTAAAAATGATTTTATTTTTGTGAGTAGTTTGAGAATCATTAACCATATTCTTGTATTTAACTATCTTTCTTTCTTTTTTAAAAAAATTTTATTAACATTTTCCATGATTATAAAAAATATCCCATGGTGATACCCTCCCCCCCAAAAACTTTCCCCTTTTTTCTTTCTTTTTAAAAAAATTATTTTATTTATTTATTTTAGAGGGAGAGAGAATGGGTGCTCCAGGATCTCTAGCCACTGCAAGTGAACTCCAGATACATGCGCCACCTTGTGCATCTGGCTTATATGGGTACTGGGGAATCAAACCTGGGTTCTTAGGCTTCACAGGCAAGTGCCTTAACCACTAAACCATTTCTCCAGCCTGTATTTAACTATCTTTCTAAAGCCCAGCACAATTGTGTTTGCTACCAAAAAAACCCAAACAAACAAACAAACAGGAAAAGGCTGAATTCTACCAGTCAAATAGAATCTGTCACATGAGTGAAGATATGACCACAGGCACCAGATATGCCTTCACTGTGGCTCAGCTCAGGGGTTCTCACCTGGGGTCACCTTCCCTTTCACAGGTGTTCAGAAAGCACTTAGCAATGTCTGGAAACCTTTTAGAGTATCAGGTGGGGAAGGCGGGAGACTGCTGGATCTAGAGCCAGGGACACTGGCCAACAGCTTCTATAGAAAAGAATTAGCCAGCTCCCCACGTCAGCGGTCTGAGGTGGAGAAGCACTGCTTCAGCTACACAAAATATCTGTGGTTAAAGCTCTCACCCATTGTTTTGTGTTCCAAATCTACTGCAGGGGACCACTGCGAAGGGGGAGATGGTGTTTCCGTGGCGCACTGACTCCAACTTGCCCTTCTCCTTTCACGTGTGGGAGGACAGTGAGTGTGGAGAGAGAAAACCACTTTCTGTCAACCAGCTTTTGCAGAAGTTGACATTTGCTATCAACTACTTAGTTTTCCAGCCAAGGTAACCCTCCTTAGATCTTTTCATTCGAGATGTTTCTGTTCCTTTACTGGGCTAGTCTTACCTATTTTAGAGGACATTTGGGGAAATACTTGTTGAAATGGTGAGGTCAGAGGCTCTACCTTTACAGGGGTACTCAGGGTTATACCCAGAAAAGGTAGGAGCTTGGGTTTTTCCTACAGATGTTGCCAAGTCTCACAATCAGCACAGCATTTTAGAAAGTGAAAGCCAACAGAGAGAGAAATTAGGACTGGAAGGAGGAGAGATTAGGAATGAGAGAGTGTGTGGCATGTGCTCTTCTGTGAAAGGAACAGATTTCTCGTCTTTTTTTTTTAATTAAAAAAAAATTTTTTTAGCTGAGTGTAGTGGTTCACGCCTTTAATTCCAGTACTCAGGAGGCAGAGGTTGGAGGATTGCTGTGAGTTTGAGGACACCCTGAGACTTCATAGTGAATTCCAGGTCAGTCTGGGCTAGAGTGGGACCCTACCTCAAAAAACCAGTATATATATATATATATATATAAACATATATATATATATATATGTTTATTATTTGCAAGCAGAGAGGTAGAAGAGAGACAGAAAGTATGGGCACAACAGGGCTTCTAGCCACAGCAAATCAACTCCAGATGCATGTGCCCCTTGTGCATCTGGCTTTCTACATAGGTACTGTAGGGTCAAACTCAGGTCCTTAACTTTGCAGGCAAGCGCCTTAGCTGCTGAGCTCCAGCCCTTGTGTTTATTTTTTTCAACTGACTTTGAAAAGTTGATTTTAGCCAAGGGTGGTGTCTTATGCCTGCGACCGCAGCACTTTGGAGTCTGAACCAGAAGGATTGCCATGGGTTTGAGACCAGCCTGGGCTATATAGTGAGTTCCAGGCCATCTTGAGCTATAGATTCACTATATATATAAAAAAAAGGAGGGTTATGTTAGATTAAACTTTACTTGTAAAAGATATTTAAAGAACATTTGACAAGATGCCAAATTTATTAGCTTCCTGAGCTCTCCTGTGATAGGCTGGGTTCCTCCGCAAAATCCCTACACAGAAGTTCTAGCCCCTCCGAATGTGACCTTATTTAGAAATGAGTTTACGACAGATATAATGAATAAAGTTAGGCTATGACATACTGCCATAGAGAAGGCCCCAATATGATATGCCTTGTCCTTCTGAAAATAGGAACTTTGGGCATAGGCACGTACCCAGGGAGAACCCCATGCAGATCTAAAAAGAAATGGCCTCTTTCAAGCCAAGGAGCAGCGTGGGATGATCCCTCTTGCAACTCCGAAATGGAGCCACCCTTGCCAACACTTCCCTGCAAGAGTTCCAGCCTCCGTAATCATGACAGGACACGTTTCTGCTGTTGAAGCCACCCTGTCTGTGGCACTTTGTTGTAGCCCCTGGGTGTATTGATCTCGTCCCTGGTGAATGTCCTCAGCAGTCTCATGACATCTGGGTTAAGAAGAGCTGTGTTTCCTGGACTTTGCCGTGCATACGAACTGGCTCTCTGCTGAGCCACAGTTTCTCACAGAGTGAGTCGGGGGTGAGACCCGAGGCTCCATTTTTCTAACGAGTTCATGGCGATGCTGTTGTTCTGTTGGATAAGCAAGACTGTAGAGTTTGTCACCAGAACATCTAGCTACTTCTCCTCTCTGGTTTCACATTGGGTTACTTCACTGGGATCATTAAGCGGCTGTGGGCAGAGCCTTCATATTGATGGATTTTTTTTTTTCTAGGTAGGGTTTCATTCTAGCCCAGACTGGCCTGGAATTCACTATGGAGTCTCAGGGCTGCCTCGAACTCACGGCGATGCTCCTACTTCTGCCTCCCGAGTGCTGGGATTAAAGGTGTGCGCCACCATGCCTGGCTTTGATGGATTTTTAAAGCCCTGAAGTCATTCTAACTTCGAGCCAAGTCTGCGGATGACTGAGCTAGGGACTGATGAACTGAGCTTTCATTCCCCCCATGCAGGCACTGACCGGATGGAATCAGAACAGTGCAAAGACAGAGCATCCACAGTCCTGTGAGGCACTTCGAGGAGGAAATATTTTACATGGTGACTCCTTCCCCAAGTTTGTTTGTTTGCCTGGAACATCTCAGCCTGTCCAACAGCTCCTTGTCATCACCAGGCCTCAGAGCTAGGCGGTTTCCAGATGCCGTCCTCTCCTTTTCTTTCCATCCTGGGGAGATTGCCGACGGCCTTCCACACTCACAGCACACCTCTCCTTCTTCCCTTTCTTTGGTCTGCTCTTCAGCCTTCCGATTTTTTGTTTTGTCTCTGTTTGATGAACACTGTTAGCTGTGCTCTTTGATTCATTCCCTGCAGAGGCTGCTGCCTGTAGCCCAAGACCCTTCTCAGCCAAGCTCTAAACAGCCCAGCTCACTGGAAAGCAACAGGTCTCAGTCTGGAGAGATTGCTTAGCAGTTAAGGTGCTCATCTGCAAAGCCAAAGGATCCAGGTTTGACTCCCCAGGACCCATGTAAGCCAGATGCACAAGATGGGGCATGCTTCTGGAGTTTGTTTTCAGCAGCTGGAGGCCCTGGCATGCCCATTCTCTCTCTCTCTCTCTCTCATTCTCTCTCTCTCTCTCTGTGTGTGTGTGTGTGTCTCACTCTCTATCTGCCTCTTTCTCTCTCTCTTAACTAAGTTAAATAAATTTTTTTTAAAGCACCAGATCTCCAGCTCCAAACAGGTACTGGGACATCTGTCCATTTTCCACTCATCCATCTAGCCATCCATCCGCCTGCCCATCCATTCCATCTGCCCTTCATGTGCATCTAACAAATACATGCTGGGCTTTGGACAGTCATGGGCATGATGCTCACAGTTGCTTCCCACTCGTCAAACATGAAGTGGATCCAGGACAACAGATCCTGGGCATGCTGTGTGGACGAGAGCAGGTTGTTATGGGCGTCTATGAAGGGAGAATATAGTATTTCTCTAATGGAGCCACAGAGGCTTCTAGAAAAGGTGATTTGATGCGTGGATACAAGAAAAAATCAGATGTTGTGTATCCCTTGGTATGATATAAAAAAAAAAAAAGATAAAAAATAGAGATGGCTTCAGGAAAGAAAAAGTCTAACATCAGGAAAGAACATGTGACTTTGCAAAACTTGAAAACAGGTCAATGTGATTGAAGTAGCCACAGGGAGCAGAATGGGGAAACCAGTATGACCAGGAAACTGTGTGCACAGATCTAGTCATCAGGGTTATGTTCCAAGCACTCATGCACATAATTATAGTTCTTTGGCTCCTTAAAGTCCTGAATACTTTGCTTTCCAATTCTATGTTCATTTCAAAAAACCGTTTCAGAGCACCTGTGCTATGTTATGCTGAGCATTGCATTAGAGTGGTCAGGCAGAGGAAAGACAAGAAGGGATCCGCTTTTATTTTTTTATTTTTATTTTTATTTTTATTTTTTTTATTTGGGAGAGACAGACACAGAGAGAAAGACAGGCAGAGGGAGAGAGAGAGAGAATGGGCGCACCAGGGCTTCCAGCCTCTGCAAACGAACTCCAGACGCATGCGCCCCCTTGTGCATCTGGCTAACGTGGGACCTGGGGAACCGAGCCTCGAACCGGGGTCCGTAGGCTTCACAGGCAAGCGCTTAACTGCTAAGCCATCTCTCCAGCCCTGGGATCTGCTTTTAAAGAGCTCAGTGTCACAGGAGACGCAGTGTCCAACTCAGCAAGATGGAAAGCGGTCAGCACCATGCTTGGGAAGCACGTAAGGCTGCCAGTGAGCTCTCCATACCCAAGGATTCTTCATCTTTGGACCCAAATTACTACAGACTGAAAATATTTTTGGAAAAAATTATACTGAACATGTATATATATATCTCATATGGTTATTCCCTAAACAACATAACTATTACATAGCATTTACACTGTATTAAATGTTAATAGTAGGACTGGAGGGCAGGAGAGACAGATTGGCCATTAAGGCGCTTGCCTGCAAAGTCTAAGGACTCATGTTTGACTCTTCAGATCCATGTCAGCCAGACACACAAGGTGGTGCAGACACAAGGTTGCGTTTGCGCACAAGGTGGCACACATACTTGGAGTTCGATTAGTGTCTGGAGGTCTTGAGATGCCAATTCTCTCTCTCTCTTGTTCTTGCTCTCATTTTCACTCTCGCACATAAAAAAGACAAGTCTGTTAGGCTTGCCTGAAAAAAAAAAAATAGGGCTGGAGATATGATGCTGCAGTCAGGTTCATATTGCTGGTAGAAATCACCCAAGCAAGAGCAGCTTGTGGGAAAAAAGAGGTTTATTTTGGCTTACAGGCTCGAGGGGGAAGCTCCAAAATGGCAGGGAAAACTATGGCATGAGCAGAGGGTGGACCACAGGAACAGGAGAGTGTGCCAAACACTGGCAAGGCGGGGAGCTGGCTAAAACACCCATCAGTCCACCCCCAACAATACATGACCTCCAGGAGGTTTTTATTTCCAGTTGCCATCAGCTGGGGAACCTAGCATCCAAACACCTAAGTTTATGGGAGACACCTGAATCAAACCCCCACAGATGGCTTAGCAGTTAAGACACTGTGAAGGCTAAGGACCCAGGTTTGATTCCTCAATACCCATGTAAACCAGATGCACAAGAAGGCACATGCATCTGGAGTTTGTAGTGGCTAGAGGCCCTGGTGTGCCCATTCTTTCTCTCTATTTGCCTCTTTCTCTCTCAAGTAAGTATATAAATAAATAATAAATAAATAAGTAACAAATGTTAAAAATAACCTAAAGGCAATTATCTGCAGTGGGGAAGATATGTATTGATTATATGAGTAGGTTATATGTCATTTTACACTCAGGACTTAAGCATCCATGGGGGGATCCTGGGACCAGTGTACCACCAACACCAAGGAGAATGACTGTACTTATTCTTCTAGTAAGGCAATGTCATAATGGGTACTTATTTATGTTTACCCAACAAATATCAATGTAAAGCGCTTAGCTATCTTAAAAAATGCCCAAATTGAGTATGAGCATTTTGCTGAGTCTGGGGCAATGATCTGAGGAGGCCACCATGAGTGCAGGAAAGGGTGTCGTTATGCCCCTTTGTCCTTGTAGGACACAAGAGGCAAGCTAGGCTTGAGTGTCCACTAGAAAATGGCTCTAGTTCATGTCCATGGGACACCTGTCCCCACTCCTCGAGGTTTCCTCTATGCCTGGGGTCTGCCCTGCTTGCAAGTTGACCCAATGGGACCATAGTAACTCACCTTCCACACCCATCAGCTCACCATTGCTATGTCCCAATGGACTCTCCTTGGAAATCCTTCATCTATCTCTTTTTTTTAAATTTTTTTTGTTCATTTTTATTTATTTATTTATTTATTTATTTATTTATTTATTTATTTATTTGAGAGTGACAGAGAGAGGCAGATACACAGAGAGAGAATGGGCGCACCAGGGCCTCCAGCCACTGCAAACGAACTCCAGACGCGTGCGCCCCCTTGTGCATCTGGCTAACGTGGGTCCTGGAGAATCGAGCCTCAAACCGGGGTCCTCAGGCTTCATAGGCAAGCGTTTAACCACTAAGCCATCTCTCCAGCCCTCATCTATCTCTTTTACCAGTGTGAAAACTGGAATGCTAGTTTCTATGGAATGACTGTGGAAGTGAGGGTTGAGCACTGGATCCTTGATGAAGGAACCATTGGGGCTAAATGACAGTGGAGGCCTAAAATTAGGCCCTTATTTATTCTTTTTCCTGTTGGAGCCCTGCACAGCAAAGAAATTATTTTGTTTTGTTCCATAACATTTTACCACGAAAATTTTGACAGTCTAGAGGGTGGACGGCAGTGGTGATGGTGGGGGAGGCAGTGCCACACAATCGCCTGAGACCAGAGAAGCGATGATTTAACTGAGTTTCCTGTAAGCCTTTTTTCATAGTGAGATGACTGAGTCCCACATAAACCCACAGTGGGGGGACCTCACTTGGGACAATTACATTGAATCATGTGCCTTCCCCAAACAATTTGCTCTGTGGGGAAGTCCCAACGTATGCCTGGCATCCTTTCACACAACCTTATTTTATGTTCTTTGCCTCAGTGGGAGAGGAAATGGATGTGATCACTGTTGTGCCCAGAACGAGCAGTCTATGTTGGATCCGTGCATTTATACACATCATTTGAGGCTGGCGAAGCGGGCTTTTCTTTATAAATGTCAAAGGACTGCTTGGAGTGTGTGTATGGCTATATAGTTGTTGTGAGGTAAATAAAGTGGATGAGTAAGTGAGGAGAATTAAGTGTGTGTGTGTGTGTGTGTGTGTGTGTGTGTGTGTGTGTGTGTGTGTGGAGGTGCAGGGGGGCTTCTTCTGGGGCTGGGAGGGTGCAGAAGGAGGAGGAGGGAGGGGGAGGCAAACCCTGCGATCAGGTGGCACTGTTCCCTATCCATCAGAGGTGGTAGCAATCCCTGTGTATCTTGTGACCAGAAACGAGTTGATGTACACGCAACACTCACTTAATTTGCCTAATTACAATTTGTTCACACCCACACCACGGGGTTTTGTGACAAATGATTCCCCAGCTCCGTCCACTGGGTGGAGGGTGGAAGTGTCACTCTGAAGTGGTTTGTGGGGGGAATTTGCATATAACATCTCCCCCACCAAATTATTAATTGGCTCCCAGGGAGGCCCTGGTTTCCGAGGTTCCGCCTAATTGCTAGTCACTTCGAGGTTAAACATCTGTCCCTGGTAAACGCAGGTACCTGCTAACCCCTCTGGGTTCCTGGCTGTCAGCATCATGTTTACATTCACAGCTAGGGAGCTCATGTCAACACATCCTTTCCATGGAAACAACAGAGGATGTTGCTGTTTATGTTGTGTAAACAAGGAGAGGTGGAGGGGGGTCTCCTGCCTCACAAGGTGTCAGGCAGTGGGGTCTTCCACCAAGACGGAGAGTAAGCTCCCAGGCTTGGCCTCAGAGTGGAATTGAACCCTCTCCGTCTCCCTCCCTCTCCCTTCCTCTGTGCTGGGGTGCAGCATGGCTACTCAGGGTTAAAATGTACCCTCGAAGCCTGGCGTGGTGGCGTACGCTTTTAATCTCAGCACTCGGGAAGCAGAGGTAGGAGGATTGCCATGAGTTTGCGGCCACCCTGACACTACACAGTGAATTGCAGGCCAGCCTGAGGTTGGGTGAAACCCTACCTCAAAAAACAAAACAAAACAAAAAAAAAAGTCTGTTTAAAAAAAAAATGTATCCTCAGCTCATCTGAACAGTTCCTGAAATCTAGGATGTACTCTGCAATTATTTTGTAAATAAGTTAGTTCCATTTCTCAGCCCCATGATCCCATAAGATTAAAAGCTCCTTGGAACATTATACTAAGATCTTGTCCGCCACTTTGTATAGCTAGTTTGTGAGCCAGGTTTCATCTTTTTGTCTTAGTTATTTTGTTTGTTTGCCTGTGTGTGTGTGTGTGTGTGTGTGTGTGTGTGTGTGTGTGTGTGTGTGTGAGAGAGAGAGAGAGAGAGAGAGAGAGAG
This sequence comes from Jaculus jaculus, assembly GCF_020740685.1. Taxonomy (NCBI): domain Eukaryota; kingdom Metazoa; phylum Chordata; class Mammalia; order Rodentia; family Dipodidae; genus Jaculus; species Jaculus jaculus. The sequence continues at coordinate 34,763,344 of NC_059117.1, forward strand.
AGAGAGATGTGCATGCACTATTGATGCATATTCATATGTGTGTGCAGAGGCCAGAGATTGATAATAGTCATCTCCTATTGCTTCTCCATCTCGTTTTTAAAATATATTTTATTTATTTATTTGAGAGAGAGAAAGAGAGGGGGAGAGAGAGAAAGAGAGAGGATGGGCGCGCCAGGGTGTCTAGCCATTGCAAACGAACTCCAGATGCATGTCCCCCCCCTTTGTGCATCTGGCTTACATGGGGTCCTGGAAAATCAAACCAGATCAAATGCCTTAACCGCTAAGGCATCTCTCCAGTCCCTTCCATCTCATTTTTTATGATAGTCTCTCACTGAACCCCAGAACTGACTTATCCAGCTTGACAAGCTAGCCAGTAAACTCTGGTGATCCTCTGTGTGCACCTCCCCCGGCTCATGCCACCATGCCCAGCATATGTGCGTGCGTGTGTGTGCGTGTGTGTGTGTGTGTGTGTGTGTGTGTGCGTGCGCGCGCGTGCGCATGCGTGTGGGGGGTATGTGTATATATAAATACACATATGCTACGGAGTGCATGTGAAGATCAGAGAATTACCTTAGGATGTCAGTCCTTGCCTTTCACTTTCTGTGACAGGGTTGCCCTTATGGTTTTGCCTCTACGGCTGTCAGGCTCGCTGGCCCGCACAGCTTTGAGATTCACCCGACTTAGCCTCCCACAGCCATAGGTGCGCTGGGGTCACAGACATGTGCAGCAGTGGGTTCAGCTCTGGGCGGGTTCTGGGGACATGAACTCCCGTCATCAGGTTTGCACGGCGAGCGCTTTTAACCATGATCCGTCGCCCTCGCTCGGGTCCAGCAGTTTTACTTGGGTACTGGCGATTTGAACTCAGGTCCTCAAACTTGCACAGCAAGCACTTTACTCACTGAGCCATCTCCCCAGCCTCAGATTTCATCTTATTTATTTTTATTTTATTTCATTTAATTTTTTTTTTCGAGGTAGGGTCTCACTCTAGCCCAGGCTGACCTGGAATTCACTATGGAGTCTCAGGGTGGCCTTGAACTCATGGCAACCCTCCTACCTCTGCCTCCCGAGTGCTGGGATTAAAGGTGTGTGCCACCACGCCCGGCTTCATTTAATTTTTTATGTTTTATTATTTTATCTTTTATCTGGTAGCAAAAGAGGCAGCTAGACAGGGAGAGAATGGGGACTCACCAGGGCCTCCTGCCACTGCAAACAAATCCAGACACATGTGCCACCTTGTGTACCTGGCTTGCGTGGGTACTAGGGAATCAAACCTGGGTCCTTAGGCATCATAGCCAAGAATCTCAGCCACTCAGATATCTCCCCGGCCTCATATTTCATCTTAAATGTAACAAGCATCATTGGGAGATGTATCTCTTAGGGCAGGAACCTTCTGGTTAGAGTGACTGCAGACATGACCTGTGGGAATCTGAACAATGTTGATGTAACAGACTTGCTTCAGAAATCCCTAAATCCTTCAGCACTTGATGATTACAACTTGCCAACTTGACAGGATTTAGCATTACCATAGAAATAAATATCTTGAAATGTTGGTTCAGAACTTTCTGGTTGAGATGAATTGAGGTGGGAAGACTCACCCTAGGGTCGGGCAGTCCCATTCCATGGGCTGGGTTGTTTGGCCTGGAGATATGGCTTAGCGGTTCAGCGCTTGCTTGTGAAGCCTAAGGACCCCAGTTCGAGGCTCAATTCCCCAGGACCTCCGTTAGCCAGACGCACAAGGGGGCGCACGTGTCTGGAGTTCGTTTGCAGCAGCTGGAGGCCCTGGCGCGCCCATTCTCTGCCTTCTTGAACTGAGAAGATAGTGCAAGTGTGAATATCTGAGTTCAGGTCCCTAGAACCGGTGTCAAACCAGACATAGAAGCACGTGTCTGTCATCTCAACACACGTATGGCAGGATGGGAGGTGGAAATGGAGAATCCCATGGAGGACTGCAGGCCAGCTGCCTGCTGACTGCAGAGGGAAAAACGAGAGACCCTGCCTCAAAACAAGGTGGGAGGCAGAGCCAGACCCTGGAGATTATTCTCTGACCTCACGTATATGCTGGGGCACACATGTACCTGCACTCACACACACAAACACACATACACATCATACACACACCAGAAAAAAATAAAAAGATTTTTCTTTAAAGATAAGGAACTGAAATAAACACTTCCAGGCTAAGGATGGCTCAGCAGTTGAAGGTGTTTGCTTGAAAAGCCTTCTGACCTAGAGTTCACTGCCCCAGAACCCACAAGAAGCCAGATTCACAAAGCACATGCATCTGGAGTTTGTTTGCAGCCACCAAGAGGGCCTGGCACACCCAAACACACACACACACACACACACACACTCTCTCTCTCTCTCTCTCTCTCTCTCTCTCTCTCTCTCTCTTATAAATAAAAAATATTTTTTAAAAACCTGCCTTTGCTATTTCCTTAATGATCACCAGGTACAAATTCCTTTGTAAGTTTTTTCTCCTACTAGTCCAAATTTAGTCAATGGATTAACCATTGGGGTGTCACTTAAACCCCATTAGTCCTTTAATGCAGGCAGGTGTAATGTGGCGTGATGCGCAGCACTCAGGAAATGCTGACTGACAGGCTCTAATTGCGCTTAATTACTTTCACTTGAACAGTTATATATTTATTTATATATGCACACACACATTTCCTAAAAAGTTAAAGAAGTCAGCAATCTCTAGAATCCCAACAATAGCATGGCAACAGAGAATCCTAAATGACCCAAAATGATGACATGTCTCTCAGCCAGGAAGGAACAAGGGATTGTAAAAATTGTTGTGTTATTATGGGGCTAGGAAGATGGTTTAGTGGTTCAAGAAACTTGCTTGCAAAGTCTCTAGGCCTGGGCTTAATTCCCAAGTCACCCACATGAGCCATATGCCAAAAAGATGTAGAGGAAATATCTAGTGTTAGCTTGTAATGGCTAATATTCACACACACAAATACATTTCTTTTTAAAAGTTGCCTTATTTTTTTTTTAAAGTAAGACTTTCTCTATGCCTGGCACAACAACCACATGCATGTATATTGTATGTATCATAGTTGACTTAAAATTGCCATTTTCCAAGAGAAATAATTGACATGGAGATTAGGAGGAGGTTTTGGAGCTGGAGCTTACAATTCCAATCTGCGCCCCTGTTTGGTGGAGGGATTTCTGAGTTAAGGTCCTCCTGGCTGCTCTGCTTCTTTGGATGACACTTACTGTATATGTACATGTAGCAGAAACTCTCTAGTTAGTAAAATCAGGAACAATATTGTTGACCTAATCAAAAAGTCAGCTGAGCTGCAAAAATATTTTTTAAAAATTCATATATTGTTCAAGCATTATATTTCAACATAAAATTATGAAGGGACACTAGTTTGCCAATTTAATTTGTTCATGGAAAGTCAAGATTTTTGTTGTTGAAAGTAGCTCTTGTTGTTAGCATTCCTTGACATCTTTTTCACAGTAACAGGAGCCATAAATCTTCATGCTCCAGCTTGCTTTCCTTGATAGAGTGAGAAACTGACATCTGTGTAGAGGAATATGACTGCCTGTGTTCTTCCAAATTTAGTGTTTACCTACGCTAGCCTGTTTGTCTTATTCATTTATTTAGTAGTAATTTTTAAGTATTCTCAAAGGTGCACTGTTCAGTTTTAAAATTTTTATTTATTTATTTATTTGAGAGTGACAGACAGAGAGAGAAAGAGGCAGATAGAGAGAGAGAGAGAGACGGAATGGGTGTGCCAGGGCCTTCAGCCACTGCGAATGAACTCCAGATGTGTGCACCCCCTTGTGCATGTGGATAACGTGGGTTCTGGGAATCAAGCCTCGGACCGGGGTCCTTAGGCTTCACAGGCAAGCGCTTAAACACTAAGCCATCTCTCCAGCCTCCACCTTTCATTTTTTTCTTTTCCTTTTATATATATATATATTAGAGATAGGTAGAGAGAAACAGAGAAAGAATTGGCATGCTGGGGCCTCAGCCACTGAAATTTAACTCCAGATGCTTGTGTTACCTAGTGGGTATATGAAACCTTGTGTTTGCCTCACCTTTGTGTGTCTGGCTTACATGGGATCTGGAGAGTTGAATATGGATCCTTTGGCTTCGCAGGCAAGCGCCTTAACCACTAAGCCATCTCTCCAGCCCCACTTTTCATTTTTATAAACCAAGTTTATATTCACATTCATACTGTATTGCTTCATATAATATTTAATAAAATGTTATAATCATGTTAATAACACTGGGCATAAAATAGGTCTAGAAACAGCTACAGATTGTTTGGATTGCTGGTAGCCAGACTGTCACTTCAATTAGATTAAAGTTTCTCCCAAATACAGATGGTATTTTGTCTCCCTGAGTTTTTCACATGTGTGTGTTACCTGGATCACATGGAGCCAAGTAATTATTTGTTGAATGGATGTAAGAATGGAGGGAGGGAGGGAAGGAGAGAGGAAAGGAGGAGAATTTGTAAAAAGAAATTATACTCTGCTTTACCAACTAGAACACTACTTAGAAGTGAAGCAATGCAAAACAGCAATATAACTAAGGGGGAAAGTACATAAGTTTTAAAAATTTCTGAAGTGATATGCGAAGGCCCTTTTATACAGCACTTCTTAGGCAATCAGTTGCACCCAGATAAGGTGGACTGTCTCCTTCCCAGTCCCTGGCTGTCAGGAAATCATTGAGTTGGACAGTGAACGTTAACCTCATATTTATGAGATGCACATGGCCACAGAAGTTGCTGCTACTGACCTGGGTGAAGAAAAGAAGAGTTGGGCTGGAGAGATGGCTTGGTGGTTAAGCACTTGCCTGTGAAGCCTAAGGACCCTGGTTCAAGGCTCGATTCCCCAGGACCCATGTTAGCCAGATGTACAAGGGGATGCACGCGTCTGGAGTTCCTTTGCCTTGGCTGGAGGCCCTGGTGTGCCCATTCGCCCATTCGCTCTCTCTCTATCTGTGTCTTTCTCTCTCTGTCACTCAAATAAATAAATAAAAATGAATTAAAAAAAAAAAAGAAAAGAAGAGTTATGTGGTCCAAGTCAATGGTGGGCATGACAAGCAAGTCTTCTAGTGAAGCAAGGTATCCTGAACCATGGTGGAATGTACCTGCTATTGAGTAAGAGGCATTCCAACTGTATACAGAGGAGAACTGAAGAAAGTACCTATCTGTTCAGGGATGTATTTTTTAAATACTTTTATTTTATTTATTTATTTATTTATTTGAGATAGAGAAAGAGGCAGGGAGAAAATGGGCATACCAGGGCTTGCAGTCACTGCAAACAAACTCCAGATGCATGCACCACCTTGTGCATCTGGCTTACATGGGTCCTGGGGGAAATCAAACCTGGGTTCTTTGGCTTCACAGATAAACCAGATGCGCAAGGTGGCACATTCATCTGGAGTTTTTTCTGCAGCAGCTGGAGGCCCTGGTACGCCCATTCTCTCTCTCTCTGTCTTTCTCTCCCTCTTTCTCTCTCAAGTAAATAAAAATAGAAACTATTTTTTAAAAAGAGTTTATGGGGAGAGCAGAAAGAACTAGAGGTTCCACAGATAGTAATTTAAATGCCAACCTTGTAATGTTTGAAAATGATGCATGAAGAAGCAAAAAGAAAATGTCACCATGACCAAAAGGTATCATCTAGTTATCTTCAAACTTTAATGAGGATAGGAATCATACAGAGATTTTATTACAATGTAAGTTCTGGTGCAGATGAAGAGGATGACTATTTTAGTTATGTCTGTGTCCTTCACATGACTGTGGGAGGCAGCATTTCTCAAGAACCTGTGTAGTCATTCATTACAATTTTTGAGAAAATGGTAGTAAAATGTCTCAAGGAAAAGAGCCTTTTTCCTCAGCCACCGGTGAGGACTGAATATTGGTATCTCCAGTGAGATGGTCATGGCAGGCTGGCAAACAAAGCAGAGGTTTTTGTAAACACTAATTGCAACAGTGTCTATTTCTCTACCTCTTGAACAAGGATTGGCCTGTGACTTGGTTTGACCAGGAGTATGCTAGGTTACAAGTCTAGGATTGTGGGTCTCACTCAGCCTTTCATCCGCTGCTTTGCCCTTTTGGATTACTTGCTCCAGTCTATAAAGAAGTCCAGTCCAACCTAGTGGAGGGCAAGAAACCAGTGAAGGAGGATGGCCGTGGCTGGATTCCCAAGCAACTCTCACCCTTTAAGAGAAAGGTCATGGCCCCTATTGTAACTCACATCCTCAAGTTGGCTCAGCCCAATAATTTCCCAGCCAACCTTCAGAATCATGGGAATGACTGCTTTAAGCAAGTAAGTTTTCAAACTCTTTGCTTAGCAGTAATACATACGTGATGCAGTGGTTTAGAAAACGAACTTTGAGGCAATCTAACAATATTTCAAACTGATGATATTTGGCTAATTGGTTAATGTAACAGCCTTTTGTTTGTTTGTTTTTGAGGTAAGGTCTTACTATATAAGCTCTGGCTCTCTTTAAACTCTTGGCAATACTCCTTCCTAGGCCTCCTTAGTGCTGGAATTACATGTATGCAACACCATACCAACCATACACATGGATTTTTGGTTCTATAGAACATTTGTTTCTAAAAGCCTATAGCTAAGTTGAAATTGAAGGAGATACAGTTACCCTAGTGATTTCCAAAAATTGCATATTTTCATAAGAAGGGGTAAAAAAAAAGAGACTATAAACTAAATGTGTTGCTACAAATTCTAAGTTGTTATTGATTTTATAATATGAGATTTGCAACCAGGGGATATAAAAATTTTAATGTCTTCATTTTATAGCAAATTTGATAGTATATTAACAATAATGCAAATCCCTTCTTTTAGAAAGGATTATATGGTATCAGAGATATGATTCAATATTTAAGAAGAGATTTAGTTTTTTATTAAAAAGGAAATATGGAGAAATCTCTATGGATCTAAAAATCACTTTTTTTTCTCCAATTACTGTGTTGCAAATCCTTTTTCTATGTTGGCAAACACACTTGTCAAATGGTTTTATTTTAGAGCTTGTTTTAACCACTTAAATTGTAGACCTTTACATTTTTATTGCTGTCAAAAGTTTGTGAAATACATTACAGAAAATTGTGGAAAGATCATAAAATCCTGCCTGCCTGGGATAGGAAACAGTACTAGTTCGCAAATTGTCCTTACAGTTAATCAATTCAGACATAACTGAACTGCAAATGAACTTGCTTTTATTTTTCTTGCCTCAAGATAGCCCTACATGATTTCTCCTAATGAAACCCACCGGTCTTCTTTTGTCTTGTCTCTGGAGCAATAGCGAATACAAGAACATCTGACAGCTTCGAAGTCCTTCACGCAACACAGAGCGTGGCTCCTTCCTGACAGTCGCAGTCTTGAAACATCACCAGGCAAAAGAGAACCCGAGCACGGCGCCGACCAACAAGGTGTTCTGAACTGCATCGTAATGTTACTAGTTGGTGGGCCAACGGAAGTGCAAGGAAGCTGATTGGAAATGTGGCAGGCACATCCTTGCAACAGACCCTACATCCATATGGTCATGTACTGTGTTGTGTGCTCCTCGGCCCTCTGCAGTGTTGTTTTGGAAAAAGTTTTCTTAAAAGCAAAACTTGTATTTTTTAAAATATATTTTTATTTATTGATTTGCAAGCAGACAGCAAAAGAGAGAGAAAGTGAGAGAAAGAGGGAGGAAGGGTATGCCAGGGCCTCTTACCACTGCAAATGAACTCCAGACGCATGCATCATTTTGTGCATCTGGGTTCACGAGGGTACTGGGGAATCAAAATCTGAGCTGGCAGGCTTTGCAAGCAAGTGCCCTTAACCACTGAATTATTTCCCCAGCCCCCTGAAATCCAAACTTTTTTAAGTAGTCAATTCCACAAGCCACTGACTACTTTTTCTTTCTTTCTTTCCTTCCTTCCTTCCTTCTTTCCTTCCTTCCTTCCTTCCTTCCTTCCTTCCTTCCTTCCTTCCTTCCTTCCTTCCTTCCTTCTTCTTTTCTCTTCTCTTCTCTTCTCTTCTCTTCTCTTCTCTTCTCTTCTCTTCTCTTCTCTTCTCTTCTCTTCTCTTCTTTTCTTTTTGTTGACGTAGGGTTTCACTCTAGCTCAGGCTGACCTGGAATTCACTATGGACTCTCAGACTGGCCTCCAACTCATGGTGATCCTCCTACCTCTGCCTCCTGAGTGCGCCACCACGCCCGGCTCTACTGGCTACTCCCCCCCCCCCCCAGCTTCTGTTACTGGCATTTAATATCAACAACTAATCAATGTTTCAAAACTGAAGTTGGGGCATTGAATTATTTTCGTTACCATCTCTGCATCTCTTCTTCGATTTGAATGTACATCCAAAGTTTACCAACGTTGGCACACGTTGTCATTACGTGATCCTTCCGTGAGAGGTGGCAATAATATGATTTAGCTTGTTTTCCAGGGGAGTTTGCCATCTTCTAAAGACAATGGGAGGCGGGTTTTGTATATATTTTTTTATTTTGTTTATTTTTATTTATTTATTTGAGAGCGACAGACAGAGAGAGAAAAGGCAGAGAGAGAGAGAGAGAATGGGCGTGCCAGGGCTTACAGCCTCTGCAAACGAACTCCAGATGCGTGCGCCCCCTTGTGCATCTGGCTAACGTGGGTCCTGGGGAATGGAGCCTCGAACCGGGGTCCTTAGGCTTCACAGCCATCTCTCCAGCCCAAAGGTTTTGTATATTTTGAACGATTATTTCAATTATGACGAATACATTGTTTTATTTTCTGTAAGACTTATATATTTACTACTTCCTTCTGCCCATTTTTCTGTGGCCGGTTTCCACTGAGAAAACAGCGAGGACAAGAACAGCTTTCATGCAGACGCACAGGGCTCTGGGCAGAGGCGCCTCCCTGCTCCGCAACCGACTCCCAGGGGACAGCAGCCTCACCGCCCTGTGAGTTCCCATACCCTGTGCCAATTCTCACACCTCCCCTGCTGTGCATCACTCTGGGGGGTTGCATTTTTAGGGCCACCACTGCTTCTCTGAGTTGCTCCATCTGTGGACTTAGTTGATTTTGAGGACTTTTTTTAAAAAAAAAATTTTATTTATTTATTTGAGACAGAGAAAGGGAGAGAGAGAATGGGGTGAACCACGGCCTCCAGCCACTGCAAACGAACTCCAGACGTGTGCGCCCCCTTGTGCATCTGGCTTACGTGGGACCTGGAGAATCAAATCTGGGTCCTTAAGTTTTGTAGGCATGTGCCTTAACTGCTTAGCCATCTCTCCAGCCCGAGGACTTTTTTTTTTCTTCACTTAAAATCACTGTTTCTCCTCTCCTCACCTTATCCAAGATGTAAACTTCAACTGCTTTCTTTGATTGCCGAGTTCCACCCCCAAAAGCTCTCTTTCCAAAAGGCTCATGTATAAAGCCATGACTTGAAAGTTTAAGGGGTAATAAGAGGGTTTTAAAAGACTACAACAGGAACTGGCTAGGTCGTTAAAGTGCTGGCCTAGTGCTCAGGAAGCCCAGGGTTCCACTTCCAGCATAAACTGGGTTTAGGGGTATACAGCTATTATGACGGCACTGAGGAGATAGAGGCAGGAGGATCAGAAGTTCAAGGTCATCCTCAGCTACATAGGGAGTTTACGGACTAAAGACCCTGTTTCACTAAATGAATAAATAAGGCTGGGCTGACAGTTCAGAGGGTTGGGTGCTTTCTGTACAAGCATGATGAAGTGAGCTTTGATCCCTAGCACCCACATAGAAAGTGGTTGTGGTGTCACGTGCCTGTAATCCTGGCACCAAAGAGACTAAGATAAGATGATCCCTAGGGCTTACTTGGCAGCTAAGCTAGTAGAAGACTCTGTCTCATAAAATCAGGGACAAAATGATGAGGGAGACACTTGGCATTGCCTTCTGTCTTACACACACATGCGCGCGCACACACACACACAAAGATAAAGAAGTTAATGACTACTACATATAACAATCAGGCTAAGCTTATTTACTAGATGTTCTCATTCTTGTAGCTAAAAAAAATGTAAATTAGTTTTTTTGTTTCCTTTTTTGCACTTTTTCAAAAATATTTTATTTTTATTTATTTATTTGAGAGAGGGAGAGAGAGTGTGAGAGAGAGACAGAAAAAGAGGAAGATAGAGAGCAAGAGAATGAGCAGGCCAGGACCTCTAGCCACTGCAAACAAACTCCAGAAGCATGCACCACCATATGCATCTGGTTTATGAGGGTCCTGGGGAACCGAACCTAGGTCCTTAGGCTTTGCAGGCAAGCACCTTTACAGATAAGCCATCTCTGCAGCCCCTCTTTTGTGTGTGTGTGTGTGTGTGTGTGTGTGTGTGTGTGTGTGTGTGTGTTGGAGCTTGCCTGCTGGTAGTTTAGAGGACAGCTTTCAGATGTCCGTCCTCAACCTTCACCTCATTTGAGGCAGGCTCTCCCATTATTGACCACTCTGTTCAACAGGCTAGCTGTCCCATGAGCTTCCAATGGAGCTTGCCCGGCAAGTGCTTTCTCCACCCCCACCCAGCCAGTCTGTTTGAAAAACATTGAAAACAGGCAAAAGCCAAAAAGGAGGAAGCCCACCCTTATCCTCTACCTCCCAGCTCTGCTACTTTCCACCCTAGAGGTAACGATTCTTCCTCGATTATTGTGTTTCCTGGCAGAACTATTCTCTGAGGATGAAAAATTGTGAATACACTCTTTTACATAAGAAGACAAAAAGATTATCCTGTAGTTTGCTGTTTTCATTAAATATTGAATCTTTCCCACTGTGTCTGATCATCCAGGACTTCCACGGTCTGGTTGTGTTGTGATTTATCGAGCCAGTCCTCCTTCGTGAGCACTTAAGGCTTTCACGGTGCTAGAGCATATGTCCTTGCACATGCGCACTGGAAACTGAAGCCAGTATATCTGCAGGAGAGAGTCTGGGAAGAAGTAATTGATCTAAGGACAATTCTTATTGCGTTTAAAAATTTTGACTGGAAAAGCCGGGCGTGGTGGCACACGCCTTTAATCCCAGCACTAGGCAGGCAGAGGTAGGAGGATTGCCATGAGTTCGAGGCCACCCTGAGGCTGCAGAGTGAATTCCAGGTCAGCCTGGACTAGATTGAGACCCTACCTTGAAATGCCAAAAGAAAATATTTTTTTTGACTGGATGTTATGAAATTGTGCTATTTATTTTTAAATAAAGATTAAATCAATTTTGATTTGTGATTTTTTTCATTTAACAGATTTTGTATTATCCTTTCCCCATATGATTTGAAATGCCTTATAATATAACATCTTTAGGAGTTTCAGAATAGTCATTTATGTAGAGATGTCACAAATTAATTAATTGTTGTTTGGCTGCTAATGTGGCTGACCCATTTTTTGCCATTTTGAATCATCCTGCTATAAACAGATTTGAAGCAAAATACATGTGCACTGTTGAGAATATTAACTTTTCAAAGAGGTTTTTAGAAGGGAAATCAGAGCTGGAGAGATTGCTTAGCAGTTAAGGTGCTTGCCTGCAAAGCCTAAGGACCCAGTTCCACGTAAGCCAGATGCAAAAAGGGGCCCATGCGTCTGGAGTTCATTTGCAGTGGCTGCATGCCCTGGTGTGCCCATCCATGCTCTCTCTCCCTCTCTCTCTCTCTCTCACTTACTCTCTCTGTCTCTCTATTTGCCTCTCTCTCTCTCTTTCTCTCTGAGTGAATAAATAAAATTAAAATTTAAAAAAATAGAAAGGAAATCATTAAGCCAAGGAAAGAGACATATTGATTATGTTGGTGCTTATCACCAGATTTCTTGTTTGCCAGGCAAAAGGAGCAACAATTTATATGGCTGTGGAAGAATGTCCTGCTTGTCATAGACTTACCAATGATGTAAGTGTATAGATTGCATATAGACATATGACATATAATGCATATATATGTGAAAAATATTACCTAGTTATGTTAATAGTAATTTTTTGAGTATTTGAAGTTGGTTTGGGCTCACTGGTTTTATGAACTTCATTTGTAAATAGTAGGTAACTAGATGTCATGTATGTTTCAGTTTTCTCATTGCATATTAAAATTGTATCTATAGGTAGTATACTAAAGTTATTCTAAAGTAATGTGGGTAATTATATGTTCTGTTTCTGGGATATTGATAGTCATATTGCAATTCATTCGCTGCGATCTTTATTTCCTGGTATGGGTTTAAGATGAACAGAATTAGCTTTCTGTAAGAGAAGAACATTAACACCACTCCTCAGATGCAGCTTAAATGTATTGTGATAGAACCAACTTCTCATCGTTGAAGTGAGAATTTACATAGAAACAAGAAGAGATTAGAATGACCAATCATGGAAAGAGACAAGGTTTAGAGACTTCAATGTGGACTCACATTTGGCTTAATGTAAATCCAGATGGTGGATTATTTATAGAAACACACACACACATATATGAAATATCCCAGCAGCAATGAGCACATCTTACACATGGGTCTTGCTACCTGATATCACCTACTCGTAAAGGTAACAATGGCTTCATTTTAAACTATATTTTATTAAATAATTTATTGAGAGAGAAAGAGGCAGACAGAGCAAGTGAGTATGGGCAGCCAGGGCCTCTTGCCACTGCAGGTAAACTCCAGACACCTGCTCCACTTTATGCATCTGGCTTTATGTGGGTACTGGGAATTGAAATGGGGCCATTAGGCTTTGTAAGCAAGTGCCTTTAACCACTGAGCAATCTCTCCAGCCCCAACTATGACTTCCTAGTGAAACTGATGATTCTAGGGTATGTACATGGAGTACGTTGAAGCATCTTATAGTGTCAGACAGTAAAGAAATAAGTAAAACAAAACAATCAAAACAAAACATAATCATTATCATATGCCAAAGGGAGGCAGAGCCCAGCTGGAAAAACTCAATAGCCAAATCAAGAAAAATGTCAGTAACAAAGTGAACTGGGATCTGAGGAGATGGCTCAGTGGGTAAAGTTTTTGCTGCACAAACAGGAGGACCTGAGTTTGAATCTCCAGAATTCAAACAAAACGCTGGGCATTGTGGTGCACTCCTGTAATTCCAGTACTGGGGAGACGGACAGGCAGGTTCCCAGGAGTTAACTGGCTAGCAAGGCTAATTGAATCAGTGAGCTACAGGTTTAGCAAAAGATCCTCTCAAAAAATGAGGTGAATGAGGCTGGAGAGATGGCTTGTTGTTAAGTTGTTAAGGCACTTGCCTACAAAGCCAAAGGGCCCAGGTTCAATTCCCCAGAATCCATGTAAGCCAGAAGAACCAGGTGGCGCATGCATCTGGACTTTGTTTGAAGTGACTGGAAGCCCTGCATACTGCATTCCCACTCTCTGCCTCTCTCTCCCCCTCCCTTCTTCCCTTCCTCCCTCCCTCTCTCCCTCTCTCAAATAAATAAATAAAAATGAAAGAATTGAGGTGAAGAGCAACAGAGGAGGATGCCTGCTGTCAACCTCTAGCCTACATACACATGCACACACACACACACACACACACGTAGAATCATAAACACACCACACACACACACACACACACACACACACAAACACACATATATATGCAAAACAAGCACACAAATAAATAAAGTACTATTGGTTATACTCTTTAACTCAATAAATGTTTATCAGACCATTCAGTTACAAAGAAGTGATTGGACAAAGAAGGAAATGAAAAGACATCCCATGTTCTTGGATTGAAAGAATCAATATTATGAAAATGTCAATCTTATCAAAAGCAATCTATAGATTTAATGCAATTCCCATCAAAATCCTACTGGCATTCTTCACTGAAAGAGAAAAAATAATCCTGAAATACATTTTGAAACACACACACACACACAAAACCCTCATAGCCAAAGCAATTCTGAGCAACAAAATTAAAGCTGGAAGTATCACTATAACTGATTTTAAGGTATATTACAGAGTCATAGTAACAAAAGCAGCATGGTACTTGCATAAAAACAGACATGTAGGGGCTGGAGAGATGGCTTAGTGGTTAAGGCATTTGCCTGCAAAGCCAAAGGATCCATGTTTGATTCTCTAGGACCCACCTAAGCCAGATGCACAAGGTGGTGCATGCATCTGGTATTCATTTGCAGTGGCTGTAGGCCCTGGTGTGTTCATTTTGTGCTCTCTCTCTCATGATGCGCTCTGTCTCATAAGATATTAAAAAATAATAAGACATGTAGATCAATTGAATGGAATAGAGGACTCAGCTATAAACCCAGACAGCTATAGCCATCTGATCTGACAAAAGACAGCCTCTTTAACAAATGGTGATGGGGGAAAAATGAATTTCTGTATGTAGAGGAATGAAACTAGATCCTTGTCTCTCTCCATTCACAAGAACGGATTCTAAATGGATCAAAGACCTTAACATTAGGCTGAAACTCTGAAACTGTCAGAGGAAACAGTATAAGAAATACATCGACATATAGATATACACAAAGAATTTTTCAACTGGAACTCAGTTGCTCAGGAGGTAAAACAGTTAATGAACCATTAGGACCTCACAGCCAAGGACACTGTTAATCTAGCAAAAAGGCAGCCTACAGAATGGAAGAAAAAGCTTTGCCAGTTATACACCTGAGAGAGGATTAATGTGTAGGATATGCAAAGAACTCAACAAACTAAATAATAATAAATAAAAAACCCCATTAAAATGGGCTACAGAACTGAATAAAGAGTTCTAAAAAGAAGAAATACAAATGGCCAATAAGGTTTTTTTGTTGTTGTTGTTTTTTGGGTTTTTCAAGGTACAGTCTCACTCTACCCCAGGCTGACCTGGAACTCACTATGTAGTCTCAGGGTGGCCTCGAACTCACGAAAATCCTCCTCCCTCTACCTCCTGAGTGCGGGGATTAAAGGCGTGTGTCACCATGCCCAGCTAAGTTATTTTTTTTAATGTTTACCTTAGCCACTAGAGAAATGCAAATTAAAAACTTTAAGGGTTGGAGAGATGGCTTAGCAGTTAAGGCACTTAACTTAGACACAAAGTCTAAGGACCCATGTTTGACTCTCCAGATCCCGTACAAGCCAGATGTACAACATGATGCGAGATTGCAATGCCGCACATGTGCACAAGGGGGAACAAGCACCTGGAGTTGGGTCGCAGTGGTTGGAGGCCCTGGCATGCCAATCCTCCCTCTCTCTCGCACGCGCGCACATAAAGAAAGGCCAGTCTGTTGGGCTTATCTCAAAAAAAAATTTTTTTAACTACTTTAAGAATGTCAGAATGGCTGTCATCAAGAAATCGCGTGAGGGCTGGAGAGATGGCTTAGCAGTTAAGCGTTTCCCTGTGAAGCCTAAGGACCCCGGTTCAAGGCTTGATTCCCCAGGACTCACGTAAGCCAGATGCACAAGGTGGCAGATGCATCTGGAGTTGTTTGCAGTGGCTGGAGACCCTGGCACACACACACTCACTCTCTCTCTCTCTCTCTCTCTCTCTCTCTGCCTCTTTCTCTCTTTGTTGCTCTCAAATAAATAAAAAGAAATTAAAAAAAGAAATCACATGACAATAAATGCTGGTGAGGGTGTGGGGCCAAAGGAATCCTCCTCCACTGTTGGTGGGAATTAAAACTGGTAAAGCCATTGTGGAAATCAGTGTGGAGTTTCCTGAGCAGCTAAAAATAGACCTACTATATGACCCAGATACACTACTCTTGAAGACTCTACACATTACTACAGAGATACTTGCTCATCCATGTTTTTTCTTTTTTCTTTTTTTAATGTGGTCTTGCTCTGGCTCAGGCTGACCTGGAATTCGCTATGGAGTCTCAGGCTGGCCTCAAACTCATGGCGATCCTCCTACCTCTGCCTCCCAAGTGCTGGGATTAAAGGCGTGAGCCACCATGCCCAGCTTACATCCATGTTTATGCTGCTCTATTTACAACAATGAGGACATTTCAGCACCACCAGGGTAGTATTGGTCAGAAAAGCCCCTGATGTCCCAAACCAATACAGGCCTTTTCCATGGCACTTAGTTGCCTACCAGAACTAGATGGTATGACCCAACTGCTGAAGATGCCTTTGGAGCTGGGCTGGAAGCCTCCTCCCTGTTGACTAACTGGCATAGTGTTGGAAAGAGCTTTGGAGCCTGGTGAAGGAGAAAAGTCACCAAGGGTGTTATCAAGCAAGCATTGTTCATGGCTGCCAATGGATGCATGGTGACATGACTGTTATGGTGGAAAGCCACTGCTTTTTGGATTTGAGTCCTGTTCCACAGGCGAGAATTCATCCCTGGAAATGAAAGCCAAATGTCTGAGGAGGTCATGAGCGTTAGCTGGGGGGGGGGGGGTTGTAGGTGGCTGGGGATGGACTACTACTGTTGTCTGGCTATATATGTGTATATAGTACCCACCAAATTAACCTCTAAATAGCTAAGGGTTTCTCATATATTAATGCTACTCTAAATTTGGCTAGACAAAGATGGTGGTGAGACTACCAGGGAGACTCAAAACTCATCAAAGTTCTGACCAGAAGTGGCAATGGCATGTTCAGCACTGGGAGAGAGGCATGTTTCACACCCCCTAAGAATCAGCGACCATTGTGGAGAAGGTGCCGGAAGGAGCCAAAGAAGGAGGGGAGTGCTTACAATACGGTCTTCCGGGTCCCCACTAGCCAGTGAACTCGTGATATTACAGTGGCTGATGCTCTACCTACACAAGACTTGCAGAATATGAGGACAGCAAAGAAAATGATGACATGAAAATAGAAGAACCGGTTGGAAAGGAGGAGGCAGTATACAGAAGTGGGCCAAAGGAGAGTGGTGGGATGGGATTATCAGGACGCATTGCATATATGCATGGGGATTGTTAATAAAAAGTTAATGTGTGTGTGTGTGTGTGTGTGTGTGTGTGTGTGTGTGTGTGTGTAATAAAAATACTAATTCCAAAAGAACCATAATGGCTTAATAAATAAACTGGAACCATTTGTCTCTAAAACAATAGATATAAAATAAAAACCCCTTTAAATTTCTAGTTGCTGATGAATAAAATACCAAACTCATACAGAGAGAGAGAGAGGATTAAGCTTAATGGAGGTGGTGATGGAAACGTTAATGTGGTGCTGGCCCCGGCATGGTAGAGTCAGGACGTGGTTCAAGTAGGCTGTGGAGCCAGGGGCTGGTGATGTCTTAGACCAAAGCCAAAACATGGGCACGAAGCTCTAAAAGCCTGGAATGGATAGGGGAAGTGAGGAGGCACAGAGAAGACTTTCATAATGAACTGCCAACATCACCTAGCCAGACTGATTAAATGGTCGGTACAAAGAATGAAGGGGGTCAAGATGACATCCTAGGTATAGTGTGACGACAAGAACAAGAGTGGGGCCATGGTCCAAAATGGGAAGCACAGGTTGGGAAGGTGGCTCAGCAGCTAAGGGTGCTTGCTTACAAAATGGGAAACGGCATGATGACAGCGTTCCCAGACAGCCCTCCGGGGAGGACTGCAGAGAATGCATGAGGCCTCCCAATTGGAGGTGAGGAGTGTACTATTTATTTATTTATATGCAAGGAGAGAGAGAGAGAGAGAATGAATGCATGGGCACACAGGGACTCTTGCCTCTATAAACAAAGTCCAGATACATCTGCCACTTTGTGCATCGGGCTTTACATGGGTACTGGGGAATCGAACCTGGGCTGACAGGCTTTGCAAACAAGCGCCTTACCCACCGAGCCATCTCCCTAGCCTGAGGAATGGTTTTACAGTCAGGAAAGGTGGAAGACCTGGCTGAGCTGGTGGCACAATACCCCCTGCTTCCTTCTCTCATCTCTGTATAATTGATCTTGAGGTAGAGAGGTGAATGAGGCAATTAGGGTGGCCTCTTCAGAGTGGGGAATGAGGAGAGAGAAACTGGCTAGGAAGCCGAGAGTAACATGACCCCCAAAGGGAAGTTTTCTTCTTTCTATGAGTGGGAAATGTCCTTGAGCCCATCACAGGAGAACTTGCCTTTTTCTTCCTTCTCTGATTCCATGAAATCTGACAGGGACTGAGTATGAATAAGACTACAAGGTGCCTGAGCACATGGCATGGGATCTGGCTTTTCCTCAGCTCTTCTTCCTTAAAAAGTTCCCCTGCCCTGAGCTAGAGAGATGGCTTAGTGGTTAAGCGCTTGCCTGTGAAGCCTAAGGACCCTGGTTCGAGGCTCGATTCCCCAGGTCCCACGTTAGCCAGATGCACAACGTGTCTGGAGTTGGTTTGCAGTGGCTGGAGGCCCTGGTGTGCCCATTCTCTCCCTCTCTCTCTTTTTCTTTCTCTCTCTCTCTCCCCCCTCTTTCTCTCTCTATCACTGTCAAATAAATAAATAAAAATAAACAAAAAATTCTTAAAAATAGAAGTTCCCCTGCCCTAGAAATCTAGACAGGAAGATGTGAATAAGATAACAAAATGGGGCTGGAGAGATGGCTTAGCGGTTAAGCGCTTGCCTGTGAAGCCTAAGGACCCCGGTTCGAGGCTCGATTTCCCAGGTCCCACGTTAGCCAGATGCACAAGGGGGCGCACGCGTCTGGAGTTCGTTTGCAGAGGCTGGAAGCCCTGGCGCGCCCATTCTCTCTCTCTCCCTCTATCTGTCTTTCTCTCTGTGTCTGTCGCTCTCAAATAAATGAATAAAAAATAGACAAAAAAAAAATTTAAAAAAAAAAAAAAAGATAACAAAATGCCTATGGACACCTACCATAGAAACTGGACTGATCAGCTCGGCCCCCATCCAGTAAATTCCCCAAATAGAGCCCCATCCTGGTATTCAGGTGGGCTTTCCTATTTCTGGGCACCCTCTCCTGCTCTGTAGGGGCTCTGTCTCCTTTCTTCCTTTTGAACTCTATGATCCAATCTTTCTAAATTTCACCTCCTATAGTCTGTGGACTTCATTCATAAGATATGAACCAGGGAAAGTTTTTTGCATGATCGTGACTGCCTGTCACCCTAACTCCTGGGTTAGTTCTCAACCAAGAGCCGTGAATAGCGCTATCACTCTCAAAGACATCCCAAATTTCCATATCAATCTCATCCATTCTATAAATGTACACTGCACATTCCTTTATGATTCTCATTTATCTCCACATTTTCAGCCACTGTCAAAGTGCTTTCTCTCCATGCAAAAATATCTGTTTCATCCTGTAAATTTGCTAACTACTTTGAAAGAATTGATAAGACTTGAAGCTATACATTGAAAATGAAGAAGAAAATAAAACTGTAAGTGGGAGGGGATTATGGTCATGGTATATTGTTTCATTTATAGAAGTTGTCAGTAGAAAGGTTTTTAAAAATAAAAGAGAAAAGAAAGAAATTAAAACTATATACCACATCCATAAGACCTAATAGGTGAGAGGTGTATGAATGAGTCAAGTTTTCTAAGATAGCCTTGAAAAAGAAAGATTACCAAGAGACACACCAGCTCCCTTTCATGGGGGCTTTATTTTATCATTAGCTCTGGAGGGCATTTTCTTTGAAGGGTCTGGATTTATGTAACTAATGCAGGATTTGGGGGTTCAGGAGGGGTCTGTCAAACTTATGAACCCAAATTTTGGGTTCTTACCTTATAACAAGGAATTGATTTTTAAAAAGCACAAAGGATAAATTATGAATTATTGAGTTTATTTAGGGAGAAATCATAAATTATTGGGTTTATTTAAGGGAAATTGGGGACTAGGAAAAGGCTGAAGCAGAGCCACAAGTACACGGAAGATAGGACCTAGCAGCTTATGTAGAGATTGAGAGGAAACATACATGTGTGTGAAAGGCATCACATCTGCCTGGCACACCTATTCTCTCCCAGACCACCCACACCCATGCCAACTCTCTCGCTCTCATAATGAAAATAAATAAAAATAAAATAAAACATATTTTTTTAAAAAGCAGGGTGTGGTGGCGCACGCCTTTAATCCCAGCACTCAGGAGGCAGAGTTAGGAGGATCACGATGAGTTCGAGGCCACCCTGACACTCCATAGTGAATTCTAGGTCAGCCTGAGCTAGAGACCCTACCTCAAGAAAAAAAAGAAAAAAAACAACAACAACAAAATAAAAAAGAAAGAAAGAAAAAGAAAAGAAAAGAAAAAAGAAAAACAAAGCAGATCAGATAGGAAGCAAGCAGAAAAACTACAGGGCTGGAGAGATGGCTTAGCGGTTAAGCACTTGCCTGTGAAGCCTAAGGACCCCGGTTCGAGGCTCGGTTCCCCAGGTCCCACGTTAGCCAGATGCACAAGGGGGCACACGCGTCTGGAGTTCGTTTGCAGAGGCTGGAAGCCCTGGCGAGCCCATTCTCTCTCTCTCCCTCTATCTGTCTTTCTCTCTGTGTCTGTCGCTCTCAAATAAATAAATAAATAAAAATACTAAAAAAAAAAAAAAAAGAGTTCTACTTAAAAAAAAAAAAAAGAAAAAGAAAACTACACAGGCCAAGAAACAATAGCTGGGTTGGGGAAAGCCAGATTTATGAGTCTAGGCAGAGATCACAGGGCACCGAGAGGTGAGAACAATGCAAGGCTTTATAGTTGATTGAAAATGCATTATTGCCAGATTCAGGTATGCAGGGAAGAACTGACTGGTTTGCAGAATCAAGGGCCTTGACCCCAAAGGCTAGCCCACTTAGATAGTATGTTAGACTGTGGGGCAGCAGGGGGCCTGCAGCCATTGGGGGTGGACTTGGATCAGATGCAAGTTGCATCCCTGCCAAGGCTGGGTGGCATCTTCTGGTTCTCTCTTTGGGCTCTGATCCCTAAGTGAAACTGCCTAAAAGAAGCTAGCTTTCTCCTGGGTCTCCTTCATAACCTTGTTTTTTGACTGGTTTTAAATTTTTGTTTTGTTCTGTTTTTCGAGTTAGGGTCTCTCTCTAGCTCAGGCTGACCTGGAATTCACTCTGTAGTCACAAGGTGGCCTCGAACTCACTGTAATCCTCCTACCTCTGCCTATGAGTGCTGGGATTAAAGGCGTGCACCACCATGCCCAGTCCTGGTTTTAAAGTTTTGATGGTTTTACAGAAGTGCAGTCAGAGCTGGATTCCGTTATAAACATCTCACACTATTTAGTTTGTTGGAGTTTATGTGTGGATTGGGTATAAAAATAAGTATGCAATTCAGTGATGAAAACAGATGGGAAGGGTTTTGTGTGCCTAGTTAGGGTGCTCCTGTTGGACTAGAGACCCTACATTTGACCAGGGTGTTGGTATCTTCTGTTTAGAATCCACAACGTTCAGATCTTAATGAAAATTGAACACCAAATAGAATTTAATTATTTTCAAATGGTCTGCATTGGAGTTTGTTTTCCCTTTGGAAAATTAGGCAGATTGAGCTAAGAAAGACTCCTTAAATTAAAAAGAGATACATGCCCTTACCAACAACTTTATTTCACCGAGTAGAATAACACGGAAGTCAAAATGATCGCTTCCTTTCTGCACCATTGACAGTGACCCAGCCAGTTGGTGGCCACCTCCTCCTCTCTCCCACCACCACAGTGACTGCACTTTGTAATTCAAATAAGCCTTTCTCGGAAAACAAGTGGAACAGCCTTAAATCTCCCAAGGCAGTTAAAGCAAATCTTGCATTTTATGAGCGAGGATAATCCTTTCAACATTTTCAGAAATAAGTTTACCAGCCAGCATGCCACGGGAGCCGCTGTGACAAATGGGGACACCAAGCATCCTCGAGGCGATCTGTGCAACGCGTGCAGTAAATCCTCCTGCTTTGGCAGGTCCGCCAGTCTGGTGAGGGCACAAGATCAATTCTCCCCCAGCCTCACAAAGAATCCTTCATTCCGGATGACTGTTAAAGCCGAGGAGAAGCTTAATGAAGGAGCTGCTACAAGCTGACAGGGGTACTGGGAATGAATAGAGAGAAGATGAAAATATTATGCACCAAATTGGCAGAGCAGAAGACGGAGTGACTATTAGTGGACACAAAAAATAGAGTGTGGCTGAGTGTTTTCTCACACCAGCTGGCGACAACAGAATATCTGTGCAAGGAAGTAGTCAAATGAAAACCCCACATGGGTTGCAGGGTACTTGGAAACCCAAGCTATACCACAGAAAGCAGTGTATAAATTCTGCCAGCACTGTGAAAAAATAAACCCAGCTACGATGCAAGGGAAATCTGAGCATCTGAACTGAGGAGTAACGTGAACGCAGAGTAATGAAAGATGAAGTTTAGATGAGCTCTGAGGGCAGGGAACCTTTAGCTCTTTGGTGGGGGTCTTCTCAGCATGTTCCTTTGTTGTTATTTTATCTGTGAATGGTCAGCACAGTTGCTCCTTTCTTTACCTTGCATTCTCTTCTGTGAGCTTCTATACAAGTGTGTGTGAAAAACGCATTATAATTCAAGTGGAAAATTCTTGTAAAGTGGGAGGAAACAGTGTTGCACTTTTTTTAGAGAGAGAGATAATGGAGCACGTGGGACTCAGCCACTGCAATCGAACTCCAGATGCTTGCGCCACCTAGTGCATATTTGCAACCCTGTGCTTGCCTCACCTTTGTGCATCTGGCTTATGTGGGGTCTGGAGAGAGATGGAACATGGGTTCTTAGTTTTTGCAGGCAAGCACTTTAACCACTAAGTCACCTCTCCAGCCCAGTATTGTGTGTGTGCAGGTAAGTATGTGTGTGTATATAATATTTTATTTTTATTTATTTATTTGAGAGAGTGAGAAAGAGTCAAAGAGAGAGAGAGAGAGAGAAAGAGAGACAGAGAGAGAAGATGGCTATGTCAGGACCTCCAACCACAGCAAACATTCCAGATGCATGCGCCACCTTGGGCATCTGGCTTATGTGGGTCCTGAGGAGTCAAACCTGGGCCCTTTGGCTTTGCAAGCAAATGCCTTTACCACTAAGCCATCTGTCTAACTCAAGTATTGTATATTTTTAACTTGCACTATGATAATGTGTATCAATAGATATAGCAGAGTAACAGAATGGAAAAATCATTAAATAGAAGAAAAGCGACAGGGTGTTGCTCTCCTGATTTTTAAGGGCTGGGGAAGTCAAGCTATTTGAAAGAATATAAAACTTTGAGAAATGTTCTCTGCTACCAGAAGAGCCTCTGCCTCCACTGATTAGCTGAGGCAGCAGCATGATTTCTCACAGCTCCCACCCAGGACTGCTTATCATATCGCTGTTATCAGCAAGAGGCACTCCATCAAAACTGAACATAAAGCCAGGCATAGTGGCACACGCCTTTAATCCCAGCACTTGGGAGGCAGAGACAGGAGGATCACTGTAAATTCAAGGCCACCCTGAGACGACATAGTGAATTCCAGGTCAACTTGAGCTAGAGCGAGACCCTACTTCAAAAAACAAACAAACAACAACACCAATAATAATAATAATAATAATAACACCTGACTGTAGAATGATACTGTTATCTTGAGTTCAGCTCCTGGCTGGAACCAGCGTTTGTCAGCTCATCTTCAAAGAAACCTGAGGGAGACTTTGTGGCTCTGTTGTAACTTGATTGACATGCGTGAACTGGAAAACAGGGAAGAATGAAACAAGAAGGGCTTGCCCTACTTGTAGATCCCATGGGCTCTGTCTACTTAACACAGAACACCGTGACAGAGGACACGGATGAGGGCTTCGGGTCAGAGCATCCCTTTGGCTGGCAAAGCAGAGGCAGTAGGGACAGGACACGTTCTGCAAGCTTCACCCCAGACCACGCCCAAGTGACAAATTGTCGGGTGGTATATTACAATGTTGGGGTTTTCTTGCTTGCCTCAAATTAAGCCAAAATAGATTTTGGTTTTTTTTTTTTTTTTTTGCATTATCCTACCAACCTGAGTTGGTTCCAAATGAGATAAAATCTTTCCATGGAATGCTATTTTTGTTGTTGTTTGGTTGTTTGGTTGGTTTGGTTTTGGTTTTATGACTGCATGTCTACAGGAACTCAGTCCTTTAATACCCTCAGAGGCAAATCTGACGAGTTTGGGGTCTTGACTGGAAGAATATATTTGCATTCAACTTCTCTCCGCAACCATTTTCAAGGGTTTCACCAAAGAAGAAGTAGAGAAGCTACCAGAAGGGACAAAAGGGGGAGGGGGAGGTGAGTGAAACAAAATGGATTATGAATTTGAAAATTGCCAATTATCCTGTATCATACAGCTCAGAGCCCTGGTACAATGATCTGCCACAATCCAGATTTTTCAGCTTAAATGGCTTTACATTCAAACTAGCAAATTAACCATAAAATAGGGGGGGGAAAAAAAACAAAATATCCCAAGAAAGAATAAACTGCAGATAATAAGCACCAATCTGGAGTTGAATGCAGCCCAAGATACCAATTGTTTTAAGTCACGACAAGGACAGCTGAGTGCTCATCTTGTGCATGTGGAGCGAGGATGATTGCTCGCTATGAGGATCTTCTCTCACAAATAACAGTTTTTTCCGCTCTTAATTTTCTGCTAAATTGGAAGCTAACTGCTTCCCACATTGTCATCGGAACACCTGCAGCTGCGCTGGATTTCTGCGCACCATTTCTTTTAGGTAAAACAGCGCTCGGCTTCCTTCAGCTCCTCATTATGCCGAGGTCTTCCTTTCACTGCGCCGGCGGCACTAATGATCCAGGCAGGCTGGTCAGTCATTAAGTGACAAGCAAATGATACCGTGTGCAACGTGTGAGTAATCGGTCTGAACAAATGAAATCACAGACTTGCCTTTCCCATCATTCATTTCACAAACAGTAGCAATGCGGCGCGCAGCAGGTAGCTCAGTTAAAACCAGCCTTGTAAAACAAATTTCCTGCAGCCGCTGAAGAGCGGTGACGGGCTGGATGCGCCCCGCTTCGGGAGGATGCCCAGAGGCGTTCAGGAAGGTTGGGAGGCGGAGGAGGAGGAGCCCGGAGGAGAGCCTCGGTACATACATTAGAGTAATGAAGGGTTTCGTGTCTTATTGGTGTGTTTTTCATTTGTATGCATCTCAGAAATGACTGTTGGATTAGCAAACCCAAAACATCTAGCATCCAACTTCCCGGTGCCTTGTCAGGAGGGAGCGGTTAGGAAAGGCGCTGAAGTTGATTTCCCAACCAAGTAAATAGTCTTCTCTCTAAATTCGGAGTCCCAAAGGCGTCCTTGTAAGCCAGATGGACGGCTAGGGAGCTAGGGATGTGAACCCCAGTAACGGAACCTTCATGGCTCTTATTTTCATGGTACATTCCCCTTCTGATCAGTCAGTTATGATGACAGCCATGTAAACTGGCGGCTAATAGAAACCTAACTTGTGCACCAACACTTAAAAATGCAGTCAGTTAGCCTGGGGAGAAATGAGTTAAAACAGGAGAGGCTCATATGGAAATGTCTGTAGTCCCCAACCTTTCTTGTCTGGCCATGCTGGCCAGCAGTGGTTTTTTTTAGTGGGGGGACTGGGGTTTATTCCCATCATCCACCCGAGGCCCTGCTGGATAGATCGGCATTGTTTTGGTACAAGATGTGTTTGGAGCCTTGTGTGGCCACGAAGTGTGATTGTGGCAGGACAGGCTAGAATGGAGCGCGTGACATCCGCTTGTTTCTGCCCACCGGGACACAACAGAACTGGGTCTCCAATCTGGTACTTGATTTTACTGTCTCTGGTCGTCCTGATTTTGGCTTCAATCTTATTTATCCTGTCCTCCTGGGCAACTGGTGAAAACCCCAGGAGGGCCCTGAACCGTGGTACTTAGCTGGAGCCCGCATGATGTGTGCCCACAGCACAGCTTTACCAAGGGCGAGGCAAGCACCTGGGGCTCAGCTCCCATGGCTGGAGTACACTGTGTGTTCTCACCCGCTGCCTGGACTAGAGCAAGTAAGTGTCCGCAGCCTCCGCTGTTCCCCGACGCGCAGAATGCTCTCAGTGTGTTCCATGGTACGCATCT
Source organism: Jaculus jaculus (assembly GCF_020740685.1). NCBI lineage: Eukaryota > Metazoa > Chordata > Mammalia > Rodentia > Dipodidae > Jaculus > Jaculus jaculus. Next base: position 34,789,128 of record NC_059117.1, read on the forward strand.
GTCATCTGAATGCAGAGCTGAAAATGCTCCCAAGACTGGAAACTTTTTAAAAATATTTTGTTTATTATTTATTTGAGAGTGACAGACAGCGAGAAAGAGGGGGAGGGAGAGAGAGAGAGAGAGAGAGAGAGAGAGAGAGAGAGAGAGAGAGAATGGGCGCACCAGGGCCTCCAGCCACTGTAAATGAACTCCAGACACGTGCGCCCCCTTGTGCATCTGGCTAACGTGGGACCTGGGGAACCGAGCCTCGAACCGGGGTTCTTAGGCTTCACAGGCAAACGCTTAACCGCTAAGCCATCTCTCCAGCCCGACTTTTTAAGCCTTGATTGGATGCTACTAGTGGAAAATTCTACACCTTACTTCATAGTTAACACATATTCACGCTTAACAAAATACTCTAAAATATTGTGCAAAATTATCTTTGGGCTAAACCTGAATTTCATGTTTGTATTTGAATCCTATTCCCAAGCTATTTCAATGGATATATGCAAATATCCCAATTTTAAAACCCTTCTGGTCCCCAGCATTTTGGATAAAGGATATTCAACTTGCATAACTAGTGAAAGAAAGATGTTCTTCAGTTAAAAGTTTAACCCTAGAAGTTCCTATTTTCAGACAGCGATCTTTGGTAGATTGGCTGGGACTCATTAGCTAATGTACTCACAAAAAAGAAAAAAGAAAATCTTGCAAATAAAGTGGCCATTGCCAATCAGGCTTTCGTACAAAGACTGAAAGAAGTACCATTGCTTCAACCCCACCTCCGTGCGTGCTCAATTGTAAATCTATCAAAGTAACACTGACTCCGAACTATCCCTAACTCGAAGCAAAGGTGCACAGACATGAAAAGTTGTCAAAGCTTCCCAGAGCATACTACGAAACGCAAGCTTGTTGTGAATAAGTCAAACAATACATTGAATACTAAATACCTACTTATGTTAGTCATAAGTTCTGCCTTTTCAATGTCAATGAAATAAATTTAGTATAACCAAGATGTTTTAAGCTTGTCTCAGTATTCTGAATTCAAGTTGTATAAAACAATCCCTCCGTGTGTGTTGCGCTCACCAGGGGTAAGCACGGGCATGAGTGTGGGGTGCGTCATTCCACACTTACACACTTGTCCATGCAGGTGTAATCACACACGTGCCCTGTTCTGAACTAGCATTTTTCTGTCAGTCCTGAAAGAATGATCTCATCTATTTCTACACCCCTAGACTATTGGGGCTCATAGATGTATTTTAATTTCTTCAACCAACCATCTACTGACACACAATTAGCTTGTTTCTAATTTTTAATCTACTGAAATTAACACTGTAAGAAAGACCTTTCTGTGTATATCTTCACTTGTGTAAGTATAATTATAGGGTAAATTTCTAAGACCATAGTTACTATATGGTTTAGTCCTTACCAATTTGACAGTTGATTTAAAAAAAAAAACTTAATTTTACTAAACTAAAAAAGATGCAAAATAAATCCTTTCATATTTCAAAGACAAGTGCACTTCTTTCTTGTCTGCAGCTTATTGCCCTTTTTTTGATCACTTCCCCAGTGATTTATAAAACCACTTTTCAATGAATGTTTATCCATCATGGCTTTCGATTCTTATTATTACTACTTTGGCCTCTTTCGTCATGAGCTTTGCCTTATAAAATTGGAGGAGGGGCATCTAGAAATGAAGCTTGGTTGGAAACATGCTTGCCTAGCATGCATGAAGTCCTGGATTCCATACTCAGGCACCACATAAACAGGGCATGGTGGTGCCTACCTGTAATCCCACTCAGTAGGTAGAAGCAGCAAGATTATAAATTCAAGGTCATCCTTGGCTGTATGGGGAGTTTCAGATGATTTGAGTTTCATGAGATCCCATCTCAAAAGAGGGTAAGAAAGAAAGAAAGAAAGAAAGAAAGAAAGAAAGAAAGAAAGAAAGAAAGAAAGAAAGAAAGAAGGAAAGAAAGAAAGAGAAAGAGAGAGAGAGAGGGAGGGAGGGAGGGAGGGAGGGAGGGAGGGAGAGAGAGAGAGAGAGAGAGAGAGAGAGAGAGAAAGAAACAAAGAAAGAGGGAGGGAAGAGAAGAGAAGAAAAAGAAAAAAGAAAGAAATGAGAAAATTTTGATATTTACATAATTTATCAACACTCTCTCTGACATTAGGAGTTTTCATTATGTTTAAAAAGTCTACTCACCCTGGCATTATTATAAAACTATTTATGCCTTTATTTTTTTTCAGAATGCTTATGATTTGATCCATCTTTAAGAAGAATGTGAAATGGTGGCACATGTGTCTGGAGTTTGTTTGCAGTGGCTAGAGGCCCTGGTGTGCTCATTCTCTCTCTCTCTGCCTCATTCTCTCTGTCTTACTCTCTCTTTATCTCCCACATAAATAAATTTTTTTTATTTTTTATTTTTTTTGGTTTTTCGAGGTAGTGTCTCACTCTGGTCCAGGCTGACCTGGAATTAACTCTGTCATCTCAGGGTGGCCTTGAACTCATGGCAATCCTCCTACCACTGCCTCCCGAGTGCTGGGATTAAAGGCGTGTGCCCCCACGCCTGGCTCTATAAATAAATATTTTTTAAAAAGGAGAAGGCTGTGAAGGATCAGCCTGCTTCATATATTCCAACATGGTCAGCTGTTGTCCCAACACTATTTGTTTGTTCAATAATTTATCTTAAAGGGCATGTGACCATCCTCAACCATCACCACCCAGGAAAACACTATTTAAAACATGGCTTCTATGACCATGAGGTCTAGGTACCAATCCAAAGCTGCATGTTATTCATAAGTTCTGTTTTTTCAATATCAATGAAATAAATTTAGTAAAACCAAGATGTTTTAAGCTTGTCTCAGTATTCTGAATTCAAGATTCTGTTTCAAGACTTTCCTCTTCCTTTGTCTCTGGCTTTGAGGGTATACCAACATTCACATTTCCATTTTCAAAATGATGGAATGCAAAAGGCTCTGCAAACCTTCATTTTTTTTTTTCTTAACTATCATGTGGCTGTTTCTAGTCTCTATTCCACTCTTCTTAAATAGCTGTACTTTTTCACTTCACACTTCCTGAGATAGAATGAACAATGTTCTTTTAAAATTGACAGGAGTGGGCTGGAGAGATGGTCTAGTGGTTAAGCGCTTGCCTGTGATGCCTAAGGACCCCAGTTTCAGGCCTGATTCCCCAGTAACCACGTAGGCCAGATGCACAAGGTGACGCATGAATCTGGAGTTCGTTTGCAGTGGTGGAGGCCCTGATGCGCCCATTTTCTCCCTCTCCTCCCCTCCCCCGTCTCTTTCTCTTTCTGTCTGTGGCTCTTAAATAAATAAATAAATAAAATTATTTTTAAAAACTTGACAGGAGTATGGATTTTAAAAACATATTTGGCCTCCATGATTTTGGAGAGGGAATTGTGGCCAGTGGTCTCCTACAAGGAACATAAAGTTTGATAGTAGAGGGAGAAAAATGAATCACAGAAAGGGTTAATAGAAATGGAAGGAGGAGGCAGCAGAGGATAAGGCTGAGAAAGAGGAGGAAGTGATTGCACAATGCTTCTTCCTTTTTAAAGCAGTGGGATTTCATGTCAATCAAACTTCAAGTTCAAGGATACTGTGCTTCTGACTTTTTAATCAGGTGACTAGGAATCAGGAAGTCGCTCAGATCCTTGACAAAAACCACACCAACCCCAAAGGTCTTGAGATTTGGAACATTACCTGTACAAAAAAAACAAACAAACAAAAAAAAAAAAGATGCAACCAATACAGAAATTTTGGGGTTTCTCTACCAATGTACCAGTAATGCACCAATAGTTTCAGAGTGTTCCTGGATCCTTGTCTTGTGAATTTAAAGAATGAAATACACAGAGCAGAGGATAAGGTTCAGAAAGATTTTATTCAAAGCTTTCGGAGCGGGGAAGAGAAGGAAGACTCAAGCCCAGAACATAAGAGAAGGAAGCAAGGGGAGAGTCGTGCCCAGGGAGGTGAGAAACCCCTCGAGAGGAGAAGCAGAGTTCTTGCCCAAAGAGGCGATTTGTATGAGCCCGTGGAGGGACAGCTGGTTGAGCCTGTCTAGGCCTTGTTTCAGGTGTCAGCAGTTGTGATCCGTCCCAGGAATCTTTTTTTTTTTTTAATTCTTACAGCATTTTTTCTTTTCTTTTTTTGAATTTTTTTTTGTTTGTTTATTTGAGAGTGACAAACAGACAGAGAAAGAGGCAGATGGAGAGAGAATGGGCGTGCCACAGCCTCCAGCCACTGCAAAAGAACCCCAGATGCATGCACCACCTTGTGCATCTGGCTAACGTGGGTCCTGGGGAATCAAGCCTCAAACCAGGGTCCTTAGGCTTCACAGGCAAGCACTTAACTGCTAAGCCATCTCTCCAGGCCCCCAGGAATCTTAATTCTTCAGGAAGGGGGTGGAAGGACTGGCGGGGGGGCAGAGGTAAGGAACTGCCAGATCCTCCTGACATTGCTGACTTGTGGTAAAGGGAAATAACCTACATTTTCCCCTACAGGCCCAAGGACAATTCCTGCACTTAGCCAAGAGAAAAGCGTATACTTGGGGGGGGGGGGGTCACCAACTCTAGCCAATTTCTGTCTCCTGCCATGACTAGTTTCACAGAAACTAATAAAATTACACTTCCCTGCTCCCGAGATGCTTCTTAGTTCCTCAGAGTGAAGTTTCATTTTATCCCAAGAAGAAACAGTTTAGGCTGCACTCGTTGGAGCCTGAGCATGGGAAGCTGTAAGTGCCGCACCAGGCACCGCTGAAGCTTAAGGATCGGAAATGAAGCAAGCCCTTGGTCTTGGCTTGGCTGTCAGCAAACAGAAGTTCGTAGTAGACAGGGAAGGAAAGCCCTAACTGCTCTCAGGCCTGGTTGAATGTGAAAGAATATGGACCCCAGGAGAAATTCCCCTTGAACTTGGCTGATCAGAATCACCTGGTGGGCTTGTTGCTTCTCATTCACAGATCTAGGTGGAGCCAGCAATGTGTATTTCCAACCAGCTCCCAGGTGCAGCTGGTCTGGGACATGACTGTGACATATTTACTTAGTAAGTACATGGTGGGACCTTAGCAGTCTTCATTTTTCAGATCTCCCCATGGCATTCTAATGTGCACTGTTGCTTATACGGCAAAGTGACCTTTCCCTGTTATCTGCCTTTCCTTCCACAGTGACCAATTTAGCCTCTGCCTGCCTCACAACCTCAGCACTCTTTATCAAAAGCTCCTCACAGGGATCTGAAGAAAATGGCAAAATGGCTTTTATTTTATTTTTTAATTATTTTCTTTCATTTTATTTATTTGAGAGATGAAAGAGAGAGAGAGAGAGAATAGGCATGCCAGAGTCTCCAGCCACTGTAAATAAACTCCAGATGCATGTGCCACCTTGTGCATCTGGCTAACATGGGTCCTGGGGAATCAAACCTGGGTCCTTTGGCTTTGCAGGCAAGTGCCTTGACCTCTAAACCATCTCTCCAGCCCTATTTCATTTTTTATGTGAAAGAATTGGTGTGCCAAGGCCTCAGCCACTGCAAACAAACTCCAGACACATGTACCACCGGTGTGCATGCATCACCTTGTGTCTCTGGCTTACATGGGTTCTGTGGAGTCAAACCTGAGTCCTTGGGATTTGCAGGCAAACACCTTAATTGCTAAGCCATCTCTCCAGCCTGACAAAATGGCTTTTTTTTTTTTTAAAGGAAGCATATTTTCCAAATTCACAGAAGATCAGGATATGATTGGGACCAAGACTGTAGACATTTAACTAAAATCTAATTTTAAGTCCCCTCCCTTTCTTGTTTAGAAGTACAAGAAACTGGAAACCTAAGAGATAGCTGGAGACATTTTATCCCTGGCTAAAGCTCAATTTGGAGCACAGCTCTGTGCCAAGGTAAATCCTGCTTACGACAGCAGTGAGGGAGAAACTCCAGACTGTGCTACCAAATGACACCCTTGGAAGAGATACTTACGTAGCAACGATTGTCAGTTATTTTCTGAAAGCCCAATAATCTATTCTTAGGAAAAAAAAATCCTTTAATAGAATTGTAAAAATGAATGTCAGGGGGCAGCTAGGTAGGCATTTGTTTTGTTTGAAATTTCATGTTAACCCCAAATTTGTTCGTCTGTAATCCTCAATGCTGGAGGAGGAAGGAGACATCCACTCCCATGCTAATTCATTTCCTGGCAGCCTATGACGTGAGTGAGAATGATTTCATGCTCCGCCTTCTCCCCAACCCCTACCCCCTGGCACCATGGCTTGCCTTTGGGATAATAGTCACTTAACAATGCCAGAAAGAAATCCAGGACTTTTCTGCATTTCCAGCATTTGCTTGTATCTCAAACCGTCTCTGAGCACATGCAGGATGGGTTCTGGCGGAACAGGAAGGTAAAGACTAAGAGTTTCCCCGAGTGAAACAATGAGAGGAAGAAGGCCCCAGAGTTTATCAAGGCTGCAATACCAGTGCTTCATTTATTTATCAACATACTTATTTTATATGCCCACAGCATTATGCAATACATTCCATGTCATGCATTCTATGTTAAGTCAATACCACTGGCTCATGCTTTCACAGGAACACAAAAATCACAGCTGTCTGGCTTCGGAGGAGAGACAGCTGGGACAGCGGGGACCAGGGAGCGTCTTCATTCCTGAACTAACGAAGCTAACTGTGCCCACGACACTGGCTTGATACAGCCCACACGCTTGGTGGATGAATGCGACACGGCCCAGGTGAAACCAGCTTATCAAGCACTTTTCTTCATTTGGATGTGAAATAGCTGAAACAAGGTGTCTGATGGGGGTTGGAAGATTTTATGTTGCAGAGACCGTACTGCTGACACATGTCCATCAATAGCTCATTCGGTGCTCAGCCTGTCCACATAGGGGTCCCTTTTCCTGCCTCCACCTATGGGAGGGCCAGTTTGCCTCTCTCCACTTGGCCGGCAGGAAGGAAAGCACAGAAGGCGAAGTGAAAGACCACGGAGTCTGCTATTTCCAGGTGGCAGTCAGGGAAGAACAGTATGCCTGGAGTCAAATGACATTTGGTGCCAGTCAGATCTCTGGCACCCTAGTCTGTCCATTGGTACACAGTGGCCCGGGGCTCTGGTCACCCTCACTGACAACATACCTGGTCACCTGCATAGCTGTCAGTGGCTTTGCTAGAGAACAGGAGAGCAAGGGCTGGTGGTGGGAGGGCTTTCCTCTCCAGTCTCTTGTTGGCTCTCGCCTATGCCCACCCACCTCCATATACTGTGCCTGGGCTGAGAGTTGGGAAAGACTTGCCCATTGCCCTAGTCTTACATACATATACACTTTTCTAGTGTTTTTATTATTTTATTTTTTAGTGTACAGTTGGTGTACGGAGATTTAAGTATCATTCATTCCGGCATTTTCAAAAACATTGTTTAAGTTAATTCATGCCCTCCACTCCTCTCCCCAACCTCACTTTCCCCAGTTTCCTTTATTATTTATTATTTCCCCCTTGTGTTTTCAGATTACGAGTGCTGTTCCTTCCCTCATCCCTCTTCCTGCTCATCTCTTTGTACTTCCTCTTGGTTATCATTCTATCTTTATGGGCTGTACCCACAAGTATCTCATATATACATCCCTGTAGATACTACAAGATGGGAGATGCGTATCAGAAGATGTGGTTTTGGTCTTTCTGTGCTTAGGTTGCTTCACTTAATATAATTCTCTCCAGGTACACATGTTTTCTCACAAATTTCAGAATTTCATTTTTCTGTACTGCTTAATAGAATTCCATTGCATATACGTACCACATCTTCATTATTCATTCATCTGTTCATGGGCATCTAGGCTGATTCCAATTCTTAGCTATTATAAATAGAGCAGCAATAAACATGTGATGTGCAAATATCCTGTGGTCATATGTGAAGCCCTTTGGGTATATGCCCAGAAGTGGTATAGCTGCTTCGTATTATCTAGTTTTAAAATGAACAAAATACTGCGAGTTTACATATGACTTTTCTGTTTGGTTTTTGGTATTAAAGTTTGAACCCAGAACCTCACACATGCTAAGCATGTGTTCTACTGTGGGTCCCTGGATCCTCCGGGTGACAGTTCCCCAAAGGCATCCAGGCAGCCGTGAAGAGCAGAGTCTTGAGCGGCTGTGAGTGAGAAGGGATGTCCACCCCTGGGAGATGACTTCAGAGAGTAGTTCCATTTAGTCAATATGGAAATGGGTTTATAAGCAGTTGAGAGTGGGAAGAGGGTCCTAAGGGGATTGGCGGGTTCAATGGTTGCTAGCCAATGCCTAGGGAGGTTCATTCCAGCAGTAGGGAGTCAGGTGATCTCCATAGCGGCAGGAAGAGGGTTTCAGGGGGATGGGCTGTGTGAAGGCTGTTGGCTGGTAAGTTTCCTAGGCAACTGGCCAAAGGTCACAGGGCAAAGTCTACGTTCAGGTGTGCCAGGCTTGGAGAGGGAGTGGTCTCCTGGAGCCCAGGGGTCCTTAGCCATGCCTGGCAGCTCAGGCCCGTCTCCTGAAGGCTCCAGCCAGTGCCTGGCAGTGCCCTACAGTCTACCATTGAGTTACACTTCAGCCTTACAGGCTATTTCTCAATAAGAACCTAGATAGTTAAAAAATTAAAATCAGCAGAAAAGATAAACTTCGACTTTAATCCTGTACTTACCTCTGGGGAGAGAGGGAGGGACGGGAAAAGGCAGGGCTCCGACAAGGACTTCAACTACATCTAAAATATTTCAGCATTTAAAATAATAGAGTAAGGGCTGGAGAGATGGCTTAGTGGTTAAGGCACTTGCCTGCAAAGCCAAAGGACCAAAGTTCGATTCCCCAGTACCCACATAAGTCAGATGCACAAGTGGTACATGTGTCTGGAGTTCATTTGCAGTGGCTAGAGGCCCTGGTACACCTATTCTCTCTCTCTCTCTCTCTCTCTCTTTGCCTCTGTCTCTCTCAAATAAATAAATAAATACATTTTTAAAAATTAATGGAATAAAAATGACAAAACTTTTATATATGTTAAGCATGGGTGGATATGTAGGTACTTTTCATTATTCTCATAATGACTTCTATAATGTCAGGAATATATCATTTAGCCCCTTGCTATGATTGATAAAACATCACAACCAAACTCCAGGGTTCTCCCTTCTTTCTGGACCTTGGACGTCTTCCTTGCATCTTTTGCATGAAGTACAAAGAGAAGCCAAAACAGACATGCTGGGCACACAGGGAACTTGGACCAGCAAGCCTCTCCTCTAGATGGGCAAAGAGTCAGCGATCAGACTCTTCCAGAAGCTCTTTGTGTTTCATCTGCCTTTAAATGCTGCAAAGGAAGAAACAAAGAGAGATGCCCCCCATGGCTTTAAGTCAAACCCTTAATTTGATTTGAATATAGTTTTTTTGTCATTTAATTACTGCCATCTTTTTCTCTGCTTTTATTCTTTTTCTCTTAAAAAAAAAAAAACTTCCAGATTGCTGGGTAATTTTTATATCTATGCAGATTAGACTAAGAGTCCAGGAAGACTCAGCCACATAATTATGGTCAGAAAGGAGCAGCCATCTTCTCTGATTTCAAAGAATGACAGCTTCCATTGGGGAAAGCAGGCATGGCTAGCTTCCGGCTTTTCACTGGAGACAAGTATTTTCTACTCAGTGTGACTTTGTGGCTTCTCAAAGACAAGTAGATTTTTGGCCTTTGGAATTTGCTGACAATTTTGCTCTGGATCCACTTCTAAGAAGAAACAGTAATCTACACGAGACCACTCATATGACAAATTCACTCCTTCGGGACATTTGCTTGAGAACGGTGGCAGAGCCTGCTATTAGAACTTATACTGGATTTGGAAAGACCTCCTAGCTATGCGTGAATGCCTGTTGGTCAGCTCCTTGACCTTGGAAGTCACCTTATTTCAAGAGGCATAGGCATAACCTTAGTGGGTCCATATGTAGGAAACAGGTGACAGACCCAAATTTGAGACCTTCAGGAGAGTTTGATGCAGTGACTGCTTACAAAGATGTTCTATGGGTAAAGAAGATCACAAGATTATTGACCCCTAGGCTCCCACAGTCAGGACTGAGAGCGGCTATTGCCAGCCAGAGGGACTTTTGTTAAAGGTGCCTGACAGGAGCCATGACAAAGATACCAAAGAAAGGACAGAGGCAGAGCAGTCACCCTAAGTCACTTTCCTCCCTCCGTCCCCTGCTGTTCAGGGTACTCTCCTTCTGACAAACCCAGCTGGATCTAGAGGGCCAGAGACAGGCCAGGCCCCTCTACAACGCACAGCGAGGCTGAGCAAGAGCCACATTAGATACTGGTGAAAGTGTTCTAAAGAGGTACACACGGGTCTGTGCTTTACAGCGCGCAGAAGCTAGTGCACATTAGTTGTTCCAAGGAAAATACATTTGCTTTATGGCAGATGAAGAGTCAGTTCCTCGGGCAGTGTCCATGACATTTGGAGACACTCGGATTCCTGAGTAAGTCCACAGTGGGGTTTAACAACCAGCCGCTCTCATCAAGCTGGAGGGCATAAATACAGATGACTCACTGGAGGAAGAGGCGGGAGGGTCTGTGCAGACTGGGACAAGAGCTGATGCAAATGGACGCACTACCAGCTGACTTCTCACACAAAGCAGAGGCCTCTCCTTGCGATTTGTGTTCTGCAGTCTTCGGGGTGGTTCTTCATTTCCCTAACATGTCTTCCCTAGGGAAATAGCCTGGGCTGTCCAAAAAGGAGTGGTGTTCTATGTTCTCTCTACTGTTAGAATAAAATGGAGTTTGTGTATCTTAACTAGGATATATTGTGAAATTTGAGAAAAGAAATTGTTCAGGAGTATTATTTGTATTCTAGAGGGGTTTTAAAACATAGCCCCTATTCTCTAAGCCAAATGCAATGGTTCTCTTCTGCTAGGCAAGAAAGTATTATTATTATGACTGCTTCTGATAAAAATGGACAAAGCCCAGAACAGAGACAGGAGGAACATCACCATAGCATGCCCTGTGTCTATGCCACTTTCTGACCCTCTCTCAGTCCTTTCCCTTGAAGCCTCACTTTCTCTAGCTAAATGATATACAGGGGCATTTTGTATTTGCCCAGGTCCTGGCCCATGTGCTTTAAAAATGTCAGCCTGAGGCTATGAGATAACTCAGCTGTTAAAGGCACTTGCTTGCAAAGCCTCACAGCCCTGGTTTGATTCCCCAGTACCCATGTAAAGCCAGATGCACAAAGTGGCGCATACATTTGGAGTGCAACTTTCAGTGGCGATTTATGTCAACATAAGCGACATAAGAAAGAAAATTTTGGCAAAGAAAGGTCAAGGACATGGCCCACATTTACATAGAAAGCGAGTCATGATGCTGATGTGTGTGATTTCCAGCAGTTTAGCTCCAAAGTCCATGCTCAGTACCGTCACTGTGCTACTATCCCCCCTATAAATACATCACTCATTACTGGGGTTAAAGACTGGGAGACAGGGGCTGGGGAGACCGCTCAGTGGTTAAGACGCTTGTCGGCAAAACTGGATGATCTGGGTTCCATTTCCCAGTACCCACATAAAGCCAGACACACAAAGTGGCACATGCATCTGGAGTTCATTTGCAGCAGCTGGAGACCCTGGTGTGCCCGTTATTTCCCTCCATTTCTGCTTGCAAATACATAAATAAAACTATATATATATATATATATATATATATATATATATATATATATATATATATATACATACATATATATACACAAACTGGAGGACAGATTGAGATGTAAAGTGGCTCTTGTCCCCAAGGGAGAACGATTTTCATGGAAGAGGGAGAGGCCTTGTCACAGACAACCAATGCACATATGACTGGAGAATGGCATGCACCTCAGTGATGGGTCTCAAAACTTAGGAGACCCCTGTAGGACATATTCAATGAATCACTCTGAGAGGAAAGCAGGCCTACAAAGAGGGGTGACTTGCAGGTGTTAATGTCACACCAAAGCCCTTGGACTCCAAGGACTAGAATAAGAATTTGGGAAATTGGTCCTTTGTGGGAAGAAACTACATGGGGGGGGGGGGGGGAATGAAGCAAATTACTTGCAAGATTAAAAAAAATTGCTTACAGCAATGTTTGAAGTTAGTAACACTTGGATCTAGCCCTAAAGGCAATTTAAAAAGATGCCTCTTATTCCTTTAAAGTAGAAAAATAATTGCTATTCAAAAAGATCAGATGAGGTACAGAAAACCAGGTGGGCTAAGACTGAAAAAACAGAGGATAAGTAAGGAAGGAGGTGGTTTCTCATTGAAGGTCCATCAGGTGCAAGGTTCAGGAAGGTCAGCAGAGTGGCAGGCCAGGACCAAAGAGATGCAGAAGAGGTTCTCAAGAGGGAGGGTCTCCTCCAGTTGTCACTCTATGTGCCTCACTCAGGCCTGCCTAGAGCTGATGCTGGTGATGTGATGAGGAACGGGAAGGTTGCTGAGGGCAGAAATCATTTGGAAGAGATCTGCACAGACCAATGCCTGGATACCCTCCAGAGATTCTTGCTTCATTATTCTACAGCAAGACTCAAACACTGGAAATTTTAAATTTATATTTGATTTTATTATTACACTAAAGTTATGGAAGGTTTACCCAGAAAAGATGAAGCTATGGATGGGAGAAAAGGGCAACATCAGACCTGGAGAAGAAGAAATGCCAACTGTATGGCTAGAACCTTCCAAGTCTTTGTCATTATGATGTCTGAGAACATTAACCATAACGTCCTTACAATGGGAGTGTTTACTTTGTCAACCAACACCACTATCCAGGCCGGGAGGGCTTGGCCCAGGTAAGTAAAAATATCTCTCCCTGAAAACAAGGCCCCTAGGAAGAAAAGGCATGTGGATCCTGTAAGGCAAAGTTCATGACACTGGGGAATCTTCGTGAAGGACCTTGAACATGCCATCTATTGGCATGGCTGGTACAGAATAGAGGCTGTTGTCCTGATGTAAACATGGATAGGAACAGATAAGAAAAATGCCTATTTTAAGCAGGTGGCCAACATTCAAAGGATAATCTATCTATTTCCCCAAAATGATCTTTTCCACAAGCAATAGAACCTCAGAGTATGAGTTTTGAAGTACAGTCCAAAAACAGAGAATCCCACCAAAAATAAAAATGAGAACCCCCCCTCTTTATTTTCCATCTTTACAGATTTTTTTTTTTTTTTGCCCCTTCCTTCTCCTTGTTTCCTGACACCCTTTAATTAACGCTCTCATCACTGCCTCTGGCACCGCGTGTGCGTGCGTGTGCTGTAGGTGGCTGGCGTGACATTGGCTGCCTGCCCCTGCGGCGCTATGAGGCACCCTGTGGTGCACAAACAAAAGGCCCAGAAAGCCTGACCCAACTATTTTCCTATGAATAGAACAAGCTTTCTTTATGGAGATAAAAAGTGTTTGTGTGTGTCGCTTGGTACAGAGACATGGTACCCATATAGGCATAAATATAGGGGACCTGTGCATGTTGCACGTGAGCATCTCAGCCTAAAAAAAAAAAAAAAAAAACAGGGTCAAAAATATTTTGGTGCATCCCTAAATAGATTAGAAGCTCCTAGAAGACGGGTTTAACTTTTTTCCTCCTGTGTGTGAAAGACTCAGAGACTGAAAGTTTCTTAGAAGGAAGCTAGGGTCAACTTTCTTTCTCTTGAGATGAAAGAAGCTCCCAGGAAACTGGTGACCCTTTCTTCTTTCTTCCAGGTTTCTCTAATAACATCCATTTTTAGCATCGCTGTAGTTTCTGTCCCCTTCTGCCTCAAGTATGGGATGGAAAGAAGCCCTCAATCCTGCTCTATGGTTACGTCCAACTGATATTTATCAACTGGTCCCCAGGGCTGAGCATCCAGCCTTACTGACCAAAGGCATCATTAGATCTTCCCAGGGTTCATTCTCCAGAGAACTTGAGTACTCTCCCTGTGCTGAGATGTTAAATGACGACGGCGGGTGGTGATGTTCACAGCTGAACTAGGTACCATCGGGAGGAGGATTTGCAAGGCAGACATTAAAGAGCTGGGGTAGCAGAAAGCATGATCAGCACATGGATGTATTGAGCTTACTCTTCTCTAAATTTAGTCACATGAACACACTAGTCCTTGCCGTTGACCCTAATTTGGGGAACATGCTGTGCTCCTTTGTACCAGGCAGTCAGAGAGCAGACATGACACCTTTTTAAGTTAGAAAGGTGCTCCCTATTTTCCTACTGTAGATACCAGGATGTCACACCCTAGATTGTGATGATCCAAGGGGACACCATTGTCCTTGTGTGCACCTCTTCTCCGACTCCCAAACGTCCAGAACTTATATTAATTAATTTATACTAAGAATTTATATTGATAGATTGCATTATCACTCTAGTAAAAACAGACAACACAGGAGCTGGAGAGATGGCTTTGCCATTAAGGTGCTGCTTGCAAGCCTGAGAGCCCAGGTTTGATTCCCCAGTACCCACATAAAGCCAGATGCACAAAGTGGTTTATGTACCTGGAGTTCATTTGCAGTGGCAAGATGCCCTGGCACAACCATTCTCTCTATCCCTGTCCTTGTGTGAGTCTCCCCCTGTTTCTCCTTGCTAGTGAAAAAATAAATAAACGTTAAATAAACAACAGACATTAGGTCTGCAGAGCTGAATGTGAGCTTGGTTAGACTCAAGCTGGGAAGATTCATGTGGTTATTAATGATAACTGGGAACTTTCTAAGTTTTGAGAAAAATGAATTAACTTTTCTAACTCACACAGGGCACCGTGTGCTTAACTGTGACCTCAGACACAGTCCATCACATTCAGTCCCTTTTACTGAAGAGGCAAGATAAGCATAGTGCGTGATCTTGAAAGCCTACAAGACAATCTGTAAATTAATGCTAAATGGGGCTTGCCTGGGAGCAGGGGAGACGGCCAGCCAACAAACATGTAACAAATGAACGAGTGATGCTGACCGACGTTATGAAGGATATGGGGAAGGGGAATGAACAAGGACGTGGATTGTTTTAATGGGTGAGAAGGGAACCGGGATGAAAAAATGAGCTGAGGGCTGGAGAGATGGCTTAGTGGTTAAGCGCTTGCCTGTGAAGCCTAAGGACCCCGGTTCGAGGCTCGGTTCCCCAGGTCCCACGTTAGCCAGATGCACAAGGGGGCGCACGCGTCTGGAGTTCGTTTGCAGAGGCTGGAAGCCCTGGCGCACCCATTCTCTCTCTCCCTCTATCTGTCTTTCTCTCTGTGTCTGTCGCTCTCAAATAAATAAATAAATAATTTTTAAAAAAATGAGCTGAATTGAATGGGTGGGGAGGGTTTGTGGAACTAGGATGAAAAAAAAAAGTTTCCCTTTGTAGGAGAATAAATTGTGCACAGGTGTTCAGGCAGTGCAGCAGGGTGACAGGTCCTTCTATGTCCCACCACACACTGTTTTGCCTACATCAACAATTAGGCTTGATTTTTCCATGATGCAGTCACTTTTAGAATCAGCTGACTCTTACTAAGGAAATTATTGGCCGGTTTGATTTCAGAGTCTACCTGTGGACATCCTTGTGAGTTGATTCTCCATGAACAACTCACTATAGACACAGCTCAATAGATATTCAGAGCACCTGAGTTCTTTGAGAGAGGGAAGAGTTGATAGCAACAGTTGCAGATGACCATGAGGGATCAGTGCTAAGTGTGGAGACACTAAATGACAAGGACCGCACAGGAGCCGGGCAGACAAGCCTGCGAGTGAGGAAGGATAAGAAATGGAGTGAAATCCCACCTCCCAGACAGCCCACGGCTCTTTTACCGAATTCAAACTAAACTTTAAAGCCCACCTGCCTGACCAAAGACGCTGTGAGCTGAATCTAGTCTCTGTTTACCAGTCTGCTACGCATAAACCAACAAACTGTCCCAAATAGCCTACAAGAGCTTGGGAGGGTAAAGATTGCTTAGACTAAAAGCTCCGTGAGAAGGAGTCTTATCAGTGTGTTCCCCGAGGGGCCCCAAGTGTCATGGTAGGTCTCATGTCCGTTGAGTGCATGACTAGTTACCATCCAAATCACGTGTCACATTTATTACTGAGAAACACTTTGGGGGGATGGAGAGTATACCATGGGATATTTTTTATAATCATGGAAAATGTTAATAAAAATTGTGAAAATAAAATAAAATAAAAAATAAAAATAAATAAAATAAAATAAAAATTTTTAAAAAGCCACTTTGTGTCCGTGAGATTAGCATGATGGGTAGATAGATAAAGACTGTTCTGTTCTCTTTCTGCTTGATATTTAGCTGTGATCTTTTAGAAATACGTTTAGGTACTTGAGAGAAAGGTAGGGAGAAAGAGGCAGACAGACAGACAGAGAGGGAATGGGTACGGGAGCTCCAGGGCCTCCCAGCACTGCAGATGAACTCCAGACACAGGCACCACTTTGTGCATCTGGCTTTACATGGGTACTGGGGAATTGAACCTGGGCCATCAGGCTTTGCAAGGAAGTACCTTTAACTGCTAAGCCATCTCTCAAGCCCTTAGCTGTGATCTTGATTGGCCTGAGACACTTGTAAATTTTGATTGTTAAACAGAACCCAGTTCTCTTTCACCAGAGAGCAATTGCTCAGGGCCTGTGAACTTCGGTGGTGTCCATTTGAGTTATATCTTAGCAGGCATACTCACAACAGACTGGACAGCAAGATGGGTGGAGAGACCCGTTAGAACTACACAATGTATTTACAATTCAAGGGTGATAAGAACTAACCATTTCTGATACCTGTACTTTGGGTTTCAAAGGATGAGTTTATTAAGTTTACTAAGCAAGAAAATGTAAAATAACAAAGGGCAAGTAGCACACAAATAACAGTACTTCAAACTGGGTGTTCCCAGCAACCAGCAGAAATGACTGGTGTTCCAAATGAGCGTAACAAGCAGCAGAGATACGACAGGAAATCCGACGGGGCACTCACAACACCCAACAGAGACGACTGGGGAAGCCCTGTTTAAACAGTCAGCTAGAGTTCCCAGCCTAGAGCCCTGGGAAGAATGTCTTCTCCTCCAGCAAGGCTTCCAATTAGCTATTCCCATTGGCACTGTTTTTATGTCATGGGCTAATTAATAGTTGAGTCTTAAGTTTTGTGAGGCATCAGAACAGTCCAGCTGTGGTCAGGGGCAAGATGTTTCGACCCTTGGGCTGGATACTGAACCCTTCCTTCTGGTCACAGAGCCAGGGGACCAGGCTGCCCCAGGACAAGGGGTCTTGGAGGACATTTTCATGACTGGGTTGGAGATGGAGGAAGAGGGGTACCCCATTCTCTCAGCCAGCTGTCAGCAAGCTTAAATAGCACATGCCATTTTACTAATATAACTTATGTTACAAAAGCAAACATTCAATGGGCTGGAGAGATGGCTTAGTGGTTAAGCGCTTGCCTGTGAAGCCTAAGGACCCCGGTTCGAGGCTCGGTTCCCCAGGTCCCACGTTAGCCAGATGCACAAGGGGGCGCACGCGTCTGGAGTTCGTTTGCAAAGGCTGGAAGCCCTGGCGCACCCATTCTCTCTCTCTCCCTCTATCTGTCTTTCTCTCTGTGTCTGTCGCTCTCAAATAAATAAATAAAAAAAAAATTAAAAAAAAAATTTATACAAAAGCAAACATTCAAGCCGGGCGTGGTGGCGCACGCCTTTAATCCCAATACTCAGGAGGCAGAGGCAGGAGGATCGCCACGGGTTTAAGGCCACCCTGAGACTACATAGTGAATTCCAGGCCAGCCTGAGCTACAGTGAGACCCTACCCGGAAAAACCAAAAACCAAAAACCAAACAAACAAACAAAAAACATTCTTAAACTAAATCTCTTTAAAATTAAGTAGTATCTACCCTGGCCACTGGGGCTACCAAGCCAACTGGGGTATGATGAGTCTGTCTATGTATTTTCAAATGCTTTAACATCACAGGGAGGAAGGAGAGCAGAGACCTCTTCTTACACCTAAAAATCACATTATTTCTTAGAGGATGAAAGGAAGAATCCTAGTTCCAGTTCCACTGAGCAAATATGCATCATTCCATAGTGGTTTTCAAATGCACCTGGGTGAGAAAACCACTGTGCTGACAAACATATTTGAAATACAGATTTCTGGGCTCTACTCAGTTTCTCTGAGAATTTAGAACTCCTGTGTCTGCCTCTTTCCTTTAGTCCCCAGGATACTCAGATGCAGATGGCTCAGGGGCACTGGAAACCACTGCCTTAGGAAGTTGGGATTTTGTTTGTTTGTTTGTTTGTGTTTCGAGGTAGGGTCTCACTGTAGCTCAGGCTGACCTGGCATTCACTGGGCATTCTCAAGGTGGCCTTGAACTCACACCTCTGCCTCCCAGGTGCTGGGATTAAAGGCGTGCACCACCCCACCCACCTGGAAGTTGGTTTTTCTTAATCAAGGACTTGATAAATCAAGATTCTATTTTATCAATACGAAAAATGCATAATTATATTATTAATATATATATAATCAGTATAAGCATATATATGCATCAACATATATATGTATTCATACAACTACACTTAATTTCTGGCATAGCTTCTAAAGCAGTAAGACCACTGTTTTGATATTTTTATTTATTTGTGGGGAGAGGAAGAATGAAAATGTGCGGGGTGTGTGTGTGTGTGTGAAGGGCCCTCTTGTCACTGCTGACAAACTCCAGAGACATGTACCACTCTGTGCATCTGGTTTTATGTGGGTACTGGGAGTGGTGTAGAGGTTTGATTCAGGTGTCCCCCATAAACTTAGGTGTTCCCAGCTGATGGATATTTGGGAATTAATGCCTCCTGGAGGCAGTGTATTGTTGGGGGTGGGCTTATGTGTGTTAAAGCCAGTTTCCCCATGCCAGTATTTGGCACACTCTCCTGTTGCTATTGTCCTCCTTATGTTGGCCAGGGGGTGATGTCCACACTCTGCTCATGCCATCGATTTCCCCTGCCATCATGGAGCTTCCCCTCAAGCCTGTAAGCCAAAATAAACCTCTTTTTCCCAGAAGCGGTTCTTGGCCAGATGATTTCCACCAGCAATGCGAACCTGGCTGCAACAGGTGGGGAATTGAACCCCCAGCTGGAAGGTTTTGTAAGCGAGGTCTTTAACTGCTAAAGCCCCCTCTCCAGCACTGAGTCATAACAGTTTTAAAGTCAAGCAGTCTCGAGTGTAGTGAGTGAGCACACGTGACCACGCATGCAAGGTCAGAGGCAACTCCGGCTGTCAGTCTCTTCTCCTTGTTGTTCACAGCTATCCTGGCCAGGCTAGCTGACCTGCATGTTTCTGGGGAAATCTCCTGTCTCTGCTTCCTTTTTCTCCACTGAGATGACAGATGCCCGTCACAGTATCTGTTTTTTAGGTAGGTTCTGGGGATCACCGAGTCATCTCCCCGGCCCAGTCTTAAACGGTCTTAAAGTTACTGCCGTAAGGAGCAGAAGGCAAGCAGCTTCTCAAAAGGTTAGCAGATTCCTCATCCAAGTGGCAGACAATTTAATCTCAGTACATGTGTTTAATGACCTTTTAAATATGAAAACTCACTGGTGTCACGAGGTGGTTAATCTTGACAACTCGATGGGATTTAGTATGGTCGTGGCAACAAATCTTGGGGCACATCTCTGAGGGGTTTTCTAGATTAGGCTATGTCAGGTGGGAGATTCACCTTGGTGGTGCCACCCCAGGGCCAGGGCATCTTGAACGGCATAAAAAGGAGAGAGCAAGCTGGGCAGAAGCAGTCATTGCTCCTCCCTGACTGTGGATGAAATGCCACTAGCTGGCTTCCCGTTACTGCTGTCCTGCCTTCCCTGCCACGGTCGACTGTCCCCCTGGAACAATATGGAAATAAATTCTTCCTTCCCGAAGCTGCTGTGTGGCAGGTATTTGATCCAGCAACGAATAAAATATTTAATACATGTAACATTTCTAAACCATTGATTTAAGAACTTGCCTTTGTGTGGGAAAAAAAGAGGCAGAAAATATTGTCAGAATGTGGAAACCAGCTGGGCGTGGTGGCGCACGCCTTTAATCCCAGCACTAGGGAGACAGAGGTAGGAGGATCACCATGAGTTCAAGGCCACCCTGAGACTACAGAGTGAATTCCAGGTCAGCCTGAGCCAGAGTGAGATCCTACCTCTAAAAACAACAACAAACAAACAAAAAGTAGAAGCCTTCAGAAATTTCCTTGGAATTAATATGGAAGTTGCCGGGCTCCTCCTGCCTCCCTTCTGTCCAGCTTTCCTCATTGTGAGCACTGTATTCAGAGCTTCATTGTATAAAGATATTTAGACTATTTCATTAAAGCGCTGGAGGGGAGGCCAGCGTACCAAGAATAAGGTATATCCCTGTCTGTGACTGGAAAAGCCACTTTCATCAGTGGGAAGTTCACTGGCTTTTGATTAGGATCATCTGCTTCCTAGGGAGAGATGTTTTCAATGATGCTGCTGTCTGATCTGTTCCTATATCCTTGGATAGTAATAATTTAGAGAAAAAATATTTCTCTTCATTCTCTTTGACTTAGCAACTCCAGAGAAGTGTCTATTGTGTCTCAAACCTTCAGACTTTGGGGCTGAGGGAATGCTGTAAGACACACATCTGTGCCATGGGAGTGAGGATTAAAAGAACAGCTGACATTCTCCTGTTCTCCCTTTTCTAGAAGGAAGTGAACTTGCTGGGTAGGTTAAGGCAATAGTAACTAACCATCTACCCTACTACTGCTCACTGGCTACATCAGGGTCATTGTAGTTTTACCACTGTACTATACATATAAGTAACAAATGAATAGAGTTTAATGTGACTTAGAGAGCAACATTTGTCAGTTACCAATCCACCCCAGAAGGTCACTAGAATCAAAACTCCAGACACTCACAGAGGGATAGGGTGGGTAGGATTGCTGGGAGAAGCCCTGAAGAGACAGATGCAAGGCTGGTCCACATAACCCTGCCCACCAGGGTCCTCCAAGAACATGCCCACCCAGCACAATGCTATTACATATGCGCCACATAAAAATTATTTACTAGATAGATACAAAATGATTTGAGCTATGAGAAATTCACTGGGAAAAATATTGGAAGGAAAGTATTTATGCAGAAGACTATTTTTATGTCTCTACTTTTCTATACCTTTTGTACCAATTTTCTACAAGAAAGATACTTTTATAATTTAAAAAATCCAATCCAATAAATACAAAAACATTATTTCCATACTTCCTCATTTCTCAGTTTTCTTGGCCTAAAAAGCTTTAAAGTCTATTTTCCTGTTCCTAGAAACTTCTTTCTTATTTCACCCTATGAAGGAATATTTTTCCAACTATTGGAAAATATAAGTGTGAGGGGAAAAGTGAAGGTTGGAAAACTTAAGGTCGGCAAAGGAAATTAAGACTGAACTTAACAGAAAACTACAATTGGGCTTAATAATGACCTAGTAGGGCAATTCAGTAAACTGGGACAACCCACCCACAGAGTGGGAAGTGACAACACAGATCAACATGCTCTTAGGATGGTTTGACAAAAGTGACACTTACTGAGTAAAAGTCATATTTTGAACTTTAATTTTTCCTGGATTAGCAGATGCTACATGATATTTGAGGAAGCTGGCCTATTCTCCTAGCAAACTACAAGATCACCAGCAGAAACAATCGGTTCTTTCAGCACACCATGTTACAAGCTACGATGTTGTGTATGGTAGGTAAATGTGAGGGTTAATATTGATTGTCGACTTGATTGGCTTTGGAATTACCATGGAAGCAAACCCCTGTGTGTGCCTATGAGGATATTTCCAGGAATGTTTAACTAGAGAGGGAAGACAATGCCCTGTAATATATAATATAATACAATACAATACAATACAATACAATACAATACAATACAATACATATAATATAATACAATACAATACAATACAATACGATAATATATATGACAGTGCAGCACAATTTCATGATCTGGGTCCTTCACTGAATAAAAAGGGAAAGGAGAGTGGAACACCAACATTCATTCCTCTGCTTCCTTACAATCCTTCCTTCCTTATCATGATGGATGGTATCTCCTTGAAATTTAAACTAAAATAAACCCTTCTCTGAAATTGCTTTTTGTCAGAAATTTGATCACAGAAAATTCTCATACAGAGTAATAACTAATCTGGAAAATTGGTACAGAAGAGTGGGGTTGTTTTTGTGATGAACCTCACCATGTGATTCGTAGGTCTTTAAAATGACTTTGCAGGAGGACTGGGGAAGAGTTTGTAACTTAGAATAAGAGAACTCCAAGAACGCTAGAAGCAGAGCTACATGGGTCATTTTAATGGAAGTTTGGAAGACCAGAATGATGAGAGAAAACTCAGTGGAGACCTGGCTCACAAGTTTTAGAGGAAAACAAGGACTCTATAGAGCTTGGGTGGGGGTCATCTGTATAACACTCTGGGAAAGATTCTTGGGGTGTTCTGCTCATTTCCTGAGTTTGAGTGGGGCTGCATCTGGAAGTGATGAATTGGTTAGTTTGGTTACTAGCATTCAGGCTGTGTCACACATACTTCTCACGGCTTTGATCTGGGTCTCCTGTGACGGAGAACCGCAAGAGATACGTAAAAGGAAAAACATACTTCTCAACGGGTGTTGCAGTCAGGTTTGCATCGCTAGCAAAAATCACCCAGCTAACAGCAGCTTGGGGGATAAAAGGTTTATTTTGGCTGACAGGCTTGAAAGGAAGTTCCATAATGGCAGGACAAAATGATGGCATGAGCAGAGGGTGGACATCACCTACTGGCCAACATCAGACAAACAACAGCAACAGGAGAGTGTGCCAAACACTGGCAAGGGGAAACTGGCTATAATATCCATAAGCCCACCCTCACCAATACACTGCCTCTAGGAGGTGTTAATTCCCAAATCTCCATCTGCTGGGGACCTAGCATTCAGAACACCCAAGTTTATGGGGGACACCTGAATCAAACCACCACATTCCACCCCTGGCTCCCATAAACTGGTAACCATCCATGATGTAAAATGCAATTCATTCAGTCCAACTTTAAAAGTCCCCATAGTTTTTATCAATCCCAATGATGTTCAAACATCCCCATAGTCCAAGGTCTTTTAACTGAGCCATAATAAAAAAAAAAAACAAACAAACAAACACATAATGGCACAGAATAAACATTCACAGTGAAAAACATGGTACTGGGCATAGCAAAGAAATATTCAACTAATACAAGATTTAATCAAGGAAAACATCAAACTCTGTAACTCCAAGTCTAACAACTCTAGTCAGAGAAAAATCTCCAAGTACAATAATTCCAACCAGCAACAAGTCTCTGGTGTTCTAGGCTACTCACAGTCCATTCAGGGCTGGCACCTCTCCTCAGCAGCCATCTCGTGGTCCCGTTGTCTCCACTGGGTCCCAACTACAACCCATGGTTCATCCTCATGGCTCAATTAGGTCTCCATGCAGGCAGTCCGGCAAACAGACTACACACTGTCCATGGCCTTTTCCAAAACACAAGACTTGTTGCAAATTCAATGACCCTCTCTTTCTTGAACTTCTTATACTCCATAATAACAAGTGGGGTGCCAATTTGTTAATCCAGGGGGGAATAAAGAAAACTTTGAGGAGCAGAACACTCCTTAAGCATTCAGGCCCCTTCAAAAAAAAAAAAAAAAAACTGCATTCTTTCTGTTGTCTAAATGTAGAGGAGTTGGCCCAATGGTTGTAAACTCTCATGTAATTACAGCTGAACAGGCAGAAGCTTTGGCCCCCAAATTTCATTTTTTTTTTTTTTTCTGTGCCATATCCTTCTGCTCACACCAGTCCATTTCTATGCAATACAACCCTACACACATTCTCAGGACATGGGCATAACAACAAGCCTCTCACACCAACTGCTTTTAGCTCAGTCTAGGCAAAGCTCTTTTTCACCCTCATAAACCAAACCTCACTACTACATTCAGATCTTTCAACTCTGACCAAAATAGTCCATCAAGCCATAATTAAAGCACTTCAAGGCATCTCTGAGATCAAGATTTCAAATCCTTCCACATTCCTCCTGCAAAGCAGTTCCAAAAGGTCAAAGCCACACAGCCAGGTGTCTATCGGCAATCCTACTCTTCTGGTACCAACTTTACTATTACAGTCAGGTTTGCATTGCTGGCAGAAATCACCCGACCAAGAGCAGCTTGTGGGAGAAAAAGGTTTATTTTGGCTTACACACTTGAGGTGAAGCTCCATGATAGCATGAGCAGAGGGTGGATCACCTCCTGGTCAACATCAGGGGGACAACATCAACAGGACAGTGTGCCAAATACTGGCAAGAGGAAACTGGCTATAACTCCCATAAGCCCATCCCCAACAATACACTGCCTCCAGAAGGTGTTAGTTGCACATCTCCATCAGCTGTGAACCTAGCATTCAGAACCCCTAAGTTTATGGGGGACACCTGAATCAAACCACCACAATGGGAAAGGAAGGGGTTTAAAGTGTCAGACCAGGCTGGTGCTAAGACAGCAGCTGTATTTGTTAGATTAAGAGCATTACTGAGAAACTTGGGTCTCTGCACTGGGATCACAGAAGAGGTACCATGAGGGCAAGACTCTACCCACTGAAGGCTCCATCTTATAAAAATGCAAATTCATTTGAAAATAGAGCACCTAAACTGAGAATGGGGGCCCTGCTCAAAAACAACCACCTTAGGAAGTGTTTCCCCAGGGTCATCTAAAAGGCACACAGAGGCCAGTACAGCTGTGGTCCAAGGAGACTAGGCTACACCTGGAGCCGGCAGAACTTGGCGGCATCATTCTTGGGGTACTGGATTCACAGGCATGACAGCTGCAGAAGTAAGGGCTCATGAGGCTTGATTCAGAGTTCTAACAGGCTACTGAAGCCAAGGGAATGTGGGGTTCCCTGTAAGGAGGCTTTGACAGACCACTGCATTAACCAGTGAAGGCAAAGCCTAAGTTGTGGTGGTGATCACAGGATGCTGAAGATGCCATGACCACCAGGCATCTGCTGAGGAAAGCTGCGGGCACAGAGTGAAGTTGGACCAAGAGAGAGGCGTTGAGGTGACAGAGCTGGGGAAATGGAGCCACTCAAATTCCTTGGAGCCCCGATGAGCACATCATAGGCCCCAGAGGTTGGGCATAAAGCTGAGGAATTTGCCCTGCTGGGTGTCAGCCCAGCTTTGGACCCAGCTTTCCTTGCCATGCCCATATCCCTCTGTTTTGCAATGGGAATATTCATTCTGTCATTGCATCTTGGAACTAGGTAACTAGTTCTTTGATTTTTATATGGGTTCACAGTTAGGAGACTGGGTCTAGCCTTAGAAGCCACATTGAATTTTGGACTTTTGAACAGTGCTGGGCTGGTTGGGGATTATGGTAGTTTGAATGTATGTCCCGATAGACTCTAGTGTTTTATTAGAGCTTGTAGCATGGGTCTGTAGCCCACTGGGTGGTGCACACATTTGGAGTTCAATTATACCTGTGGGAGGCCCTGGCACACCAATCCCCTCTCTCTCTCAAAAAAAAAAAAAATTACAAAAGTGAAAAACAAAAATCAAATGAGGTATATAACTGGAGAGAAGGCTTAGCAGTTAAGGCACTTGCCTGCAAAGCCTAAGGATCCAGGTTCAATTCCCCAGTACCCACATAAGCCAGATGTACAAGGTGGCACATCCATCTGGCATTTGTTTGCAGTGGCTAGAGGCCCTGATATGCCCATTCTCTTCTTCTCTCTCTCTCTCTCTCTCTCTCTCTTTCTCTCTCCCTCCTTCTCTCTCTTTCAAATAAATAAATAAATACAATATTTAAAAAATTAGGTGTGAAGATTCACCTTACCTATGGGTGGCAATATTCTGTGGACTGGAATCCTGGACTATGTGAAAATGAGACAGCTGGCTGAAAACCATGACTCATTGCTCTCTGCTTCCTCACTGTGGACTGAATGTGACTGACTGCCTTCAGTTCCTGTTGCTGTGCTTGCCCCACCTTGATGGGCTGGAACTGTAAGCTGAAATAAACCCTTCCTTAAGATGATTTCAGAGCTGGAGAGATGACTGAGTGGTTAAGCACCTGCCTGTGAAGTCTAAGGACCCCGGTTCAAGGCTCTATTCCCTAGAACCCACGTTAGCCAGATGTACAAGGGGGTGCACGCATCTGGAATTTGTTTGCAGTGGCTGGAGGCCCTGGCGCACCCGTATTCTCTCTCTCTCTCTCTCTCTCTGTGCCTTTCTCACTCTGTCTGTCACTCTCAAATAAATAAATAATAAACAAAAAAAAATTTAAAAAAGATGATTTTGGTCAGGTTCATTGTCCCAGTAACAAGAAGTTGACTAATACATGGGATAAACACAGAATGGATGAGCACTTTGTTAGCTGTCTGTGATTGTCTGCGCATTAATTCATATGCATTTTATCCATCATCCAGGCATTCGCACACATGCTTACCAATCACTCTGTTCTTGTAGGAAGTGGACTGAAGTTCAGGCTACATTTGTGGCAAATAAGACACCTCTATCTTCAGTCTTAATGAGGCTTTTCAAGGACTACTGGCTTTCGAAGAAATAACGTTCATCACAAAGCCAGGTGTGGTAGTATGATGTGCCTGTAATTCCATCACTTGGGAGGCTGAGGAAGGGGCATTGTGAGTTCAAGATTAGCCTGGTTACATAGCAAAACCTTGTATCAGAAGACCAAAAATAAACTGAGGGTGGAGTATATACTGTTAGTCCTAGTATGTGAGAGGCAGAGTCAGGAGGATAAGTAGTTCAAGCTACTAAGACCCTATTTCAAGCCAAACCAAGTAACCGACCACAACAACAACAATAAAAAAAATACCCAAGCCTTTGAAAAGGTATTTATTATATTGATGCAACATGGCTTCTTATCCATTGACACACACCAGGAGAGCAGATATGGCCAAGAGATCAGGACCATAACTCGTGTGCTAACAGCAGAGAATCTTCCATTTGTGTGATGCGTTCTTCTTACATTTATACAGACATTTCAGTCTCTCACATAATTCATTGCTTTGGTCTCAATTGCCTTGTGAAGTACAGCCATGACATCTTGTGGAGCACTTGGAGTCACTTACTCACTATATTAGTGACTTTTCATGTTGTTTTGGCAGAATCCCCGAGAAAATCAGCTTAAGGAAGGGAGAGTTGATTCCAGCTCTCAGTTTGGGGCTACAGCTCAGCATGCGGGGAAGGAGTGAGGCAGCTGGTCACGCCGTGTCTGTAGTCAGTGACTTCCACTCACTTTCTCCTGGCTGACTCAGTCTAGAACCTCAGCGTGCAGAACGGTGGGTGGGTCTTCCAACTCTAGTTGAACCTCTCTGGAACCTCCTTCACAGACATACACGGACATTGTCTCCTAGGTGATCCTCAATTGCATCAACTTGACAATCAAGATTGTCCATCCCTGGGCGTGGTGGCACATGCTTTTAATCCCAGCACTCAGGAGGTAAGAGGATGCTGTGAGATCAAGGCAAGCCTGAGACTACATAGTGAATTCCAGGTCAGTCTGGGCTAGAGTGAGACCCTACCTTGAAAAAAAAAAAACAAACAAAAGAAGATTGACTATCACACTCACCTTGACTATCACACTCACCTTCGTACTACTGCTGGCAAGGAAGCAACTGAGGGTCCTAAATCCAAATCCAGTTTCCTTTCCTTCCAACGTACACACTCCCCTATATGTCCCGCGGTAATTTGTAGTGCCGAAATACTCACAGCAATGGCACTGAAATGTTCTAAAACAGTCCTTGGCACTAGGTGGACTGTCCCAAGTACCTGATCCAAATTGAGATGAGCAGGGGCAAGTGATTTCCTAGTAGGCATCATCATAACCACCAGCAATTACAACACTTGCCCTTTGGCCCAGAAAATGCGACAGAGAAGCTTCAGCAGTTCTGCTTCAGACACCATGGGTCTGGGAGCTTTGGTCCCCGCGTAAGGTTCAGTAGAGCATACGAATAATTGGCTGTGGAGCGGGACTGCATTGCTGACCCTCGGGAGGCTGGCAGGCCACCGTGGATTGTTCCGCTCACACTGTCATCTGGCAGCTGCAGTTTTCAAGCAATTGCCCATGGTCATTTAGTGACAGTATTAGGAAAGCGAGGTTGGGATTGTTCCCATTGCCTAATTACCTCTGGATAAAAATCATAAGTTCATCGGGTGTGGTGGCGCATGCCTTTAATCCCAGCACTTGGGAGGCAGAGGTAGGAGGATTGCCATGGGTTCGAGGCCACCCTGAGACTACAGAATGATTTCCAGGTCAGTTTGAGCTAGAGTGAGACCCTACCTCGAAAAAGAAGAAAAAAAAAAAGAAAAATAATAAGTTTAAAAACTGGTTTGGTCTCTTAGTATTATTGAAACACACCGCTGAGGCAGGTAGGAATGGAGGAAGACATGTGAGCAGGACCTTATATTAGCTGCAGATGTCCAGGGAGAAACTGGAGTCTGCCCAGGAACTGTCTTGAGGGGCAAAGAAGCTGGCAGTCAAGAGGGAGACAGCAAACACTGTGCTTACCCCACAGGGGCTTCTTTATCACAGATGGTCCAAACTAGATCCTGTGATCTCTGTCAATTGCAAGATTTTTTTTCTCTATTTTCCTTTAATAGTTCATTTTAACCCAGGTGCCATCGATATAAAAATTTGGAAAGCGAGTTCAAATGCCAGAAAATTTCTGTGTGTGTCTCCTTAGGATACTTTAATACAAACAAGATAAACTTTATCTTAAGTTTTATTTTTATAGGTGGCTTGTTGTTTTATTTTTTATTTATTTATTTGAGAGAAAGAGGCAGATAGAGACAGAATGGGCACACCAGAGCCCCCAGACACTGCAAATGAATGAACTCCAGATGCATGGACCACCTTGTGCATCTGGTTTACGTGGGTACTGGGGAATCAAGCCTCAAACCAAGGTCCTTAGGCTTCACAGGCAAGCGCTTAACTGCTAAGCCATTTCTCTGGCCCTGGTTGCTTGGTTTTTGTTTTTTGTTTGTTTGTTTTAAGCTTGTATTTATTTATTACAGTCAGAGAGAGAGAGAAAAAAATGGGTGCACCAGGGCTTCTAGCCACTGCAAACGAACTCCAGACCCATGCAGCATTATGTGCATCTGGCTTACATGGGACCTGGAGAATTGAACCTGGGTCCTTAGGCTTCACAGGCATGTGCCTTAACCACTAAGCCATCTCTCCTGCTCAGTTGCTTGTTTTTTTAAAAAAATAATTTCTAATTCAAAGATCTTTGTAAAAACTATAATTAAAAGGAGAGTGGGAGAAAGCCATTTATAATGCTACCATCCTGGCTTTCACAATTCCTCCATTGCATTTATTTTAAGGGGGCTTTCAGAAATGTTTCCATTCAAGATGTTGAAAGTTTCATGGGACAGGACTTGGCATGATGATGGTGATGAGGAGGATGGCTGTCGGAAGGTGACTACTGTTTTAAACATGAGTAGATAAGGGAAGCATCAAGGAAGTCTATGATGGACAAAGGTTTTGCTCCTTCTGCACTCTGCATTCTCCCACCTCCATGGCTCTGTTCCAAGAATTCTTGACACTGAAAATGAACTCAGCTCCTTATACTCTAAGACTTAAATGGTCTAGTTGCCATCAGGGACAGGCCTGGTAGAAGGCTAGGAAACACTCCAAAGTATGTTTTTCCCGTTGGCTAGAATTGGGCTTCCTGTCTCTTTCTGGTTAGCAGCTCCTGCTGGGCTTCTCCTTGTCCACTTTCCCTCCCTCAGCCTAATTGTTCTTTCTCACTGCGGTTTCTTCCTCCTTTGATCCGTTTCTTTTTCTCCTTGTGGATTAGCTAGTCATGTAGGTAAATACTGTATTATTGTGTGGTTCACTGAAGTGGGTGGCTACAGGAAGTCCTACTTTCTTGTTTTGCTCATCCTGGGCAGCAGAATCTTAACATGTAGGTGGGGGGGTACAAGCATGGCTGATGAACTGCAAAATGAAATCATAACCAACTTCAAATTTAAAAAAGCTGTCATGTCACGACAAAGTCCAGAGATTGGGCATCATGTACTCATATTTACATATCATAATTTAAACCTTAGGGTATGTTGCTACAGATAAATATGTAGTAATTGATCTACCAATCTACCACTGTTTTCTCTTTCCTACATTTAGAGTGCACATTTTTATGTGATAACTATTTTATAATATAAAGTAAAAACTACTTAGTATTCTTAATTTTAAGTTCTTAGACTTAATATCAAATTTTGGCAAATACTTTTTTAAAATAAAAAAAAAGAGAGAGAGAACGCCTCCAGGTGGTGAGTAATTTTAAATCCTGTAAGTTCAAGGCGCTTCTGAATCTCTTTGCCATAGCTATCATGGTTGTGGTGACCTGAGGTTTTAAATTTGGACCCAGCATTAATGAGAACTAAATCTCACTAATTAAATATTCCACTTCTGATTATGCAAACTAACTTCCTGCTTCGTACATTGCAAACCTTGCCTCTCCTTCATTACAGACACACTTTGGCATTGGGCACCTTTAGGTGACAAGGCCAAGAAGCACCTTCCCCACCGGCCTCCCTGGGGGGGAGATCACCAACCCGGAACAGCGACCAGGGTCCTATCCCTGCGTTACAAAAAGGCCCTAAGCATCGTGTGCAGGAGGCTCCATAGCAGTACTTCCGTCGCTCTGGAACTGGGATATTTACAGCTGTTTCCTTGCTCCCTCCCTCCAACCCTCCCCATCCAAGAGAAGTGGTGCCCAGGCTTCTGGAGTCTTGCAAGCTCACTTTCCCGACTACAGTGACACCTGCTGGCGACTGGGCGCGTTGCGGCTGGAAGGCTCAGGCTGCGGAGAAGGGCAGGGGGACAGCCCAGGTCAAAGGAGCCAGGCCCGTCGCTTGGCTGAGGGCCTTGGGTGGCAGCCGCCTCTGAAGACCCTGCGGGAAAATTGCAGAACAGCCCCCAGGCCGCCCCAGCTCCGCGTGCTCTTGCCATGTGGGACTGCGTGCCTTTTAGGAGCTATCGGAGCAGCGCCCTCCAGCGCCCACTGGGGGACTTGGCGCTTCTTTCCAAGTTAAATGAGTCCTACGGGAATGGAAGGGTGTGGCCCTGTTGTTCAGAGGAAAAGACACATTTATGGGCTTGCAGAACAGGCCCAGGAGCTGAAGATCTTCGTTTACCCCTTCTGCACTTCTCAAATGTGAACTCTGCAGAAGAAACTGAAAACCAGCAAGAGTAGTAAACGTCCTGAGGAGTCAGAAGAGTTTATTTAGTTGGTTTTTTTTTTTTTTTTGGGTGGGGGGAGCAGAGATTTATGTAACCCTGGCTGGCTTTGAACTACTTACTATGTAACCGAAAGATGATCTTAAACTTCCTGATCCTCCTGCCTCCACTGCCCAACTGCATGGATTACAACCATGGTCTAAAAGCCTACCTATAGAGAGCCTTTTTTTAAAAAAAAACTTTTAATTTATTTATTTCCTTGAAAGAGAGAAAGAGGGAGAAAGAGAAAGAGAGAGAGAGAAAGCGTGCACCAGGGCTCCAGCCTCTGCAAAGGAACTCCAGACGCATGTTCCCTCTTGTGCATCTGGCTAACTTGGGTCCTGGGGAATGGAACCTAGGCCCTTTGGCTTTGCAGACAAACGCCTTAACTGCTAAGTCATCTCTCCAGCCCTAGAGAGATTTCTTGAAGGTTTAGTCCACCAGCCTCCTCAGCCCAATCCTACACCCTATCCACAGTGCCCTGGGAAGCTTCTGTCTGAGCATTGGAAGATTCTGAACAAGAAATAACTTACAGAATGTGTGTGTGTGCTTGCTTAAGCCCTAGACAGTGGTTCTCATCGTCACCATGGTTGAGTGGTCAGCAGCTCAGGGAAGTCCACACACAAAGGTGAGTGAGAATCTCCTTAAGGGTGGATCTGGGTATTAGTTCAGTTCTCCTGGAAGGTTCCCATAGGACTGCGATTTGTGCTCAGTGAGGCGACCCTGGGGTCTGTGGGGGGGGGGGTGGTTGCTGAGCACGTGGGGTGACTCAGAATCACAAGTCACAGGTGTGTTTGCTTACAATAGATTCCTGGGTGCCAAGAAGATTTACCAGGTCACAGTATTCTGGAAGAGGGTCTGCTTGGAAGAATAAACACAAGCAGCCAGGTGTGGTGGCGCATGCCTTTAATCCCAGCACTCAGGAGGCAGAGGCAAGAGGATCACTGTGAGTTCCTTGAGACTACATAGTGAATTCCAGGTCAGCCTGGGCTAGAGTGAAACCCTACCTCCGGTGGGGAAAAAAAGAATAAGCACAAGTAGGTCCCAGGATGTACCCCCCCCCCACTTTCTTTCTTTCTTTTTTCTTTTTGGTGCGCACTAAAGCTTGAGTCTGGCCAGGGAAGGAGTTTTCAGTGGCAGCTGGGCAGCCTGTGTTAACAAGCCCTGCAGGTGAGCTCAGGGCTCACCAGAGTTGGAAAATCAGGAATGTGACTCTGCAATTACACGGCCCTGGCTTCAAATACCAACCTGGTCCCTCACCAGCAAGGTGGTTGATTCTCTGGGATTCAGTGTTTCTCCCCCCCCCCGCCCCCCAGTATTCACTGTCGAAGGGTATTGCTTGGTTGTGTTGTGTCCCTGCAAGATTCCTATACTGAAGCCCGAACTTCCAGGACCTTAAAAATCTTTCCTTACAGGGCCATCGCACGTGTCATTAGTTAAGATAGAGCACGGTGAACTAAGGTGGGTCCCCAACCCACTATGATCTGTATCTTCATTCCAAGGGGAAATATGGAGGTGGACTTGCACCCGGGGAGAATGTCCTTGGAGGCTCCGGTTTCAATAGTGACTTCCCCAAAGCTAAGAGAGACCTGGAACAAGTAGTGCCTTCAGAGAGAACACTCCCCTACTACACCTCGATCTCAGACTCCCCTCCCCCCCCCCCTCCAGCCTCCGGAAGTTGTTGTTTAAGTCAGCCAGGCGAATGCTAATAGACCAGCCTAGTGAGCTTCTGCAGGGCACTCAGTAGGATTCTGGGAGATACGTCTGTACAGCGCTCACAACTGGAGATCTCACAGTGAACGTTACGATGCCTTTATGTATAAAATATCCTGTGCGTAGCCTGCATATGTAGGGTGTGGTGGTTTGATTCAGGTGTCCCCCATAAACTTAGGTGTTCTGAATGCTAGCTCCCCAGCTGATGCATGTTTGGGAATTAATGCCTCCTGGAGGGAGTGTATTGTTGGGGGTGGGCTTATGGGTATTAAAGCCAGTTTCCCCTTGCCAGTGTTTGGCACACCCTCCTGTTGCTGTGGTCCATCTTATGTTGGCCAGGGGGTGATGTCCACCCTCTGCTCATGCCATCGTTTTCCCCTGCCATCGTGGAGCTTCCCCTCGAGCCTGTAAGCTAAAATAAACCTCTTTTTCCCAGAAGCTACTCTTGGTTGGGTGATTTCTAACAGCAATGCGAACCAGACTGCAACATAGGGATTAACCTGGGAGGCAGGAAAAGGTTCTGAGCTGAGGATGGGGGATGGGCAGTAGTGGTGGGTCTGGCCAGGCCTGCTTGGCCCCGGCTGAAGCCTAAGAAACAGTGGACAGATGGTCGTCATTTCTGGTCACCTCTGAGCTGGACGAGAACCAAATGAGGGATCCAGAGGCAATGGTGTGTACAGCTCCGATGTCACTCTCCTTGTCTCTAAAGCTCTCTGCAGAGGTCTCGCTTGCCTTCCATGAATTGCCCAGATTTCCCAGTCACAAGGATCTCGTCCATTACTTATGCCCTCGTCCACTCCAACCCTTCAAATCACATGCGCGCACGTGTATAAGGCTCATTAAATCAGCTGAAATGGAAATAAATGAAGTCCCCTTTTGTCAACCCTCAGAGCTGCCACCTTGGAACCGGAACCCAACCTTTGCAGGCAGATAACTCCTTCCACCTCTGTTTGTCCTTCAGAGAAAGGGAAGGGCTAGAACTTTCCACTGCGTACGCTGCCATGCAGGGTGCCACTTCTTCCTCCCAGCTGTACCACCTGTCCTGGGACACTGGCCAGCAGGTCTTAGCAGGGACATGGAGTGCTGCGCCACCTCGGAGGCCCTTTTATGTTTTAAATACTGTTCCACTCAAGTGTGGTGGTTCATGCTGAGGCAGGAGGATCACAGTGAGTTCAAGGCCAGTCTGGGATAAGTAGTGTGTTCTAGACCAGCCTGTGCTCCAGTACAAGACCCTGTCTCAAAAATCAAAACAACCAAAACAATAATCCCCCCCCCCAAAAAAAAGAATGAAAAGGCTGCTCTGTTTCTCTCAGTCTCACTGAGGAAACTGAGCTCATGCTCAGAACTTCCACTCTAGCTGCTCAGTGCCAGATGGGAGCGTCCCAGCGGTCTGGGCTGACCCTCCTGCTGCCCTCACGCAAGGTCCTGTGTCATTGCCTGGCAAGCTGGGGAGTTAACAGGGCTCTGATCATTCCAGAGCTTCACAATGTGCCCCTCAGGCCAGCTGTTAGCTGACCTCCAGTTTCAGTGGGAGGCCTCTACTCTGCAGAAAGCTCTGCTCCAGCCGGCTGCAGCACTCACTAGCAAACTTCCCTGCCCACTGCCCATTCCTTTCTCCCTCGATATCAAGGATGTTACAAAACAGAACTCCCTGGGGCTAGAGGTATGGCTCAGTGGTAGAGTGTGTGCTTAGCATGCACAAGACTCTCAATTTAGATCTCTGGGAACACACACATTTAAATAAAAAAACCAACAAACAGAAAACTTGACACGTTTATCTGAACAAAAATCACAGTAGCATTGGTCTCTGGCAGGGAGTCCTCCACCGAGCAGATTCCAAGAACTCCAACCCAACAACTTGAGAAGGTTGCATGCGCAAAAAACAAAAACAAAAACAAAGAAATAAATAAAGTAAGGCCTGTTTGGTGGTTTGATTCAGGTGTCCCCCATAAACTTAGGTGTTCTGAATGCTAGGTCCCCAGCTGACGGAGATTTGGGAATTAACGCCTCCTAGAGGCAGTGTATTGTTGGGAGCTGGCTTATGGATTTATAGCAGTTTCCCCATGCCAGTGTTTGGCACACTCTCCCGCTGCTGTTGTCCACCTGATTTTGGCCAGGGGGTGATGTCCACCTTCTGCTCATGTGATTGTTTTCCCTTGCCATTGTGGAGCTTCCCTTCAAGTCCGTAAGCCAAAATAAACCCCTTTTCCCACAAGCTGCTCTTGGTCTGGTGTTTTCTGCCAGCAATGCAAATGTGACTGCAACAGTCTGTTAGGAAAAGTTAGAGACAAGTAGGAATATGTATGATGGAGAAATGAGACTTTATTAGAGGCGAATCTAGTCTCAGAGGGACACTTCATGTCTCAGCCGTGCAGACTGGAAATGTGAGGTCCCCTGCTCAGCACTGGGGGGGGGCAGTTATGCCCAAGGAGAGGGAGGAAGAGAGAAGGATTATTAAGTGTGAAGGCTGCAAACTTCTTTGAACTCCTTTCTTCCTAGTTTGAATTCCTTTCTTCCTGAGGTAACCAGCAGAGGTATCCAGCTCCCCTGGGGTTATCAAAATGGTGCGGCGGGGGGGGCAGTTTTTGGACAGACTTCTTGATGGGCAGCAGAAGTATGATGAATTCCTCAGAGCCTTAGTAGAGAGATTTGCTAACTCCTTCAAGGTCAACCGGTTCCAGTTTTAACTGATTTGTTGTTTACTGTCTAGCTATAGTGCCTTCTTCAAGAAACCAAAACTCAGTTCCCATAATGACTGTGTTGGTTTGTTCTACTTGGCCTGGTTCAAACCCATGTTCTCCCAGAGAATTTTATGTAACAAAGGAAGAAGGGGGCGCTTGGATTATAGAAGCAAAACACTGCCCATTATGACCTTATGTAATTATGAACTCCAGGGATTCCATCTTTAAAAATGGATTTGAGGGCTGGAGAGATGGCTTAGCAGGTATGATGCTTGCCTACAAAGCCAGATGCACAAGGAGGTACATGTATCTGGAATTTGTTTGTCGTGGTGGAAGGCTCTGGCATGCCTGTTCTCTCTCTCTCTCTCTCTCTTTGCCTCTTTCTTTCTCTCTCTCTCTCTCTCTCAAATAAATAAAAATAAAGTATTAAAACAATTATAAATAAAAATGGATTTGTTATAACTTCACTTGGCTTTCCTCTTGAGATCTTGAGGATTCAGAACCACTGAGAGCTGGCTTGGAGTGCGCAGTGTGATGCCTAAGAAGCCAAGAAGCACGGTGCGGTAGGAAAAGCAGATAGGGGAAAACCCAACCGACAGCATGCAGTGCCCAGGCGCTTATGCCATCTCATTTAATCAACTCAATCAACTAACTGATAGAATATCTCATCAGAAGTTCTCAACCCTTCTCCATTGTGGGTGGTCTTAGTGTACCAACATGCCTGTGCCAAAAGTTTTACTCAACAATTCTGCTTACACATGCAGTGTTGCAGTTGGGTTTACATCGATGGCAGAAAACATCTGACCAAGAGCAGCTTATTGGGGGACAAAAAGGTTGATTTTGGCTTACAGGCTCAAGGGGAAACTCCATAATGGCAGCATGAGCAGAGGGGTGGACATCACCTCCTTGCCAACATCAGGGGACAACAGCAGCAGAAAGAGTGTGCCAAACAAACACTGGCAAGGGGAGTCTGGCTATAACACCTATAAGTCTGCCCCCAGCAAAACACTTCATCCAGGAGGCTGTAATTTCCAATTGCCATCAGCTGGGGAACCTAGTATTCAGAATACCTAAGTTTATGGGGGACACTGGAATCAAACTACCACATTCCACCCCTGACCCCCATAAACTGATAACCACATATGATATAAAATGCAATGCATTCAGTCCAACTTTAAAAGTTCCCATAGTTCTTATCAATGCTGATGATTTTCAAACATTCCCATAGTCCGAGACCTTTTAACTGAGCATAATACCAAAATAAATAATCTCCCCCAAAACCAATAATGGCACAAAATAAACATTCATACTGCAAAAGATGGCATTGGGCATGACAAAGAACTCTTCAACCAATACAAGATTTAAAACAACTATGGCAAACATCAAACTCTGTAGCTCCAAGTCCAACAATTCTAGCTAGTGACAAGTCTGTGGACTTCCAATTCCGCCCCTCCAGCTAGGCTACTCACAGTCCTGGAAAACTTCATCAGGGCCAACAGCTTTCCTTAGCAGCCATCTCATGGTCCTGACATCTCCCCTGGATCTCCACTGCAACCCATGGTACATTTTCATGGCTCCTTCGGTTCTCCATGCAGGCAACCAGCAAACCTGCTTCACACTGCCCATGGCCACTTCCAAAACACAGGACCACAATGCAAATTCAATGACCTGCTCTTTTCTGCATTTCCATACCGCATAATGCCAGGTGGGCTGCCAGTGTGTTAATCTAGGGGGGAATAAGGCAGACTTTGAAGAACAGGACACTCCTTCAGCATTCAGACCTCTTCAAAAGACTCTGCATTCTTTCTGTTGCCACAGTGCACATCAGCTGGCCCAAGCTCAATGGTTGTAATCTCTCATACAATTGCAACTGAACTGAACAGGCAGCAGTTTTGGCCCAAAGATTTTTTTTTCTTCCGTGTCACATCCCTCTGCTCACACCAGACCATTTCTACTCAGTTCAACTCTGCACAAGTTCTCAGTGTTAGGTCAAGATGGGCTTTCCCAAAATGGAGTCACCAAAGACAGCAGAATGGCGACAGGTACCAGGAAGTGGGTCATCCACATTCTTCCAGGAACCAGCAGCCATTATCCCTTCCTTGCCTAACAACACCCCCAAGTCTAGGTTTCCTACCCCCTTATCTCCCAGGTCACCTGGTTACTGGTCTGGTGTCACACCCTGGCTATGTTAGATCTCCCCTAAAGAAACCCTTTTTTTTTTTTTTTTTTAACTTAACCCTTCCTCATCTTCCCCCAACTGATATAGCCCACTATCTGAAATCCCAAGTCGACTGCTCTGCTCTTGAGGGTCAGTCCTGGAAGCTTTTGTTTTTCCCTTTTCCCAAATAAAAGCTTCCATCTTTGCTTCAGAATGGTCTGCGTGGTCTTGGTCACTCCTGAACCTTCACTCAGGACAGGGGATTAACAGCAGACCTCACACAAACTGCTTCTAGCCCAGTCCAGGCACAGCTCTTTCTCACCCTCACAAGCCAAACCTCACAGTCCATAGTTCCAACTGCATTCAGGTCTTTCAACTCTGACCAGAATAGTCTATCAAGCTGTACTTACAGCACTGCAAGGCGTCTCTTGGGCCGAGGTTTCAAATCCTTCCATATTCCTCTTGAAAATCGGCTCCAAAAGGCCAAAGCCACTCAGTCAGTGTCTAGCAATAATCTCACTTCTTGGTACCATTTTACTGACACAGTCAGGTTCTCATCACTGGTAGAAATCACCCAACCAAGAGCAGCTTTTGGGGAAGAAGGTTTATTTTGGCTTATAGACTCAAGAGGAAGCTCCATGATGGCAGGGAAATCAATGGCATGAGCAGAAGGAGGTCATCACCTCCTCGCCAATATCAGGGGGACAACAGCCAAAGGAGAGTGCCAAAGAGTAGCAATGGGGAGTTGGCTATAACACCCATAAGCCTGCCGCCAACAATACACTGCCTCCAGGAGACTTTAATTTCCAATTGCCATCAGCTGGGGAACCTAGCATTCAGAACACCTAAGGTTATAGGGGACACACCTGAATCAAACCACCACATGCATGCAGCTTCACATGACTTTGTACATACTGCAGTGCCAGCAATTGAACATGTTGTTGTTACACCCTGCATAGCTTCCCAGACTTTGGAGTCAGGTAAGGCACAGCCATCCTGTCTTATTCCACGTTGATTGGTTGTCACACTGACAACCAGCTTGTCATTCATAAACAGCACCAGGAAGCCTGAAGCCAGCGAGGGCACTAGCTCAAGTGACTTGATCACATTCACAGTGTCGGCCAGAAGTCATCATGTTTCCTCCGACAATAAAGTGTTCCTGGGTGCCCTGAGAGTTCACCGTGGTGCTCTTGTGCCTCTGAGCACCATTGGGGAACTGAAGTCAACCAACACTCTAAGACTGAGAGGAAGTCTGGGTCAGAGCTTTGCAAACCGTAGCACGCACATAGGTACCTGCAATTCCAAGGTGACTGCTCCACTCTTGAAAGTCGGTCTAATACTTGAGTCAGTGGTTCTGGAAAAGGCCTTGCTGGAGCCTTTCTACCAAGCTCCAGAGGGCTTGAGAAAATCCAGTCTGGAGACACAAGTCAATACTCTAACCACCCAGGTCTCCAAAGGCTGTGCTTGCAAATACAACCCCATCACTTCCCTAATAGCTTGAACAGTGAGGAAAACTCTTAACCTTCCAGTACCTTCTTTGGCACAAACAAGACCCTCATAATGAGAGGAAAAGATGAGGACATCAAAATAAAAAGGAGACTAATTGGGAGGGGATATAATGGTGGGTAGATTTATGAAGGGGAAGATGGGGGAGGGAGGGAACTATCATGGCTTATTGCCTATAATTATGGAAATTGTCATTAGAAAAGTTATAATTAAAAAAATAAGCTTGGATGTTACCTTTCTCCTCCACATAATAGGGAAAAGAAGCTGAACTGAAATTCATCAACTCTTTTTTTGTTTGTTTGTTTGTTTATTCTTATTTATTTGAGAACGACAGACAGAGAGAGAAATAGGCAGAGAGAAAGAGAGAATGGGCGCGCCAGGGCTTCCAGCCACTGCAAACAAACTCCAGATTTGTGAGCCCCTGTGCATCTGGCTAACGTGGGTCCTGGGGAATTGAGCCTTGAACTGGGGCCCTTAGGCTTCACAGGCAAGCGCTTAACCGCTAAGCCATCTCTCCAGCCCCATCATCAACTCTTCTTTGACCCAAGGGAATCAAGATCACAGAACAAGCTGCTGCCCCCCCAAATGGAGAGTTTATGGGACAGAATCTACCGGGCAGTGACGAGGCCGGGAAGCAGAGGCCACCCTGGAGTGAGCTGCTGGGGTTGAGGAGCCTCAGGGGCTGCCGCAGCGGGAGAGTTGAATTCCAGCATCCACACTTGTTCCCTCTAGGAGCCCTGCAGGCCTCCCAATGAAGTCAGGGAAATAAAGGCACTCCCCATGTGGGAAGGGGAATGTGCTGATTCTTGCAGCATTCTGTTTTATTTTTAATATTTTATTTTATTTTTTATTTTTTGGGTTTTTTTGAGGTAGAGTCTCACTCTAGCCCAGGCTGACCTAGAATTCACTCTGTATTCTCAGGGTGGCCTCAAACTCATGGCGATTCTCCTACCTCTGCTTCCCGAGTGCTGGGATTAAAGGCATGTGCCACCACACAGTTTTTTTTTTTTAATTTTTAAAATATATTTTATTTTTATTTGAGAGAGAAAGAGGCAGAAAGAGAAGGAGGCAGATAGAGAGAGAGAGAGAGAGACAGAATGGGCATGCCAGGGCCTTCAGCCACTGCAAACAAACTCCAGAAGCATGAGCCACCTTGTGCAGCTGGCTTACGTGGGTCCTAGGGAATCGAACCTGGGTCCTTTAGCTTTGCAGGCTAGCACCTTAACCACTGAGCCATCCCTCCAACCCAGCATTCTGTCCTTAGCCAGCCTCCTCAGGATTATTTATTTACCAGGACCTAACCAAGCAAATACCACCCCACCACTCTAGCCATCTGGTCTCACCTATAGGGAAAAAGCAAAACAAAACAAAACTGAGGGCCCAGAAGATGGCTCAGCAGTTAAAGGCTTTTGCTCTAAAAATCTAACTGTCTAGGTTCAAGTCCCCAGCTACCCACATAAAGCAGGACACAAAAAATGGCGCAAGCATCTGCGGTTCTGTTTGTAGCCATAAGAGACTGGGCCATGAGTACATGCATATACACCAGTGCAAATAAGTAAAATATTTGCTGGGTGTGGTGGTGCATGTCTTTAATTCCAGATTCAGGAGGCTGAGGGAAAGAACTGCCCTGAGTTTGAAACAAGCCTGGGGTAGAGTGAATTCCAGGTCAGCTGGGGCTAGAACGAGACCCTGCTCAAAACAAAGCAAAACAAACACTCCCAAACCAAACCAAACCAAACCACAAAACTGAGAGGCACTTGTGTGGGACATACGAAACAGACTTAGGCCGCAGAATGCTTCCTTCTCCTTACATGGTTTCAGGCCAACAGGGCTCATGTGGATAGGAATAAGTCATGATAGGAAACATACCTGAGAGAGGCGTGCATTTCATCAATATTTAATGGCTATCTATGGAGGTCCAAGGGTTATAGGGCAGAAAGCCAGAGGGAAATTTAGCCTCCAAAGCCTATGCTATAGAGAATAGTAAAGAAAGCTCAAATACCAACTAGATAGAAACAAAACAGAGCAAGCAACCCCCCACCTCTCCCAAGCCTGAGGCAGCTCTGCATGGCTGGTTTTTACCTGGTCCATCGTGTCCAGTTTGCAACAAAAACACTCTGACATAAGGCAAGACAGGAAACACGGTTTTATGGAAAAGGTGTTGGAACATCACACGGGCGGTGAATTTAAAGGAGCCATGATTGATAGGCCAGGGATTCCGACAGACAACGTGCAAGAGCAGACGGGAAGAGCTGGAGGTGCGGTTCAGTGGTTCAATACCCAGTCCTTCCTTCTGGCCAAGATGGCTTCCCCGCCAAACCACACCTCCCCTCCCCGGGAAGGAAAGGCAAGATCACTGGGGTCTTATAGGGGTTTGCAGATCCTAGTAGACTTCCGGTGGGAGGACGCGGAGAAGCAAAGTAGGGAATCCGCTGATTCCCACTCTCTGGGTGCCCCACCAGCCCCCCAATACCCTCAAGCAGCCATTCCAGCTGCAGTCCCAGCCGCCTTGCCACCAGGTTTCTCCCTCTACCGCAGGCTAAGTGGATCCAGATGGACGCAGAACCTGAGGAATCAGCCCAACGCACCTCACCGGGGCCCCAGCTGAAACCATAGAGTAATTGGGGAACTGAGCAAGAGCGCTACTTTCTTGGTGAACCTTGTACCAGCACAAGGGTGAAGGAGATAGATGCAGAGAACATTCAACTCCTACCAAACCAGATATACAGAGACACAGAGGCTCCCAAGACAGTATCACTGAAGTAGACCTAAATGGAACCCAACATGGCTCAGGGAAATTCACGGAAGAGGGGTTGGAAAGATTGTTAAAGCCACAAGTTGGGACATTATGCACAGAGACATTGCCTCTTACCCATAACTGATGGCTAAACTCATAATCCCCAATGAGGAGGGTCTCTTCGGAGGGGAAAGGACAGGGAGGAAGCTGATGATGGTACTATGGCTGTTTACACACTGTGTATGTACATAACTAATCAAGAAAAAAATAAGAGAGGAAATTACATAAACTTGGTAGTCAAATCTGTTTTAAATTCTTGCCAAATGAACAAGAATTTTAATCCTCTCTTATTACCTTTCCACAAAATTCTTCTTAGAATGCTCCCAGATCTGTTGTATTTAACAAAATAAGGTTTCTAGTGTGGCTCATGTTATTTTCCTACATAAATTTTATTGTAATGACAGTAGAGGACTTACTGAAAATTAAACTAATACTTTATATTAAAAAAAAGAGTTAAAAAAGAATCGACCTGAGCTGATTACACTGTTGCCCTACTACTGGACTTCCCAGACTCTGGGCCATCCGTGCAGTAAGTCTCTATTCTGTAAAATAACATATACATACATACATACATACACACATACACACACATATATATACACACACATATGTATGTATATAATCAGATAAGTAACAAAAGCAAAGATGAAAATGCAAAGAAAATATCAAAAGGAAATGCTAAAGTTCAAAATCATCCTAACACAAATAAAAAATGCTTTTGATGGGCTTGTCAATAGATGGAGCAAGGCCAAAGAAAAACACCTGCGACCTTGAAGAAATGCCAATAGAAATGTCTAAAACTGATATGCAAGAAAAAACTAGAATGAAGAAGACCAGAAAAGAGTAACCAAGACTAGTGGGACAAATACATAAAATACACATGGGGTAATAGCAAGAAGAAAGAAAGAGCAAAAGAAAGGGGAAAAAATGGGCTGGAGAGATGGCTTAGTGGTTAAGCGCTTGCCTGTGAAGCCTAAGGACCCTGGTTGGAGACTCGATTCCCCAGGATGCACATAAACCAGATGCACAAGGGGCCACATGCATCTGGAGTTCGTTTGCAGTGGCTGGAGGCCCTGGTGTGCCCATTCTCTCTCTCTCTCTCTCTCTCTCTCTCTCAAATAAATAAATAAATATAATTTTTGAATAAAGAAAGGGAAAAATAATTAAAGCAATATTGCCTGAGGCATTCCCTAAACTACTGTGGGACACCAAAGCACATATGCAGGAAGAAAACAGTACACCGGACACATCCCCAAAACAGCCAAAGACTCCTCAGCCCTTAGACTCAACAAATTATGATAGTCCATGTACTTTCCTTTTTATTTTTATTTTTTTCTTTTCCAAGGTAGGGTCTCGCTCTACCCCAGGCTGGCCTGGAATTCACTCTGTAGTCTCAGAGTGGCTTATTAACTCATGGTGATCCTCCTACCTCTGCCTCCTGAGTGCTGGCATTAAAGGTGTATGCCACCGCTCCCAGCAGTCCATGCACTTTCTCACTGGATGCATTGCATAGAAGGCAAAGCCATGCATATGTGGACACCTCTGCTGCGCCTTTTACAAAAGGCAGGTGTTGCAGTCAGGTTCGCCTTGGTGGTGGAAATCACCCAACCAAGAGCAGCTTGAGGGTAAGAAGAGGTTTATTTT
This sequence comes from Jaculus jaculus, assembly GCF_020740685.1. Lineage (NCBI taxonomy): Eukaryota > Metazoa > Chordata > Mammalia > Rodentia > Dipodidae > Jaculus > Jaculus jaculus. The sequence goes on from NC_059117.1 coordinate 34,832,778, forward strand.
GGTGTACAGGCTCAAGGAGGAAGCTCCATGATGGCAGGGAAAACGATGGCATGAGCAGAGGGTGGACATCACCCCCCTGGCCAACATAAGGTAGACAATAACAACAGGAGAGTGTGCCAAACAGTGTCAAAGGGAAACTGGCTATAACACCCACAAGCCTGCCCCCCAGAATACACTCCCTCCAGGAGGCATCAATTCCCAAATCTCCATCAGCTGGGAACCTCACATTCAGAACACCTAAGTTTATGGGGGACACCTGAATCAAACCACCACAGCAGGTGTTATAATTACCTTCTTGCTGCTGAGACAAAACACCCCACTAAAAAGCAACTCATATAAGGAAAGGGCTTATTTCAGCTTAGTTTTGAGGGAAACATTTCATCATGGCTGGAAAGCATGGCAGAGCAGAGGTGTAGTGTCATATCTTGTCACATCAGCTAGAAGGTGGCAGCCAGAATGAGCTAGCTATTGAACACCAAGTAGGACTGAGTTAATAAACCTCAAGGGCCAGTGACACACCTCCTCCAGCAAGCCTCCACCTCCCAAAGGCTCCACCAGCTGGGGATGGGTATGAGGCTTAATCACAAACAAACCAAACTGTGGGGGACATTCACATTCATACCACACAGCAGGGATGTCTGTGCAGAACATGCATATTTCACTGCTTGCAAGACAAGATCCAGCTTGTAGCAAGCTGGATTTCAGCCACCACTGCAATTCAACTGAGTAATAAGAAAATTAAAACTATTTCAGTAAGGCATACAAGAAACAGGCAGGATCAACATTGCAAATAGGGGTTACTTACCTCCGTACCACTGACACCTGCCAATAAGAACTGAAGACAATTCAATGAAACTCCACTATGTCTTGGTCATGCTGAGTGTCCCTAACAGTCAGAATTTAGGCACGTTTCAAACCATACTTGGTGTAGCACATTTGAACCAGCAAAGGGCATGATGGGAAAGGGGGGGTCATGCATAACTGATGACTAATGACGTCACCATTATTATAATGTAAATAAATTGATGTTTAGCATCCCAAGTACATTCAAGGAGCATGGATCCTGGCAAAGTTCCTCAGTGGATTTGGCATGCAGAGTTTAGCATGGAGCTAAACTTTGGTGATGGGACAGAGAGAGATTGTTTCTGAGAGAGAGGCTACAGAGGAGCTAAGCTGGAAGATCTGGAGCCTGCATAATGGAAAAATGATCAAGAGATTTTTTTTTCTTCAGGAAACAAACGTGCTTTGAATTCAGTGCTGAAGTGGTATGTGTTGCCATAGTAACAGGATGGAATGCTATACTAATTGAGATCCTTCTTACACCTAGAGGTTACAAAATAGTGTTGGGATAGTAGTGGATCTAGGATAGTATTGCGAACAAAGACCCCAAGTTCTCCAGGCCCAGGAAAGCTACCACTGTTCACATGGATTCTATGTAGGTGGTGAGCCAGACTAGCAAGGGTGACTGCCTCCAGTCATTGGCAGTAATGTAAAGACAACCTAAGTGCACTCGAGCATAACTCTGACCTGTTGAAGGTTTGGCTTTTGCTTAGCTCCTGGGAGGTAACCATGGAATTTCCTGCCTGTTTTGTTTACCTGGAAACTTTGCATCACATCAGATTGTCTATGTTAATAAGGTTATTTTATTTATTGAAACTTTGGCTTTATATAGCGCCTGATTTCCAAAGACTAGAGACAAAAGTCCTCCACTGTCAGCTGTATCCACAGGACTGACTCCCAACAAGTTACGTGGCCACCCATGCTCAGGTGAACTTCCCTAATTAAGAATATTCCATATATGTCTTTCCATACATTATTACAGACATAATTAATAGTAGGTGCATGGCTGTACTTGGAGAGGAGGAAAGGAATCCCACACTGCTCTCTCCAGGATTCAGCCATACAAACTTTTTCCCTTTGTAGATTTACCCAGTGTTTTTCCACCACAAAAAGTTTTAACCACAAGAGGGGCTGAGGATGTATCTCAGAGGTAGGATCCTTGCCTACCACATACAAGACCCTGGATTCTACCCTTAGCAACCCCTGTACCTCAGAGTGCAACCATAAGTGTGGTAGTTTGAATGAAGAACATCCTCCATGGATTCATGTTTGACTATTTGACCCCTTCCCCTGTGAGTGTTCCTGTTTAGGAAGTTTGTGAAACTTTCAGGAGGCAAAGTCTTACTGGAGGAAGCGTGTCACTGGGGGTGGGTCTTGAGATGTCACAGTCAAGTCTTGCAGCTTTTCTACTTCCTCCCTGCTGATGTGAGCCCATAGTTAAGATGGCTCCTCCTACCTCAAACTAAGCTAATCAAGATCATTCCTCATAGACATGGCCAGAGGCTCATTTCCTAGGTGATTGTAGTTCCTGGCAATGTAACCCCTTACACTCTCTTGTCTTCTTGTGAGGAATTTTGTCACAGCAAGGAGAGTCACTAATACCATCACTTTCTATCCAATAGTTATTCATGCTGTTGCCTCCCTGGTGGATTTGACCAGAGCTCATGTATGAGGGCCGGCTGTGGACACATGATCACATGATGTCCCTGCCACTGTACAGCCAGAACAGATATTTTGGGGCTATATTATGACAAAAGGTGAAAGAGTTATAATCTCTCTTGGTCAAAACTAAATATTTACTGTGATTTCTTCAAAGTGAATGTAATCTCTTTGGCTCTCTATTTAATATAGTGAAAAATAATGTCTTTGTTGGATTTGTAGTCATATAGTTTTTGCTTGAAAATGTAATAGTCTCCCATAGCAAACACATCTACAAATGGGGAAATGAGGTTCTCCTATTTGGTTGAGTTTATAGAGATCTACTATAATCCAGTTTTTTGTTTGTTTGTTTGTTTGTTTGTTTGTTTTTGCAGGGGCCAGCACTGGTGAATTAAGCTAGTTTATTCATCTTTTTATTTACTTGTTTGTTTGCTTGCTCGTTTATTTTTTCAGTACCGGGGATTGAACTGAGGGCCTTGTGTATACTACATAAGCACTTTACTGCTGAGCCACATTTTAATGGCAATATTAATGTCCTTCATTTCCCCCAGGATTGATAATTGCTTTGCAGTCTTAGCCAAGGGAGGGTATAGTGTCAGAGGTCTCCACTGGATTTTCCCCAGTATAATAATGTTTATCACAGCGGCCAAAGAGCCAATGTGGAGCTTTGCTTATTACCAGGTAGAGCTATTTCAAGCAAGTGCCTTTAAACACTGAGTCATCTCAGCCTGAGGTGTGGCTATTCCAAGAACACATCGGGGGATCGGAAAAATGATTACCTAGTGGGTTCACATACTCTGTGAACTGACTGTGGATGAGATCTATCCCAGATTCTATTGGCTGCCTGCCTCTTAGATTTCCCCACTCCACCCCACTGGCTAATGGTGTGGCTTTGGGTCTTTGGTTCTCAGCACCAATGTGAACCCTGTATCTAACAAACCTTTTAAAATGTAGCTATTCTGCAGGCCAGTGCATGGTAACTCAGTGAATGATTATAGTCTTGCTTACTTTGCTCTCATTGGGTCTTTTTCCTGAGGGCTCAGACTCCTTTTCCATCAATATGATCTGTCTTTGAAAGTCTGCTCAGGTTCAGCAATTAGACAAGGGATTATAATGCTTGTCAGGACAACTGCTGTGAACTGTAATTTCATTGCATTGTACCTATGAACCAGTATTTTCAAAAATATTTTTATTTATTTGAGAGACAGAAAGAGGCAGAGAGAGAGAGAGAGAGAGAGAGAGAGAGAGAGAAAGAGAGAGAGAGAGAGAGAGAGAGAGAGAGAGAGAGAGAGAGAGAGAGAGAATGAGCACACTAGGACCTCTAGCCACTGCAAACGAACTCCAGTTGCATGTGCCACCATGAGTATCTTGTTTACATGTGTCCTGGGGTCGCATTGCTGACAGAAATCACCCAACCAAGAGCAGCTTTTTGGGGAAAAAAAAAGGGTTTATTTTGGCTTACAGACTTGAGAGGAAGCTCCATGATAGCATGAGCAGAGTGTGGACATCACCTCCTGGCCAACATCAGGTGGGCAATAACAACAGGAGAGTGTGCCAAAAACTGGCAAGGGGACACTGGCTATAACACCCTTAAGCCCGCCCCAGTGCCAAGAGGCGTTAATTCCCAAATCGCCATCAGCTGGGAACCTAGCATTCAGAAGCCCTACGTTTAAGGGGGACACCTGAATCAAACCACCACAGGCCCTATTTCCAAATAAGGTCACCTCATGAGGTATTAGGGGTTAGGACTTCCACATATGCATTTGGGGGGATATAATTCATGTGACTTAACAATGTGCATGGTAGCAATTACCACACATGCGTTCTGTACCGTTGAAAAACTTCAACACTGTACTGTGGGGGGGGGGGTTGTGTTACCCCAGGGATGCTGGCCAGTGTACTTCTACCTTTTGTGTCTCAGGGATACAGGTGAACCTCAAATTTTCCTCAAGAATCCTCACCCAGGTGATAGCTGTCAGGTGGAACGCTCTGAGTCCCAGGTGACAGTACAGGACAGACATGTGGGCAGAAATGTCATCTCGAGTTGGCTCTGCAGAAAGTCTGGCTGTTTACAAAATGTTTGATGCCTTTGCCTTGTTGACGTCAGAGGAGTGCAGCGAAGGGAGAGCAGAGAATGATGAGTGGATACCAACAATCTGTGGCTTTAAAAAAATTTTTTTAGTACTTTAAAACTTGCTTTGCTTGCACTGGACTGCAAAGCCAAGGACCCAAGTTTGATTCCCCAGTATCTATTCTCTCTCTCTCTCAAGTAAATAAATGGAATGTTTAAAGAAAAACAAACCTCGCTTTGCTAAGTGTATCTTCATCTTATACTACCTTCGGCACAAGAATGTACAAAATAGCTGCCATAAGCAGCCTGTGAGATGCAGCGTGAACTTTGCTCACTTGACCGAGTGTTATACCTGGGATCTCACTGTGCTCTTGAGCTCCCAGTTCAGGTCTTCCAATCAAAGAACATCCAAATCCAGTGCTGAGCATTTTGGATCTGAGTTGAGCAGTAAGGGGTTGGGTTTGGTTTGGGATTTTTCCAGCAAAGATGCACATTTTCCCTCAGGGTAGACATGGCCTGACTGCCTGTAGAGCATGTGGGCCACTAGAGGGCGACACACACACACACACACACACACACACACACACACACACACACACAGAGTTCCAGCACACTCTGGGCCTGGATACTTGAAAGGGCCTAGTAGTCCTTCAGGCACTGTGGGCAGGATATTTTCTTTCTTTTTCTTTTCTTTTGGGTTTTTGAGGTAGGGTCTTGCTCTAGCTCAGGCTGACCTGGAATTCACTATGGAGTCTCAGGCTGGCCTCAAACTCATGGCGATCCTCCTACCTCTGCCTCCCGAGTGCTGGGATTAAAGGCGTGCACCACCACGCCTGGCTCACAAATTTCTTTTTCAATAAGTAAGAAAAGAAAGAAAGAAACATTCCTGAATTACATTTATTTTTCTGCTAATGCAGTCATAGAATAAGCTCTCACGTATTGTTGGAAGGCATGTATGTGCTGCGCAGTGATGTTTTGATCAACAAAGGGCATATGGTTATATGTTGCACTAGAACTGAACAACTTTTTTAAATTATTATTATTATTATTGTTATTTTTAGGGAGAGACAGACAGACAGAGAATTGACCCTCCAGGGCTTCAGCCACTGCAATTGCACTCAAGACACTTGTTCCCCCTAGTGGGCGTATGTGACCTTACGTTTGCCTCACCTTTGTGTGTCTGGCTAATGTGGGATCTGGAGAGTTGAACATGGATCCTTAGGCTTCTCAGGCAGGCGTCTTAAGTGCCAAGCCATCTGGCTTCTTGGTGCATTGGTCTAGAAGTTGAAAATAGCCAATCTCCAGCCTGGAGCTGAACAACTTTTTTTTTACTGCTTAGTGACTGTACATTAAGGAAACAGAATGCAAAGCATGACTCGTGTTTGTGGTGATGAGAGTGTACACAAAACTCCTGTGCTGGGCTGTGAGGGCAGCTCAGGGAGAGAGCTTGAGCAGCCTGTGCAAGGCCCTGGGTATGATACCTAGAACTGCGGACAAACCAATTAACTATGGCGCGGCCAGTCATACAGAAGTCTAGCACACAGAATGACAAACCGTGTAGACTGCCTGATAATGATGATAAACAATGATGAAACCAGTTTCCTAACTAGCAGCACAAGACCTTCCCCCGCAGAGCCCAAAATGAGCCCAGGAGCCGAGGGAAGAGAGAAGACGGGTGTTGTGTTGCACGCTTGCAAGGTGAACACTCAAGAGGCTGAGGCAGGGGGATCTCCATGAGTTATAGCGCCAGCCTAAACTACATAGAAGGTTCAAGCCAGGCTGGTCTCTAGTGTGAGACCCTGTCTCAAACAAAACAAAAGAAAAACAACAAAAATAAAAGTAAATAGGGCTGGACAGTTTGCTCAGTGGTTACGCACTCGTGTGCAAAGCCTAACGACCTAGATTTGATTCCCCAGTACCCATGTAAAGCCAGATGCACAAAGAGGCACAGGAATCTGGAGTTCATTAGCTACAGCTAGAAGCCCTGGCACGCCCTGCCTTTCTCTCTTTCTCCTGGCAAATAAGTAAAAATGTTTTAAAAATAAATAATTGGAGATTGGCTATTTTCAACTTCTAGACCAATGCACCAAGAAGTTCTGAATCACCAGGATTTCCTTGTTAAAAAAATCCTTAAGACTGTGAACTTATTTTCTTAAAATGGTCAACAAGCAGTGCTCTTCGAATCAGGAGAGCTCTGTACAGAAGCAATAATTGCACAAAGTGCCACTTTGTTTTTCCTAAGACCAGGCGTCACCCTGTAACTCAGGCAGGCCTAGAATTCACTATATAGTCCATGCTGACCTGAGCTAGCCGTAATCCTCCTGCCTGAACCTCCCTCCCTGAGCCACCATCCCTGGCATGGAAGTGCCATTTTTTGCCACTTGGAAGGATGTCTTGTTTTCTGTTAGTCCGTCCCACCCTAGGCAGTCCTGCAAGAGCCATGATTTGGGTCCAGATCAATCTCTAAAATGGGAGCACTGTTTGTGGACAAAGTGGCCAGGCACTGCCGGCCAAAGAAAGGCCAACACCCCACACCCACTGCCCGCAGCGCTGACAAGCCTGTTTATTCCTATTTGTCTGACAAATCCTGGCTTTCAGGCCCTGTTTGTACTTTGTCCCTGTCCTCAGTGGCTTGATTGTGAGAGAAACTCAGCCCTGTGCAAATGGGGTTTTCATGCACAATGGAAAATAGGGGTTTCTCCAGTGCTGGAGGCAGGGTAATGTCTTGACCCTGGCCTTCCTGAAAAGTCTGGCCATACACTGCCTACTCCAAACAACACAAGAGGCCCAGGGCAGAAGCTGGGGCCAATCTGAAGGATGGGGAGCCCGTGGCTTCTCCTTCTCCCTCTGGGTCTGCCATTAAATCACTGATAGAAAAGGGGACAGAGATCAAGAATGGCAAGTCCTTAGCTGATGCCATCTCTACACATCCCTGTTTTTGAAGCTTTGGCCAGCTGTAGGATGGACCACCAAGACCACACCAAGGCACGTCCCCAATGCCTATAAGTGACTGTGGAAGTAGGATGGCCAGACATAATTGCAAGAGGCAGGGAGCTCTGAGTCCTCATGGGACCCCTGAGCAGCCACTGCGAATAGCCCCAGCAGGGCTGTTGTGGGGGGCCAGTGGAGGGGGGAATGGTGAAGAGCAGACAGCACCCCGACCTGCGGGAGTACTGCTCTGAACACAGCCATGTTGGTGTCCTACGCTGTCTGCTCTGAATAACTGTCTGCGTACCCGAGCCTCAATGGTGTCCCCAGGCCATCTTAGGTCCGTCACCCTCGTTCAGGCTGCAGGTATGGCTGTGGGAATCTGTTCTGGGAAAGTGGACTTGGGTCACCTTTGCAGCCAGGGTTCAGACAGGGCTGAGATTGCTCCCTGTTCCTGGGACAGGCCGACTCTGAACACTGGGGAAAGTCTGAAGGGAACTTGCGCCCTACCAGCTCCTTTTGGCATCCTGACCTCGGTGGAGCCAGTCATTGGTTTTTCTCACTCCCATGCAGACTTGAAGGCCAGTAGGACTTGCTCCGTGATGGTGACAATGTTATCTGTTCCCTGGCAGTAGCATCTTTGGGTAGTAAAATTTATCGGTGCCTGTGACAATCACTATGGCTCTTCCAATAATCACCCAAACACCTGCCATGTTGGGGACATTGAGACAAGTTGGAGGGGTCATGAGGATGCTGATCAATTCAGATGCTGTCACTTAGCTGTTAGAAGGACACTTAGTGGAGGGAAGGCCAGCACAGGCTGGGAGGACATGACAGGTGTTTGGAGTGCTAAGAATTGGGCCATGAAGGAGAGTCACTTTAGTGAGGAGGACCCGAGAGACACGGGCAGAGAGAGGCCACCAGCCCTGTTCAAAGTGCTCCATAAGGAAGGTGTGCAGTCATATTTGCGTTGCTGGTAGAAATCCCCCAACCAAGAGTAGCTTGTGGCTTACAGACTCGAGGCGAAGCTCCATGATGGCCGGAAAAACAATGGCATGAGCAGAGGGTGGACATCACTCCCTGCCCAACATAAGGTGGACAATAGCAACAGGAGGGTGTGCCAAACACTAGCATGGGGAAACTGGCTTATAACACCCATAAGCCCACCCCCAACAATACACTCCCTCCCTCCAGGAGGCATTAATTTCCAATTGGCATCAGCTGGGAATCTAGCATCCAGAACACCTAAGTTTATGGGGGACACCTGAATCAAACCACTACACTCTGTCCCTGGCCCCCATAAACTGATATCCTTACATGATATAAAGTACAATGCGCTCAGTCCAACTTTCAAAGTCCCCATATTTTTATGAATTACAAAGATTTTCATACATCCCCATAGTCCAAGATCTTTAACCTGAGCCATAATATCAAAAAATTCCCCCCAAACCCATAATGGCACAGAATGAACATTCGCACTGCAAAAGATGGCATTGGGCATAGCAAAGAAATACTCAAGCAATACATGATTTAAACAGGGTAAACACCAAACTCTGTAGCTCTAGGTCCAACAACTCTAGCCAGTGACACATCTTCAAGTCTGATAATTCTAACCAGAAACAAATCTCTGGAGTTCTAGTTCTGCCCCTCCAGCTAGGCTACTCACAGTCCTGGAAAACTTCATCTGGGGCCAGGAGTTCTCCTTGGCAGCCATCTCTTGGTCCTGGCATCTCAATGGGATCTCCACTGCAACCCACAGTTCATCCTCATGGCCCCATGGGGCATCCATGCAGGCATCCACCAAACCTGCTTCACACTACCCATGGCCATTTCCAAAACACAAGACCATGTTGCAAACTTAATGACGTTCTCTTTCCTTCATTTCTTATACTCCACAATACTAGGTAAGTGGCAATTTGTTAATCCAGGGAGGAATAAAGCAGATTTGAAGAATAGGACACTCCTTGAGCACTCAGGCCCCTTCAAAAGAGTCTATATTCTTCCTGTTGCCCCAGTGCAGGTCAGCTGGCCCAATCTCAGTGGTTGTAATCTCTCAAACAATTTGCAGGTGAATGGGCAGCAGTTTAGGCTCAAAGATTTCATTTTTTCTGTGCCATATCCCTCTGTTCACATCAGTTCATTTCTACGCAAAGCAACCCTGCACAACTTCTCAGGACACGGGCATAACAGCAAGCTTCCCACACAAACTGCTAGCCCAGTCCAAGCAAAGCTCTTTCTCACCCTCATAAGCCAAACCTCACAGTTCATAGTTCTTACTGCATTCAGATCTTTCAATTCTGACCAGAACAGTCCATCAAGCTGTACTTACAGCACTGCAAGGCATCTCTTAGGCCAAGGTTTCAGATCCTCCCACATTCCTCTTGAAAATCAGCTCCAAAAGGCCAAAGCCACATAGTCACGTGTCTAGCAGCAATCCCACTCCTCAGCACCACTTTATTGTTGCAGTCAGTTTCACATTGCTCATAGAAATCACCCAACCAATAGCAGCTTGTGGGGAAAAAAGAGGTTCATTTTGGCTTACAGTCTCAAGGGGAAGCTCTGCAACAGCAAGGAAAACGATGACATGAGCAGAGGGTGGACATCACCCCCTGGCCAACATAAGGTAGACAACAGCAACAGGAGAGTGTGCCAAACACTGGCAAGGGGAAACTGGCTATAACACCCGTAAGCCTGCCCCCAATAATACACTGCCTCTTGATGGCTTTAATTTCCAATTGGCATCAGCTGGGAACCTAGCATCCAGAACACCTAAGTTTATGGAGGACACCTGAATCAAACCACCACAGATGGGAACAAGGTCTCGCTTGTGGATGAGTTCTCACACTTAATCATGGCTGGGTGGTTGCCAGTTGAGTGAGTCCATTCCCTGACCCAGAGTGAGTGTCTGTGAGTTTGAGCTCAGCTGGAATGGGGTGATGTGCTCGGGGGGTGTAGACGGAGGCAGAGCAGAGGTGAGACGGGGGCAGGATGCAGGCACAGAACATGCAGAAGTTCTGGGGTCACAGTCAGGCGTTGTCTTTCCCCTCTTGGTCAAAAGATGGAATGGGAGGAGTTTCAAGACTTACTTCATGCATTCTCTATCCTCCAAGCCAACGATCCTTGCCCATCTGTATTTAAAAACATTTTTAAACATTATTTATTTGCACATGTGTATGGGGACAGGGAGGGAAGAGACATGCCAGGGCCTTTTGCTGCTGCAAACAAACACTGGATTCTTGGCTCATATTTTGCATCTGGCTTATGTGGGTGGCTTGGGAATTGCACCCCGGGGCCAGTAGGCTTTGCAAACAAGGACCTTTAACCACAATGCCATCTTCCCAGCCCTATCAACTTTTGTATTTTAAAGGAAAGACTGAATAATATTGTAAAAATAGAAAATCATCTCCTGGGACACATTCCCATAAAGTGGTGCTGAAAAGCCACTGTGTCACCTGCTGACATGGGCTGTAAAGGAACAGTTGTGTCACTTGATTTTGCCAAGCCCTTAACAATTGATTTAAATTCTGTGCAGGATCACCATATTGCCACCAGATGCCGCTAATGGCTCACATTTTGGTCACTTGCACCACAAACACCTCATTTAGCCAACAAATAAAGGTCTGTTATCATAGAGGTGAAAGTTTGTCGACGGAATTGTCTTGGGCATCGCCTCCTGACTAATAGAAGCCTCCCTTACAGATGTGCAATGAACAAATCTGTATTTTCCACTTCCGCAGCCCAGAGCAGAGTCTGGAGTCTTGGTGGAGGGCCCCTGGGTGACTCGTTCCTGAGGTGCGTGGGTGGGCGTGGTGCACAGAACCCGAGGAGGTGCTGTGCCTTGGAGCTGGTGCGCTTGGTGGCTTGGGAATGCTCGGAGCTTGGGCCTGGAAGTTTGAAGCTTTATTTGACGTAAGTCAACCAAAAGCATATGCTCCCTCCACAATGCATTGCAGCTTACGGGTAACTTTGACCCTGAACTCAGAATCGTGGAACTGGATGGCTCCGAAGATTTGCTGTCTTCAGTATATACATCAGGCTAGATGCAAAGGAATCATTGTGGGTTCCAATCTCTGTCTAACCGTCATCTGAGAGTGAATGTGACCCAGTCTGAGCTCTGGATGCTCCCCTCCAAACCCGTTCCCTTCTCTGCAGCTGCTGAAACCAGAATCCTCATGGTTGATCCGAACTGTTGCCTCTCTCCATATCCGACCCACCAGCACGTGACTTTAGATCTACCTTCCAAATTCTTCCAGGATTACTCCGTATCACCTTACACATCCGGCCTCAGCCCGGTGAGATCCCCATTGTGTCTGACTTGGATTATGACCACACTTGCAGCTGGCTCCCGTGTCATGTAATTCAGTAGTCGGGGATTGCATCATCTCAGTTTTCCAGTGGTTTCTCACAGCTTACACTCTCTGTCTGCCTCCAGACTTCGCTTTCAGAAGGAAATCATCTGAGGATCACCCCTGAGAATCGCCTTTAATTTGATGACTTAAAAGACTATTGTTTTTAACACAAATTTTTTTTTTCCATTTTTTGACATTTTCACACATGTATGAATTTTTTTTTCTTTTTTGTTTTGGCTTTTTGAGGTAGGGTTTCACTCTAGCTCAGGCTGACCTAGAATTCACTATGTAGTCTCAGAGTAGTCTCAAACTCATGGTGATCCTCCTACCTCTGCCTCCTGAGTGCTGGGATTAAAGGTGTGTGCCACCACACCTGGATATTAAAGAGGAACCCTTCTACACTATTGGTGGGAATGCAATCTGGTCCAGCTACTGTGGAAATCAGTGTGGAGGTTCCTAAAACAGCTAAAAATAGATCTACCAAATGACCCAGCTATAGCACTCCTTATATTTGGCCAGCCAGGCCTAATGAGCCAATGGGGGCAATAATGGCACATCTGTCATGCTGGTGGAAACCAACTTCCCTCTAATTGGACTGGAGGCCCACTCCATGGGAGGGAATAAATCCCTGATACTGAAAACTTAAAACAGGTTAGCCATGAGCCATAGGGGTGTAACATCTGCTGCTGTCTGGCTAAATGTATATACTATGCTTATCAAACTGTCCAGTAATCACTTCTCTTAATGTTCATACCCTTATATTAATGTTACTCTCACTTTTGGTAGAGAATCTTCTCTTTTCAGATGCAGTGACCTTGGGATAACTCAGAAGGCATCATGGTGCTGGAAAGAAGTGACAGGGGGTGCTCAGTACTGCAATATCTCTATCACACCTTCCAAGACTCAGGGTCTATTGCAGAAGAGGTGGCGGAAAGAATGTAAGAGCCAAAGGAAGGGTAGGACTCCTTACAACGTGCTCTCCCCAGACACAAAATGGCCTGGATATCCATGACCTCACAGTGCCTGACACTACCTACACAAGACCATCATAATAGACGGAAAGATCATGACATCAAAATAAAAGAGAGACTGATTGAGATGGGGAGGGGATATGATGGAGAATGGAGTTTCAAAGGGTAAAGTGTGGAGAGGGAGGATATTACCATGGTATATTTTTCACAATCATGGAAGTTGTTAATTAAAAAAATTTGAAAAATAATTTTCTTTTATATTCACTTGAGAAAGAGTATGTGGGAGAGAGTGTGTGGGAGAGAGGGACAGAGAGAGGGAGAGAATGGGCATGCCAGGGCCTCCAACTGCTGCAAACAAACTCCAGACATATGTGCTACCATGTGCATCTGGCTTATGTGGGTCCTGGGGAATTAAACCTGGGTCCTTTGGCCTTGCTGGAAAATGCCTTAACCACTGATCAATCTCTATCCCCAAGACCAGCTTTTAAAAAGGTTATCTCCCTACATACTTGGGGTTAAGGACATCAGATCTCAATTCAAGGGGGTACCACAGCACACTTCCACCCATAATGACGGTCTGTATTTCTCATGGGATTGAACTTCCATGAAAGAAGAGATCTTCTCTTGGCTTTTGGTGATTTTCTACCATGTACAATACTATCTTGTTCATAGTAGATTGGCAAATAGGTACAAGATGAAGGCGCTGCAGCCTGTTATAGGTTAATGCCAGCTTGCTGATGTTACAAGGTAGAGATCTATGAGGAGACATTAGTTACTGACTGACTTATGGAGAAAAACAGCAGCTAAGTGCAGTCTCAGGTCCAGAAGGAGCTCTTTTGCCTTACAAAGAACACCTCATGTCAGCATAGGGCTCAGAACTAAGGCTCTAGATGAAACTAGACATCCCCAACCATGGAGCCTAGCAAGTAAAATAGCCTGCGCTTCTAAGGCCCTTGTCGGAAATGGTGATGCCGAATTTCTACCTAGACATTGGAGGCTTGTGGGGGAGCTTCTGTTCAGGGATTCCTGGCCTGTGGTGGCAGAGGGGGAGCAACAGGGAAAGGGGAAGGTGTGGGCCACAGAAGACTGAAGGCAGCTACGGGACTGGATCAGAAGATGTGAATATGACCTTTTGATCCCTTTTTTTTCTCTCAATGCTAATGCTGACATGAGTATTATTCCAAATCATTTAGAAAACCATCATTTAAAATACTCTATTTATTTATTGATTGATTTGAGAGAAAGAGGAAGAGAGAGAGAGAGAGGGAGAGAACAGGCATGCCAGGGTCTCTAGCCACTGTAAACAAACTCCAGATGCATGCACCACCTTGTGCATCTCTCTTATGTGGGTCCTGGGGAACCAAACCTGGGTCCTTAGGCTTCACAGGCAAGCGCCTTAACTACTAAGCCATCTCTCTAGCCTGAAAACCATCGTTTTGTTTCTTTTTTGCATGTAGGGGTTTCCAAAAGTCAGTGCTCGCATGGGCTCCTCCCTTTAGCATGTACAAAGGACTTTCACATGCACTGCCCACATTCCATTCGTACAACTGTCTTGTGACAGAAGTGTTGCCATAGAGACACAAGGACATGAAAAGTTCCAAATCCTGCCCCCTGTGACGTATATTCAATAGACAAGTAAGAATGTGGATACAGTCATCTGACCTGTGTCCATGTTCAGACTACTAAAAATTATGGTTGAGTGTAAGCTGGGTACTAGGTGCTGAATTAAGCATGTTGCATATATTTTTTTCTCATGTTCTTTGTAAAGTAGGGAGCATTTTAATCCCCTCTTAGGAGACTCAAAAGCAGCAGCCAAGAACAGGCACAAAGGGTCACTAGTTTTCATGGTTTTTGATGACATTAGGTGGCTTCCCAGAGTGATGGGTGGGAATCTGCTATAGGAATTCAAGCAAGGAACAAGGAGGGCTGGGGTGGTGGGGCCATTCAGGGGGCTTTGGGGCGGACAGGCCCTGTTTAGCATGTAGGGAAGGAGTTCTAGGTGCTGTGGTTGGGAAAGCAGGCCCTGGCGCATCGGCTCCAAGGACTCGTGCGTACGCATTGCAGGCCTCAGTCTCTGGCAAGAGTGCAAAATCAGCACTGGGCTCAGGATGGGGAAGGGGCGAGGCATTCTTTCCTGGCCTCTTCCCATAGTCTTCATGCTTCCAGCTCCTTCTGAGGTCTAGCCCAGGTCAACCGAACATGAAGGAAACAAGAGCAGTTATTTCCTAGAGCAGTCAGGTCACTTAAAAAAAAGTAGAAAACTCTGCTGGGCGTGCTGGTGCACGCCTTTAATCCCAGCACTTGGGAGGCAGAGGTAGGAGAATCGCTGTGAGTTCGAGGCCACCCTGAGACCACATAGTGAATCCCAGGTCAGCCTGAGCTAGAGTGAACCCTACTTCAAAAAAATAAATAAATGAAGAAGAAGAAGAAAATTCATTCAGTCTACCATCTAGTAGCCTATACCAGTTACTTACTAGCCACTAGTTTTGAAAGGTCTTAATGATCTTCTATCTCCCAACACAGCTCTCATTTTCTGTCTCCATTGTGCTCAAAACTACCCCTTGCTGTTGGTCTCAGGACTGATTGCACATCACTACTGGGGAAGAGCTTACAGCCTTTAAGTTGCCTCAGAGGCCTGGGCTCTTCCTGTTAGGATCATCACAGACACACATGCACACACACACACACACACACACACGGCTGTCTACATATACCATGTATCTTTGGCAGTTTAGGTTCAACATTTAACACCTTCAGTAGAACGGTGGCACACGTCTAGTATCTTAGCTCTTGGGAGTATATGTAGGAGAATCAAGAGATTAAGTCAAGGCTGGTCTATGAATGAGACCCTGCATAAAAGAGTCAATGCTTTGAAAATAGCAAGTAAGGGACTGGAGAGATGGCTTAGCCATTAAGGAACTTGCCTGTGAAGACTAAGGACCCAGGTTTGATTCCCCAGAACCCATGTAAACCAGAGTTACAATGTCTGGAGTTTGCAGTGGCTAGGGGCCCTGGTGCGTCCATTCTCTCTGTCCTTACTGGCCTCTTTCTATCAAATAATAAATTTAAAAATCTTCTTAAAAGAAGCATATTAAGTAGCAGGGGTCACCTCTTCTCCATGTGTAGCGTGTCTGCTTCATGGAGCACCAAGTCCTTTGTCTCCCAGGAACATCTGGCTGACCCCTTCGACCTTGGACAGGTGTGCAGAGGCCAGAACATGAAGAATTTGCTACTGAGGCTTTGTTTTACAGCCTTGGATGTACTATTGAAAGGAGTTTGAGCTGGACAGAACCATTATAAGATTTCTACTTTGGGTACACTTAAATTTTTTTTCTTTTCTTTTCTTTTCTTTTCTTTTCTTTTCTTTTCTTTTCTTTCCTTTCCTTTTTTTTTTTTTTTGCTTGCTATCAGAGAGATACAGAGAGAATGAGCACCCAGGGCCTCTTGCCACTGCAAATGAACTCCAGATGTAGGTGCCACTTTGTGCATCTGGCTTTACATAGATAATGGGGAATTGAACCTTGGGCTGGCAGATTTTGCAAGCAAGCACCTTTAACTATTGAGTCATCTCCCCAGCCCTTAGAACACTGTGTGTGTGTGTGTGTGTGTGTGTGTGTGTGTGGTCATTGTACTGGGGAAAATGTCATCTGGAAGGAGAACCAGGTAGAATGTCACTGTAAAGACTGAATTACCAGCAAGGACCCAGGCTTTTGGTAGAGGACTGGTTGTGTACCACGTGCTGGAGGCAGAGTCACATCCTTTTGGCAATGTGGACCTGAAGGGATGAGGTACCACTCAGAGGGGAACTTGAGCGCTATGAGGTGGATGTCCAGTAGGCCCTGCTGCGGCAGAACTTGGGAATGATCTTGCCACTGCCTCTCTTGCAGTCCAGCTGCCTCGGTGGGTGTGCATGGATGCACACCCACACGCCACGAGCAAGACCCCATGAGCAAGGTGGTTACTGCAGGGATTTCCTCAAAAGGTCAGTGTTTTTACTCGGGCTTTGGCTGGAAATTGCTCTCACCATACTGACACCATGGGCCTCGGTAGGGGCCCATGAGCAGGAGTGGGGTTCGGGAGAGGCGGCGCAGCACTTCCTGCAGACCTGACCTCAGGCAGGCTGGCACTGCCGAGTGGAGTCTTTCCCGGAGAGGAAAGGCTGACCAGGCATGCCGGGCATTTCCACCCGCCCCCTTCTGTGTTGAGAACTGGGAGTGTTGGGAAGTCGCTGAGATACTAGGAGGAGTCACAGCATTAAGTGCTTCTCTTCCCGGAGAGACTTCCCAGACCTGTGGGCATCTGCCACTCGGTGTGGTCACAGCAGGTACTAAGTAGTGACAGGAGGCAGTTAGGCAAGTGGAGAGTTTGAAGTCCTTCCTACTCTCCCCCGGGGCCTGAGAAGGGAACCAGAAAGTTCTACTCCAGATGGGTAAATGCAATGCAATCAGGAAGGGGGCTGAAGGGCTTACTTGGGGTGCTGTGCTGGTGTGACCCTGCCAGAGACCCACAAAACTAAGCATATGACCCCTAACCCAACCCTTAAGATGACTCAGCCTCAGTAGGGCCCCAAAGCAGCCTGTGTTTGTCCCTCCTGAACAAACACCCAGTCACCACCAGAGAAACAAAACCAAGTGAACTGACTGGGCCTGGGATCAAAGCAGCTTGCCTACGGAGCCCCATGTCAGCACAGTCCTGGGCACCGTGATCGTGTGGCTGCCTCCCGGGACAGAAATGCATCATGAAGGGGCCTTAGCAAGCCCGGAGTTTGAGAACGTTCGTTCAATGACTTTCTGAAACATACATACTGTTTGCTTACTGGGGCTCCAGAAGACCTCGAAGAATGAGACCTACTCCGGAGCCTCGGGGCCCCAAGTCCACTTCTGCAGCTAGTCCACAAGGGCAGGACTACAGTGGCCCCGAGGTGTGCTAACCTGAACCACAGGCTGCTCAGCTCGTGTGAGTCTTGCCCATCCTCCCGGTGCCCAGTGCCCACTGGGACGGTAGGAAACCTGGCGGGGCAATTAGCAACGGCACTGCCAGCTCTTCTATTTCCTCCCAAGAATGGAGCCCAGGATGCCCATTCTCATGGCCTGCATGGTCCCCAATTCCGGACGACCCTCCAGGAATGAAGTAATACAGGGCCAGAACAACGATGGTGAAGCTAGAGGGGCGCTCCTTCTCTCTCACCCCCTACTTTGCCTTGTCATACAGGAGGACCAATTCCGGTGAGCAAGAGTCCAAGAAAATTGCCATTCGGTTTTCCTTTTCCCCACCCATAAAGACAAGCACGTTGCGTGGATAGGGGTTAAGTGGCTTCACCCATCAGGCAGGGCACAAAGCCAACACTACACGTGGGTTGTGGCAGAGCGAAGGTCAAGAAGTGTCCTGGGAGACTGGATGAGGCAGCTCGGGCCAGAGTCCGTCAACACACCAGGTTGATGGCAGCACCCGAGCTGCGTGAGGACAGGCGTGACAAACGCAGGCTCCCTTGCCAAGCTTTGGCTGGCAACGCACGGCGTCGGACCTCTCATGCCCACTTTCCACCAGACAGACCAAAGCGCCGGGCTGCTCCAGAGTTCAACATGATAAGCTATCTAATCCTCTTGCAGGAAGAGATGCCACAGACCGAAGGCCTGGTGGACCTTACTGAACAGGACACAGAAACACCCTTTGGGAGGACATAGAAGATTCTTAATGCTGGTGCAGTCTACCGCAGGAGCCCCTTTGCAGCCCCAGCCACGCGCAGCTCTTCTCTCCTAGGCCCAGGGGATTGCCACCGGGCTTGGCACTTCCTTTCCTTCCTGGTCCTGGTCCAGTGCAGTGAGGTGATGATAGCAGCTAAGGGACTCCCCAAGTCTCAGATCAACACTGCTGTGGTTTTCAGCATCTGGGGTGTGGGGTGCGCAGTGACCCGGGGCAGGGTAAGTGGCTAGGCCTCTGTGGGCTGCCTGCCCACCTGCGCATCTTCCTCCAGCTCTTTCTGCGAGCCAACAGCTTCTGAGCTCCTGACCAAGCACGTGATGCCCCTGGAGCCCAGGCCGTGTAGCCCGCGAACACCACTGTGCAAAGGCTAAGGAGGGATGAGGCACGAACAGAACATTTAACATAGTCTTATATTTGGAAAAAGCATTTTTTTAAAAAAAAAAAAAAAAAGACATTTGAAAATACAAGATAAGGTCATGGTTACTTATATAAGTTTGAGCCTTACATTGCTTGGCCATTTTTACATATAAATTATTGCTTCCTGGCTTCGATAAATACACAGCACAGTCATATATACAGAGGCAGAAAGCAGGAAATACAAGAAAGGAAACACTGTTAATGGCCATCCTGGTAATTCAACAAATGTTTCATATTTACCAGCTCTTAAAATGGTGGAAAACTACGAAGCGTAGTCCCTGAGAAGTTAGGTAGACACCCGGGATGTGAGGCTTCTATCTGCTAATTGTTATCACAAGCCGGCAATGTCGCAGCAGTCCTAAGCAATGACACATCCAAAGGCAAATTTTCTTGCTTCTTGTCACTGAATTCATCCCATTCTTTAATAACAGTGTAATACGAATACAATAAATAAGCTATGCAAATAAATATTACTCTGCTAAAAAAGGTTTAGTATATACAGGCTGGCTTTATACAGTAGTACATTTTCATCTAACTTTTTGGCAACTTTTTAAAAAAAACTTTTTTTCCTCTACCAGTCTGAAGCAACATTGCCCTCCCCCCCCACTAAGGAGCAGGCTGAAATTTTAAGGACTGTCTTTGACGCATCAAGAAGAAATCCTGTGTTGGATAACTGGAGTGGACCCCGCCTTCCAGACAGTCACGACTTTTGCCCCGTTTTTGAGAAGCTTGGAATCTGCAGTGTACGCATTGAATGCAGCAGCCCGCAGGGCCAGCTCCAGGGACCAGAAGTTACACACGCAGTCGCTCTTCCACACCTATTTCTCCTTCACTCGGATGAGTGTGTATCCCTGCCACATCTCTGCACACTCGGAGGCATGGGTGTTGATTCTCATGTGTCTGAACGCACCGTGAGTGCCACACTGACTGCTTAGGAAATACTGGCTTAGGATCAGGTACTTGCTCTAAACATAATTAACTGAGGACTCTAGAAAGAAGTGAATGTAGGTTATAATGTGTGCCACTACAACCATTCATTGGCAATACAGATTGTGACAAAGAACAAAACATGTTTCCCATGGAACATGTGCAAATGTGTTTGCATTTTAATTGGAAGGCTGTGCATTTGCCTCCGTGAACCTGTGCTAACGTGCAAGCGGGTCTGGTCTGCTAGAATACTAACGACTCCATCCGAAGACCCAGCGCGGCTCTGGAAAGTTAACACAAAGGGCACAAGTGGAGAGGGGCTCACAGACCACCTGCTGGTGAGGGGGCCTTACCCAGGGTCTTCTGAGGGCATGTGGGGTTCAAAAACATCCAAAGGAGAGAGAGAAGAGAGTGTAGACATCTTTTGGTCCGCCCTTCTTGTGAGAATAAAATGGATGCTGATGAGGCTCTGGAGAAGGAAGGGGCCCTTCCTATTCATGGGTGTGTCCACGGGCCAGGAAGAGCTTCCTGTGGAACAAAACTGGCTCCCACAATTCTGCCTGGAATTCTTTAACCTCAGATTTAGAGTCTTCAACCAAAGCATCTGAAGTTTCTAGATTTGCTACCTGGGAAGTCTGTAGAAATAGGTGTTAAATTAAAAAAATATATATATGAAATTTATAATGTCCAGGCGACAGGATGAAAAAGCAAATCCAAACCAAATTTAAAAAAGCCTGTCTTCTTTTGGCTTTGGAGGAGAAAAATGGTGACTCCCCACGGCCCTGCAGCCATGGGTGCTGAGCAGGATTCTCTAAATGTGCCATGTAGGACATGCTTATGCAGCATCTAGGCATGTGTGGCTTTGTATGGCCAAGTGCACATATGTGAGTTGGGGCCTAAGCAGCCTGAACTCTGCAGAAATAGATCTCTACCAAAAATCACTCCTCGAAAGGTAAGGTTCCACTTTGCACAATAGAGATCTAATGTAAATAAATCATCTTATAGAGCACAGAGACAATGACAAAACGAACTTACATGATTTCACTCTCCAAATCGTGGTTGCTAGCTTAAAGACACAAAGAAGTGTGTGTGCTGTATGCCCATGCCGTTCTCAGGAAATGTCACAGAGAGGGTTTGCAGGGCCCTGCTCAGCTCTGCTCACCTCTAGCTGTTCCCAGCCCATGACCGGCACCAGGGAGCAGTGTTCTGAGTGGACTGGGCTTGGTTGGAAGATTCCTATAGTATCTTGTAAATTTCCAGGACTGAAGTCTTAAATACTTGGTTGGACTTAATTCCTCTGACAGTCCTACAAAACATTCTCTGCATGGTTCCTTCTAACAGCATCTCAAGCTCACTGTAGTCCTGGGCTCAAGAAACAATACTGCTCTCCAGGCATCAGTGATGAGGAGGAATGGGGTGCTCATGAGACAAGGTGGCAGGTCCAGACAAGCTCCCCAAGACCACCAGGCGGGAATAGTGAGAAACATGAAGCAGAGCCTTGTATGTGGATATGTAAAGCGGGACCTTGTGCATGACTCTGTGAAGCAGAGCCCTGTATGTTAGCAAAGTGACAGGTTTGTTTTAACCCAGAGGCTTTTTGCTCACCTGAGGATCTGGGGAAATCCTTCAACTAATCTTTGAGTCAGACACGTGGCATTTGTGGACACTTTTCACTTACGGAAAGACTGGTAAGGCCCACTTTCCTACGCTCCAGAGGGTGGGTCACACAATATAGCCTCACTTGACCTCCCTTACCAGCTGATCTCATGTCACCCTGTGGGCGGGGAGCCCACCTGAGGTACGCAAGACACCGGGCACACAAAGCAGACACCGGTGATTCTGTAGGCTTGGTAAGCAGATAATGAGTACCCGCTTACCAGATGCTGTG
This sequence comes from Jaculus jaculus, assembly GCF_020740685.1. NCBI lineage: Eukaryota > Metazoa > Chordata > Mammalia > Rodentia > Dipodidae > Jaculus > Jaculus jaculus. The sequence continues at coordinate 34,854,531 of NC_059117.1, forward strand.
CTTTCCCAAAACTCCTATTGTGCCCAACCAAAAGAGCTCACTTACAAATGCAAAGAAAAAGCCCAGGAATTAAACAATAAGTCAGTTTCCTAAAGACTTATCATTTCTTGATTGGCGAAGCAACTTAGCCTTCATTGTTCATAGTGGCAAATTAGTTGTTCAGGAACTTGCTCTGCCTGGGGGCATACACTGGTAAGTGACTAGATTCCAAAGCATGCCTGCTGGCATTTCTTATCTGCATGGCAGGGTACGCTGGCCCACTGCATGTCCTCTTCATCCTGGAGGCAAGTGGCTTTTGGTGACGATGTCAACTTTGTCATGACAAAGACCTCTCCCTCTCCTGGGACAACTGGAGCCGCTGTCATGGTTCTCGGGTCTTCTTAGTCCCTTGTTTGTGGACAGCTATGTGAGGCCATGTGAAGTGAAAAGTCCTTCCTATTGTATGCAGGTTCTGATTGAAAGAAAACTGGCCATTGTATATCAAGACATGTGCTCTCCCCTTAAGGCTGGACACGTCATCTGCTGAAACCTGGACTGGACCAAAAGCATGATCATGAGGAGGCCGACATCCCCCTTTCTAGGGGACTCTGACTGCTCGGTCTTCCCATCCCGACAGCAGTGAGGAGGGGCCCCTCGCACCGCTGGTGGCTGACATCACTTCCGGAACTTGCTTTGGCTAGATTTCCTGCATATGTCCTACGGTGTGCTGATAAAACTCAGCAACTTGTTCGTAGGAAACGATGCACTGGGCGGAGACCTTCCCGTAGCTCAAAGTGCTGCAGTCACGGGGGAAGATGGGCACCACTCAGGCCCGTGGTTCGAGCCTGTGGGAGAGCTCAAACAGGGCCTGCTGGCTGTCGATGACATACAGGTGATTAACATAGGACTTCAGCTCTTGGTGCTCCTTAGGAGACATGTCACCTCCTGTTTTTTAGAGGGAAAATGGACAATCAATCTCGAGATCAGGGACGCGATTTCTAAATAGTAAATCCCACACAAACGCCTACAGTATGCTGACTCTGGCAATGTGAGCCTTGTCCTAATAGCAGAACTGCCTTTTCAGCCGAGATGAGATTCTGCAGGTCAGACAGACAGACAGACTGGCAAGGCATTTATCACCCAAAGGTGTAGACCATTTAGAAATCAGATTTACTATCCTTTTCTACAGACGAGGAAACAGCACATGCACACAATGAAACGGCACAGCCAGGAACTCAGGCGCTGTAGCTCCTGCGTGCGTGGTCAGAGCACCAGCCACTTGCCCCTGCTGCCCTGCAGACCGTCCAAATGTCCTGTACCGGCTCCTGTATCTCAGTCTGGAGTTGGAATTTGTTAGGGACTGGATAATCTGTTCAGCATACAAACACAACAACCTGCTGTTTGTTTTTAAATTTTTGTAAACGTTGCTCTCATTTTTTTGGAAAGCAAAATTCAATGATCAACTACCACGGGACAGAAGGTAAGGTATGATTAGCAGGCAAAGTGGGCCGACAAAGTGCATGTAGGCTAAAGTCTACTCAGGGAGGACAAGGCAAGGGGCCGCCAAAACCCAGGGCAAAGAATCGCGGGCCACCAGAGGGGCCTTGGAGGGGACATGGCAAGTATGCGCCATGCTAGTGACAGCTGTTGGGACGTGCCTGAGATAAAAGGCATGGACGATGGGGCCAGGCCCAGTACCCAGGCAACACTGAGACACAGGGACCAGGGGGTCTGGCTGAGGGGTGCCACTGTAAGTTTGTGAATGGCATGCACAGGATGGCCTTGCGGGGATAACAGGGGTGCTGACTCGGGGCTCAGCTGCAGGAGGAGGAGGAAGAGGACAGCACTGTTTCTTCTCCCAAAAATCATTTGTCTCCTCTTCTACAATAAGTAGATTTTATGAGGAAATCAGATTTCTTTATCATGGATGGCTTGTAGCTTTCAGGTTTAATAGCTTCCTGGTTTCAGAAAATCGAAGAACCATTTTCCCATGACCAAAAAGCTTTTATTCTGGAATGTCTTTTCTGAAAGACATTAAGAAATTGCTTCAGTTTAGTACACAGTAGTTGGCTATAAAGATACACTTGTTAGTCTTCAAGAATTAAAAAGAGGCAGAACTGGCTGTCCCTACCACAACTGATCCTTAAAATGACACTGCATAGTTTATAAGTATTTCAAGTCACAATGTCGTATGTTATCCCAAATATTGACACTGGTCTACTAGACTCATATAAATGGTTGAAATGAAGGCAAGATTTAAAATTTTAGACACACATACACATACACACACACACTTGCTATCTAAATATCTCTCTTGCCTGGCGCTATGCAGAATGGTTCTCTGGTGAATGGGAGGTGAGCTGGAACCCGTGTAAGTTGTATCTACTGGTAAGTGAGGTTGGTATGTTAGCGTCACCTGAGTACCTTGTGAACACTTGGGAGGCAAAGGACGCTGAAAGCAGTATGAAGCCACCCTCGTCAGGGACACGACGCTGTACATGTGAATGAGCCTCTGGGACAGGGCTGCTCCTGCTGCCTCTGCTATGATGGCGCTGCGCTGAGGACTTAACGAGGAGTTACACCATCACATGTCATGTGCTACTAATGGACAGTTTTTAGAAAGTTAGGTCCTGTATTTGTAATTCTTTTCAGATAGAGAACTTTATAATGTGTACAGAGGTTCAGTCCCCAATCTGCTTTGCTGGGGGGGGGGCAGATAATATTGCTAATCAAGAGCAGTACAATACAGGAGAGTAATTTTAAGAATGTATGTATAACAAATAGTCAGTTGTATTTTCTTTGGGAGGTAGAACAACTTTGATTCTCTGCTTTGTACACACTTTAATGTTCTAAGAAAGTTTTGTGATGAGGATAGTTTTTATTTAGCAATGGATCATCTTTTATTACTTATAATTATTGAGGTCTGCTTTCCTTTTTCGTTTTTGGAATTTTAGAGAAAGAGAGAATGAACATGCCAGGGCCTTCAGCCACCGTGAACAAACTCCAGACACATGCGCCCCCTTGTGGTGCATGTGCGACATTGTGTGCTTGTGTCACTGCCACTGGCTACTTGGGACCTAGAGATTAGAACCTGAGTTCTTAGGCTGAGCAGGCAAGTGCCTTAGCTGCTAAGCTAAGCTATCTCTCTAGCCATCTACTTTCCACTTTATGTGTGTGTGTGTACAGGCCTATGTGTGCCACAGCACATACATGAATGTCATAGGACAATATTCATGTGTTGTTCCTTGCCTCTCATCGCCTTTTGGGAGTCTCCTGAGCTTCCAGCAGATTCTCCTGCCTCTGCCTCCCTTCTCACTGGCAGGGGTTACAAACACCTGCCACATAATCCAGCTTTCAACATGGGTTTTGGGTTTCTGAACGTGGGTATTCCTGCTTGCAAGCTATTTCCCTGGCTCCTACTTAGGAAGGAAGTTAGGCAGACTCAGTGGATAACTGGTGAGCAAGTTAGTCTCTCTGAGCCTGGGTTTCGGGCTCTGGACCTGCAAAGGTCAACACTCCCTGTTCTCCAGAACTAGGGCAGGAGTCAGATGCCCAAGTGAAAGCTCCTGCTACTCAGTAAAATCAGTTTCCTTCCTTCCTGCAATGTTCTAACTCCACTTTAACACAGGCCAGATTAGCCCGAGGTTCAAAATGGAACAAATACTCCCACATACATCGTCACAGTAGGGATTCGACAAACACGTGCAGGGAAAAAAAAAAGGCTTAAGCTGAAAAGCAACTCCATTCAGGAAGTTTGAATGGGAGGAGAAAAAAGACCATGCAAGGCTACTTTATAAACTGCAGTTCTATTCCAGGAAGGCCTCAAGTGGAGGTTGGGCCAGGGTCACCCCAGCTAGACTCAGCAGCTCTTCTGAGCTACTGGGGAGACAAAGCAAAGCTTTTAGACAAGGAGGTGGAAGATGAAAAGCTTCTGATTGTCTAAAGTCACTCTGGATGGTGAAAACTTGTTCTCATGAAGGGAGCTGATCACATGGTGTCATTCTTGTTTTTAGTATGTATGTATGTATGTATGAGAGAGAGAGAGAGAGAGAGAGAGAGAGAGAGAGAGAGAGAGAGAGGAAGAAGGGAGAGGAAGAGGGAGGGAGGGAGTAGACCAGGGCCTCCAGCCACTGCAAACAAACTCCAGATGCAGGCGTCACCTTGTGCATCTGGCTTCTGTGGGTACTGGGGATTGAACCTGGGTCCTTTGGCTTTGCTGACAAGCAACTTAACTGCTAAGCCATCTCTCCAGCCCACATGTTGCCATTCTTTATGCCCAAAACATGCATTGAGGGAGCATAGCCAGAATCAAGGCTGTGACTACAATACGCGACCATCTATACATATACGTTCACATATTACAGTCTGTTTAAATGAGGGCCACCAAGTCCTTCTGCTCGCGTCACGGTCAGCGTCACCATGCAGTCAGCTTGCATGCCAGCCCCGCCTTCCGTTACTCACCAAACTGGCTGGTCCTGCAGTGTCTCAGGGTTCTGACGGTGTCTGCAATCATGTGCTGGAAGACAGACACGGAGAGCATCAGAGGAAGGTCCTTAGGGGGCGGGGGAGGGGTGGCTGGGGTGGGTGGACAATCTGATGCCTCTGGGTGTTGATTATATTGATATTGGATTATTCAACAATTCTTCCTCCCTGTCTGCACAAGCAGTGGCTCCCAAACTGGGTCACTCATTCTGAGCCATCAGAATGCACACCGAATAAAAGCACCCCTTTGTGCCCCACGCTTCCCGGTCCACATTTGCTTGGGCCGTTCCCCTGTGGCTGAGGTGTCGCCACGTCCCCATGAAGCTTTTGTGTACAGGGGGTGTTGGCTCTGTGTCACTGTCACTGCTGCCCGAGGGCCCCCGCGTGCTGAGCAGAGAAGCCTGCAGGTGTGACGAGCTCCTGTGCCCGCAAGGGCTGGAGTGGAAGTGAGCTACTTAGGAAAGAGAAAGCTTCTCTGCTTTCTCCTGTCTTTAGCATTCTAGTTGAACTTCTTTTTCTTAAACTCCTGTCTGCACTCCAGACCAAAGACCAAGCGTCTTCTGAAGCTTACAGCTAGTTCTTTGGGGGCAAACCAAGGGCCTGGCGCATGCCAGACAAATGCTCCACTACTGAGCTACAGCCCAGGCCGTCTTCACTTTTTATTTTGGGTCTCAATAAGTTACTCATGCTGGAGTAGAACTCACTCTGAGGACCAGACAGGCCTCCAATTCCTGAATCCTTTGTTTCGGCCTCCTGAGTAGCTGAGATGATGGGCTTGTATCACCAGGCCTGGATGCAGCTGGTTTTGACAAGATCTCACACATAGCATGCATGCCTTCAGTAGTCTTTAGCGCAGCCATGATGAATGAGGGAAACAGTGTTTTAGCAGAGACCAATCTACCACGGAAGTTTACGCCTACATAGTTGCCAGGGTAATCTGTGAACACTGCTGGCAGCACATCCCACTTCTCTGGAGACATATGTCACTCCCTTTTCACATGGAAATCATAAATGGCATTGTTCAAAAATCAACATTATTCAGTATCTAGTCCTCCGAGCCCCCAACATGGGCCGGCCACTATCCTTCCCATTCTGCTTGTACACACTGAACAAAGGATTACCCACAGGTGAAATACTCGCTGACAGAACGATGCTAATGCTAAAATAATTTTCCTTTATAATCCAGTTGAAGAACAGAAATGGCACTGGAACAGGACCTACTGGTTAACTTGCTCCCGCCACGGCACTGCTTCTTCTGGAGAATGGGACAGCGATTACAGCGGCAGCTCCAGCCCATTCACAAGGGAAATGAGACCTGACTCATGTCTGTGTGCATGCATTGTGACATTTCCTTCCCAGAGGCTACCCCCATTCCCAGGACAGTCTTCCAGTTGTTTCCGGCTGTGGCGTCACAGTGATTTCTATCCTAGCATTTGGGTAGCTCCCGCGAGGCTGGAGCCGAGGTAAGCCGTGATGCTGTGCACGGCTTTGAAATCCGAGTCCCCATTCTCATCTCTAGGCTGTCCGACAGGTTAGAGGGAGGGATGTGGTAAAAGATGATGCCCTTAACATCTAGGGATGGATAAGAAAGGCGAACACCCTTTGCTTCTCCATCATTTACTGGTGTGAGATGCGAACATTCTGAGTTGCCAAGGCAGCAGGAACCATGGCCCGGGGAACAATAGAAATCCTATGAAAATCAACGAGCACTTCTGGATCTGCATGTTGTCTGATTTAATGTGCTGGTCTGTGTCGGCCACATAAAGACAACACCCTGAATTATCGGCTAGCTGGCTTGAGTTAACACCCTTGAGGGGAACTGGCTCCTCGAAGGCTAATTCACTTCGTCCTGACTGGTTCATTCTTATGAAAGATGGTCCTGTGTCAGCAGCAGGGAACTGGTCCTTCCTGGAGAAACATTCCTTCAAACAATGTCTCTGCAGGGAAGGCCCAGTACAACACGGGCCTAGGTATGAGGTAAAGTTGATTTTTGTCTCTCTAGGAAAGAAAATCCTACCTTTCACAACCTTTCCACTAAAGGAGGGTCAACCTGAGGTCTTGCTAAGTCTAACGTGCCATTTTTTTTTTTAAGACCAGGTCACCATTACAGTACAGTCTGTTCTCTTTAGAAATGATGTGTCAGTAACTTGCTGATGGCTAAATACCTGCTAGGCATACCCATGTCCTTCGTTTTTATAAACTTCATTTTAGGTATTTAAAATAGTCCATTCTGAGCCGGGCATGGTGGCGCACACCTTTAATCCCAGCACTAGGGAGGCAGAGGTAAGAGGATCTCCATGAGTTCAAGGCTACCCTGAGAATACACAGTGAATTCCAGGTCAGCCTGGGCTAGTCAGACCCTACCTTGAAAAACAAAATAAATAAAAAAAGTCCATTTTGGGCTGCAGAGGTGGCTTAACAGTTAAGGTGCTTGACTGTGAAGTCTAAGGACACAAGTTTGATTTCCCAGGACCCATGTAAACCAGATGCACAAGGTGGCACATGTGTCTGGAATTCCTTTGCAGTGGCTAAAAGCCCTGGTGTGCCCATTCTCTCTGTCTGTGTGTCTTTAGCTCTCTCTGCTTGCAAACAAATAAATGAATAAAATATATTTTTTAAATAGTCCATTTTATATACTATTTTATTATTTAATTCAGTCTATTATCTATCATCTATCTATCTATCTATCTATCTATCTATCTATCTATCTATCTATCTATCTATCTAAATTATCTAAGATAGAGTCTATACTATACCTACCCTGGCTTGTAACTCACTATGTATCCCAGGCTGATCTTGAACTTGAGACATCCTTCTGCCTTGGCATCCTGAGTGTGGGGATGAGTCATGACAGCTAGCTTCCATGTTATTTTCTCGAGTTTTCTTAAGGAATTAAGGATGCAATTACTGACCCTTATGAAGTCAGTATCGACTTTGTGCTAGGCTTACTGGGCTCTGGAGAAAGCAGGGAAAGGTGCCAGTGTGGAAAAGGTGCTGAGATCTTCCTCTGGTTCCTTCCCATTTGTGCCCATATGGGATTACTCTCTCACTGTGGTGACCTTCTCTGAAGGGAAATGACACAATGAACCTGGCCCAACCACTGAGTCATTTTAAGGAGAAGGGCAGCCACCAGCTGGCTCTTAACAATAGGCAGCAGTCAGCTTATAAGGAGTCCAGTGGTTTTTCCTGTGTCCTGTGTGGGTCAGAGAGAAAACCTCACTGGACCTTTATAGAGAACCCCCCTGGGGGTGGTGTAACTCGCCTCACATCTCACATACTTTCTACGGATCTCATTTGCTGTTCTGAACAAGACACACTGGCCGGAGGCACAGTAGATATTGATCAGACGTTTTCTATTCCCGCAATCATTTATACCAGATACTGAGACGACCCTGCTCAGAGCTGAGGGTCTGAGGAACTACAGCCTCTGCTTGCTGATGGGTGCACTGCCAGCTTTAAGACATCACACAGCAACACAAAACAAGCACACACAAAAAATGCCACTCTCGGTTTCACCACAGCACCTGAAATAGTGCAGAGAAAGACTTGGAGACGCATCTCTGTTTCCACTTCAACAATAGCTAGTCGTGAGGCAAACATGGCTGAAGAGGAGCTTCGGGAAGTCACTGGGAACTCCCTGTTGTTCAGAACCCAGCAGTTTGGGTTCGGGGGGGGGGGGCCCCTGTGTGACAGCCATCTTCTTTCTCCAGCACTGCCTCAGCTGGTGTGTGGCAAGCTGGCCTGGTGATCAGAGCAGAGCGCCCAGAAAGCAAAGGTCAGGCGGCACACCTCACTTGGATGCCGCAGTCTGCGCTATTCTTTGGTCATTTGTCTCGGGCCCTGGCCTCAATCGACCATACTTCCAGGCTGACCTATGCTCACGTGGAGCAGGGAGCAGTTTCTGAAAGAGTTCATGCAAGTCCATTACCGTTACTGAAAAGGTCACTCAAAGGTCAGAATCCCTGGAGAGGGGTGCAGGGATCATCTCTGACCTTGATATAGCATTTAATCTGTGACATTAAAGGTCACCTGTCAGATAAATGTGCTCCCCTGGTCACTAAGCTGTCTCTTTGATGCACTCCTAAGAGAAAGCTTCTCAGTTCTGCTGGTCACCACAGGCTGAGGAGCCCAGAGGATAAGAGACATGGAGCTGATTTAAGAAGAGGACTGATCGTGGACCCCACACTCAGCAGTAAGAACGCCCTGTGTCAGAGGCCAGTAATGACATAGCCATCCGCTTCCCATGCAGACCCCACACACCCCAGGTGCATAGCCAAGCCTGGGGTACTAGGAGACAGGTGCATTTTCCCAGGACAATTTTCTCACTCTCTGTTCCAAAAGCAGTGCTTGCTGAGGCACTGAGAGATGTCTGTGAAGCAGCAAGTTCGTCGTGTGTGTGTGTGTGTGTGTGTGTGTGTGTGTGTGTGTGTGTGTGTAGGTGTGTGTCTTCTTGACAGGAGCCTTACATTGTTACATCTGGCTTGAAATGGCCACATATCAAGCAGATTCTCAAAATCTTGCTAGAATACTTATTCATGTGACTGGCAGTGTTTAACACACAGGAAACAAGCTCTTGGAAGTCACCATGTGTCCAATGGAGAATGACACTTAAACCCTTTGTTTCTAGGTGCAGGAAAGGTATACATTGCCTTTACAGCGAGAAAAAGGAGAGAGAATGAAATTTACTTACCAGTTTTTCAAAGTTGACAAGATTATCCAAGAATGTTTTATTTCCTTCATGAATAAATGTAACATCTGAAAATTAAAAACAAGAAATTATTAGGAATGGCTTGGGAGGCAGAGCTGAAAACAATGCCACTTATGATTTTCCTCTTACACCTAATGGAATTATGCCACGCATTCAAAAAGTCACTTGAAACTGAGCCTGAATAATATCTGATGAAAAATGTTAGGAGGATGGGGAGGAGTGCCGTGGAACACTGTCTTATGGCTGTGACACGTCTGTTGCATTTATGATCTCACAGCTACTGTCATTGCCTGCATATTATTGAACCTATCAAGACTCCATCACAGGGCTGGAGAGATGGCTTAGCGGTTAAGCGCTTGCCTGTGAAGCCTAAGGACCCCGGTTTGAGGCTCGGTTCCCCAGGTCCCACGTTAGCCAGATGCACAAGGGGGCGCACGCGTCTGGAGTTCGTTTGCAGAGGCTGGAAGCCCTGGCGCGCCCATTCTCTCTCTCTCCCTCTATCTGTCTTTCTCTCTGTGTCTGTCTCTCTCAAATAAATAAATAAAAATTAAAAAAAAAAAAGACTCCATCACAGATGGAGGAGATGAGAGAGAGAAAAAAGACATCAAAGTGGAAGACAGATTAGTTGAAAGGAAGAAAGTGTTCACTGGAAGAGGGACAAGAGAGGGCACAAGGGGGGGTTATGATCAAAATATATTACAAACACATGTGAAAATTGTCAATAAAAGCTTAAAAAGTACATAGGTTATGTGCGTGAGGGCAGAATCACATTATTGACAAATCATTTTGCAGTTAAGGTTGAGTTGACTTTAGCCTACTTAATATAATATAAGCTAACACTGTCCTATAAATTCATTGCTCTAACATGTTTCTACCGCAGAAGACTGAGCAGAGAACACATGACTACTCATTGGTAGCAGACTTCTGATATTTATATGCTTGTTTATTTAAAAAACTGCTGCCAATGTCTATGGGACTTGCTAAACTGAAAACAGCTAAGATTTAAATTTAAAAGTTTATTGAAAAAGAAAAATTAGTTTGAATTTAAAATTTAGGTTCCCAAATATCAAATTTAGGTTCCTCAATATCAAAAGGGAAGAGGTTTGAAAAAAAAAAAAACGTCAAGATTTCTCGCCCCATTTGACTGGGTAGGCAGAAAGACTCTTATAAAAGGAAACTAAGGAAGCAGTATGTGGGTACCTTTTTGGAGGAAGGGAGAGTTGAACTGGTTTGAGACTTGCTAGGTTTAAAGTGGCCAAGGAGCTGGGGCATGTCTCCACATAGAGCACATGCTCAGCCCGGGGCAAAGGCTTGTGAGCCATCGTCCCTCCTTCCACAAACAAAAAGGAAAGAGAGAGAGAGAGAGAGAGAGAGAGAGAGAGAGAGAGAGAGAGAGAGGGAGGGAGGGAGAGGGGGAGAGGGAGAGAAAATGATGGCAGCTATTAAAATAAGTCTCCATTGGCTACAAAAGTTCCTCCTCAGGAGAAAAATTAAAATTTGAGAACTGGACTCACTAAGACAGCAACCAAAGCTCTAAGAACTGTGACGTCAAAAAGCTCAGATTGGAGGGTGGGCAACAGCCTCCAGGAGCCTCACAGATAAGATCTGCAATACAAAGTTTGGTTCAACTTATGAGGCATGAGAAATTCATGTTATCACCAGCAACAGAAAGCCCAAGCCCCCAAACTCCACTAAACAGAAACATCTGGATTCAGCTAGCTTTTATTGGGACAAGAGCTTCCGATGCTTGCTTATAAAATCCTGGTCTATTGAGTTTTACCTGTCCATGCACAGGCAACAGTTAGAGCACACACAGCCACAACTGTTCCTAACGAGGACAAGCAAAGTCTAGGCCACTTCTACAAACTTCCCTCTCCATGCCCTTGCTTTAGCAGAGTGATCGCTGGGATTTCAGTCTATGAAACGGTCAGGTTTCATCATGACCTGTGTGTGTGCTCAATAACAATCCAGTGGCCTAGCATGGAACTGTATGACTCCTTCTCGACTGAGTTCTACTTTCAGAAAGCAGAAATAGCACTTTTTGTCAGTAATTTGTCATATACCCCATGGCTCTTGTGGACCAATGGGATTTCTCACACAATAGCACACTGTGAAAAGTTATCTCTAGAACTTGAAATTCAAACACAGGGCATGACTGATCACCCTCTGGGCTCTTTACCTCAGCCTTATTTTTGTTTGCACTGGGATAACATGGTGTTTAAAGACACAGGCCTTAGAAGCAAAGTAACATTAAAAACACAAAAGGTTCCAGTTAAAAGTTTATGAGTCAAGTGAAAACATACAATTAAGATATTTGAAAAGCTACTATATACAAATGCAGGTATGAATGTAAAAATTAACATAAGGAAATCAACCTGGCGTTCCTTTCATGCCTCCTATCTTTAGAAGGACCCATTTCTAGAAGATGACATTACATATAAGAAAGAGACCATTACCTTTGAGCAGTAAGGGCATGAAAGGGATTTTCGGAGGTTTCATCTTTTTGAACGCATCCCTGTAGGCTTTGTGGTTTAGGGAAGGGTCCTGCCGAGCCAAACCAACGACAAAGAAAGAAAATCAATATGCTGCAGAAACAGTTCTCAATCTACTTTTACTGTACAATTTGAACATGATTCAGATATAGAGAAGTACTTCCTGAGGATGAGACAGATAGATAAAGGTTTCCTAGGAGAATAAACTCACTAAATTAGGGCAGGAAATCTAGGCAACACATGAATTCAAGTTATTGGTTTACAATGACTGCAAAGACTGCAATGACTATGAAAGAGAGATACCTCTTTGATTGCCCTATTATTTTCCTGAAATAGGTTCTTTAAGTATGGTTTCCTCTGCATAATTTCTACTAAGAGGTAACCTGCAAGTCTTTTGTTAGGTACGCTGCAAAAAAAAAACCAAAAAAAAAAAAACCTGTCCTCAGACTGCAAAGACAATGCCTAGAATACCAGAGAATACTGTTTTGCTGTGTTCCAAAAGAAGTTATGAATTTTGTATTTAAACTAAGATATAGTAGGAAGAAGGAAGACAGATTAATGTACAGGACACTAATTGCATATTAAGTTTATTAATTTCATATGTGAAATGGAAAATGCTTTAAAAACTTCCTTGTTTTTCCAGTCATGATGCGGCACACATTTAGTCTCAGCATGCTGAGGTAGGAGGATTACTATGAGTTTGAGGCCAGCCTGGGGCTACAGAATGAGTTCCAGGTCAGCCTGGGCTACATTGAGACTCTGCCTCAAAAAACAAATTTCCTGGTTAGAAGTCACATGAGAGCTGGGGCCTTTAATCTCAACACTTGGAAGGCAGAGGTAGGAGGATCACTGTGAGTTCAAGGCCACCCTGAGAATACATACTGAATTCCAGGTCAGCCTGGACTACAGTAAGACCCTACCTCAAAAACTACTCCCCCCCAAAAAAGTCATATGAGGACTAGACAGATGGTTCAGTGGTTAAAGGCACTTGCTTGCAAAGCCTCAAGGTCCAGGTTTTATTCTCCAGTGTCCACACAAAGACAGATGCAAAATGTGGCACATGCATCTGGAGTTTGTTTGCAGTGGCAGGAAGCCCTACATTTATTCTCCCTCTCTGCTTACCAATCAATTAATAAAATTATTCAAAAAAGTAAAAGCTGGGCTTGGTGGTGGTGCACACCTTTAATCCCAACACTTGGGAGGCAGAGGTAGGAGGATCACTGTGAGTCCAAGGCTGGCCTGAGACTATACAGTGAATTCCAGGTCAGCCTGGGCTAGAGTGAGGCCCTACCTCATAAGATAATTAATTAATTAATTTGAAAAGGGCTGGAGAGATAGCTCAGCAGTTAAGGCACTTGCCTACAAAGCTTAACAACTCAATTCAATTCCCTAATGTCCACATAAAACCAGATGTACAAAAGTGGCACATGCATTTGGAGTCTGTCTGCAGTGGCTAGAGCCGCTGGTACACCCGTTCTCTCTCGCTTCCTCTCTCTCTGTCTCCTTCTGTTTGCAAATAAATAAAATTTTAAAAACTAAATTTAAAAAGTCATATGAAGAGGACTAGACTCCCCACGTTTTTACAGGGTAGGGAAAAAAACATTAACTCCAGCTTCCTCCTGCCTCAGCCTCCCGGTGTGCTGATGAGAGGCACACACCATCATGCATAGCTCAACGATACGCGTTTATACGCAAGCAACTGGCCCAGGCTCCCTGATGCTGGGAAGTACGGCAACCAACTACTGAAAGCTGGAGAAAACAACACCAATATTAATTTGAAGGGCGAGTCCTCTGTAGCTCTATTACTTACCGTTAAACTCTCAAGTTCAGAGAAAAGTTTCTTAAACTTCCCAGGGATTTTCTAAAAAAAAAAAACAAGCACAAACAAAAAACAAAAGGTCACAGAAGACAGTTATTTTGAGCGGCACTAGGGGAGTCCTCATTAAGCTCGGCTTACTCATGTGACATTTCTGAACATAAGCACCTACCGTCAGGCTCTCCCTTGATTGTGTCTCATTATGCGATTTTCATCACTCCCTTAATATGACATTCCTTAGGCTTGTTGCTAAAAATAGGCGTGCAGCCACATGGTTCAGGAATTGGGTAGGTTTGACATTCTACACTCTGGTAGTTACTTAATGCAAACTTAGCCTTCAGTTCCAAATTCTACCTCAGATGAATGTGTTCATCTTCCCAACCGTCTTTGAATGGGAGATAACAATAATGACTGGCTTTTTTATATAAATGATACATAAATGTATTTCACAACAGAGGCTGAACACTGAAGGCCCATGAAGCTCGTAAGTGAGGAAGCGTGCACTTGAGTGGGTGGAATCACTCAACTGTGCAGAGCAACAGGTGGCACATGAGATGTCACAGGGTGAGACTGTATACCCAAAGAAAATAAACAGAAAATGAAAAGATGCCAGGTGAAAAAATGAAAGGAAAAAAAAAGGCCTGGGAATGTTCCAACCTGCCTTTAACATGAGTGGGTGAAAACCTGGATCGAGTCACACTGACTTAGCATTTCTCTTCAGCTCTCTGAAGCTTAGTGTGACTAAAAGGCTGAGCCCTGGATAGCAGCTTGGTGTGGATTCAGCCTCTGCCTCTTGGCATCTGTGTGGTTTGATGAGTCCCTAAGCCTCCTGAGCTCAGCTTCTGGCTACAGAGACAAAGATTCAACCCAAGACGTGGACATATCTCCATGGCTGGGACTTAACACATTCTAGCTGCTCACATTTACAGTAGGGCATGTGTGTATGTATATATATTATGTATATATATATATGGACTTTCTAATTCTAAACTGAATCCAAATGATGCAGACAATTTAGCAACAATTAAACGTTTAAACTGTGTAAAAACAGATTTTTAAACTTGATAATTTTGAATTGACTCTTCTTATTATTTTCTTTATAGCAAATTGGTAGTTTAAACTTTCTGGAACCTATTGCCCCTTCCCAATAAATAAGATCTAAAATGTGCTCTTTTTTTGGGTAAATAATTTCAATCTCTTTTTGAGCCAGTGTCTTAGTGCACTGGGGATCCTGATGCATATCCCAGTGGCCAAAATCAATATGTCCCAAGTCAACGGGCTTAAACCAGTGGTTATTCATGAGCCAACTTTGGTCCAGCGGCTACTTTTATAAGTAAAATCTCGCTGGAACACTACTATGGGACATTCATTGATGTTAACTGTATTTCTTCTTAGACTACAATGGCAGAAGGAAATATGTGACTAGAGCGTGCCCATTGCTTGACGTCTGTTCTAGTTTCTCAAACCTACATCTTTCCTTTGTGACCTATTTGGGATAGTAAGATCACTTTCTTTCCATCTGAGATCCGGTGGTCACCTCTGCTGACATTAAAAAAAATTTTTTTTGTTTATTTTTATTTATTTATTTGATAGTGAGAGAGAGAGAAAGAGGCAGATAGGGAGAGAAGAGAGAGAATGGGCACGCCAGGGCCTCCAGCCACTGCAAACGAACTCCAGACGCGTGCGCCCCCTTGTTCTGCTGACAGTTTTAAAGACCATCTTATGAAAAAAGCTCCTGTCACCTTGACAGAGTACTTCCACTTGCCACCACCTTGGCACAGTACTGTAAAAACTGTTTTAGCCTAGCAGCATTTGTCTCATTTAAATGTACTTACTTGACATGAAAGTGCTCTCGAGTGCACTTCCTTGTGAGCGCGCCCCACTCCCAATTCCCAGTGGAAAGCCCGAGGCTTACCTCCCAGGTTTGTGACAGCCGGCTGACAGAGGCAGTGTTGAGACCCATCACGATGGCAAAGAAAGAATTCAGATTCCGCTGGGCTTTGCAGCTGGGGGACAGAGGAAAGTAGGCACTCTGAGGAAGCATTCCTATCCCTGCGGGGGGTCACTAGTGACAAAGCCCCCCAGCCTCTGGCAGTTACAGGCTCGGCTTGCATATCCGGTCCACGGGGAGAGGCGTCTGCCCTCCCACCGTTCTGAATGCAAAAGAACTGATTCTCTCAGCGCCTGAGAATCTCTCAGAGCCTTCAAGAAAAGCCCTTGACATTTCATGAGATCCCCGCGCCTCTAAAATCTGTCACATATATATTTACAGTTTCTAAATGCCTGCTTCTCTGTACCCACCACATTCTGCTGTCAAGCTCTCCCCTGGCTCTTCAGTTCTGCACTGACTGCGTGTGTGTGTGTGTGTGTGTGTGTGTGTGTGTGTGTGTGTGTGTGTGTGTATCAGGCCAGTTTCACCTCCCAGGTGTAAGTCCTGGACACATATTCTCTATATAACCATGTTGTGGATAATGTTGTAAGGCATATATGATGGTACAGCTATCCCACATTGCTCACCTAAAGAAAGGAAATGACAGGAAAAGTAAGATCACAGTGAGCTCCATTTATCCTCTCCATGAGGTTATCCATTCTGCATGACTTCACTTATGCCCAAGGACTTGACTGAACAGCACTCGACAGGTTTTCAAAGGCCGCAGTGGGACACTGGGGCTCCTGGTCCGCCAGATCGACCTCTGGATCCCAGACACTCTAGCTGGAGAGTGGTGGAGAGCAGCTTCTCCGCGGTAAGGCCTAACACCAACATTGCCCCACATTGAAAATGAAACAGGAGCAAGAGGAATGCGCTTAGCAGGGCTGGAGAGATGGCTTAGCAGTTCAGGCGCTTGCCTGTGAAGCCTAAGGTCCACGGTTCAATTCCCCAGGACCCATGTGAGCCAGATACACAAGGTGGCACATGCGTGTGGAGTTCGTTTGCAGTGGCTAGAGGCCCTGGCATGCCCATACTCTATCTGCCTCTTCCTCTCTCTCTCCCAAAATAAATACAATAAAATATTTTAAAAAAAGAAACAGAAAAAAAAAAAAACGTGAGCAGAGGCATGGCTGATACTTTGCATGTGTTTAGCTTCTCTGACATGCCATTTCCACCAGTGTTCCTCCATGGCACCTCTGCCATCTCCACCAGTCTTTCAAACAGATCATGATCTGAATCCTGCTTCTCCAACACCATGTGGTATTACGTGCTATGAATGCCTCATTCATCATCAACAGCCATATAATATTCTATCAAGAACATATTCCATAATGTAGTTATTCTGCTGGCATTAGCATTTGTTTTCAATTCTTCCCCCACTATACAAAATACTACAGTGAGCATATTTATGTATGTAACTTTTTATTTACTTGTGATTTTTTTAGCATGTATGGTATATGTGCATGAATTTGTGTGTGTGTGTATGCATACTAGTGTGAGTGTGAGTATATGCATGTGTATTTGCATGTTCGTGTGTGTAAGTATGTAGAGGCCATGGTATTTTCTTCAATGGCTCTCCAACTAACTTTTCAAACTGATCTTGGGGTTCATGGAGTCATCTGGACTAGCTAGGCAGCAAATCCCAGAGGCTTTCCTGTCTGCCTCCCCAGCAGTGAGACTGCAGACATGCACTGCGATGCCCAGCTTTGACTTAGGTCATGGAGATCCAAAGCCAGGTGCTCATGCTTGAGAGGCAAGCACTTTACTCTTTACTGGCTGAGTCATCTCCCTAGGCTGTGATTTCTTTCTTTCTTTCTCTTTTAAATTTTTATTTATTTATTTGAGAGAAAGAGAGAGAGAGAGACAGAGAAAGACAAATAGAGAATGGGTGCGCCAGGGCCTCCAGCCACTGCAAACGAACTCCAGACGCATGCGCCCCCCTGTGCATCTGGCTTACGTGGGTCCTGGGGAATCGAATGGGGATCCTTTGGCTTTGCAGGAAAATGCCTTAACCGCTAAGCCATCTCTCCCACCTTGAAAACATGAACTTTGTGGATGCATGTGTGTGTACATATGGAGGCCAGAGGTTGATGTCAAGTGTCTTCCTTATTTGCCCTTCAACTCACTATTATGAGATGCCCTATGTTTACATTGTTTACTCAGCAACATTTATGTATGTAACATTTTAATATGATTTTCATTTTTTATCTTTTACCTCCTCACACACAATCTCACTGGTCCATACAGCGTTTTGTAGTCATACAAATAACAAATACAAATAAATCACACACACACACACACACACACACCCTCAACATGTGAATCGGTTTAAAAAAATTAAATTAATTTAGACATAATTTCTGAGTAAAACAAATAGATTTTGTGCCAATAATAGATACCAATCCAGTCTGGAACCATGGGTCATTCATTCTATGGTAAGAACAGACTGTCTGACACTAAACATTCCAGTCCACCAACCATTCCTTTGTCTGTGTGAGGAAATAAACTCCACTGAATTCACAGAGGTGGGGGATGGGGATGGTGAGGAGGGAAGCATGAATATGCAAATAGGATGCCTGAGGCAGGGAAAACACTTCATGATTGTGAAAATTACTGTTTTCCCTTGGTTATTCCTACTAGTGTGATTATAGGGAATTTAACTTTATGTTTCTGTTGGCATTCTATCCCATGGGCTAGGATACAGACCAGTGCCATAAATAATTCAAGAGCATGGAGTTATATGGAGAAGATGTGAATATATTTCATTTCCCTAAGGATGGATATTATCTTGTGCTGGGAATGGAGCTGGGTGGTGTCATTTTACTGCTTAGAACAGTAATGTCCTATTTCTTTACATAACTAGTGCTTGTAAGAAACCTTTTACCTGGAAGTGAAGCACTTCCAGGAATCTCAGAGCCCATTTAAAAATTTTAAAATGCATTGTCTGAGTTAAAATTAAAAAAAAAAAATCTACAACCTAAGAAGAGCCTACTCAGCATAAAATCAGCCTATCAGTGGGCCTGTCTGTTACCCGCTCTTCCGTCAAGTCACACAGGTGGCCAGGCAGATGCTTCCTCAATCTTTGCTTCTCGGGTCCTACAGGCCAGGCTGGGTTATCTCCAGACCAGCCTTCCTGAAGGGCGGGCCTGATTTTATCAGAGTCCTGCTTACAGACTTGCAAAAGACCCCTTGTGCCTTTTCAGTTCAGCTGAAATTGCAGATCCTTTATGGCTGGTCATATCCCCCTCTGTTGATCAGTCTCCTACCCCCTCCTTGGAGGCTGTGTGCCCCAGTGGGTTTTGTATGTTATCATAGAGTGCTCTTCTGAATTCCCACCCAGGATTTACAGACAGCCAGGGACACTCTTTCACCTGTGTTTACCCCCTTTCACACACCCTTATGGTATGTATCAGCTGATTGCCCCTTAAAGCCCAGATGAAATCAAGTCTCACACCAGAGCACTTCCCCATTCTGTTCCGCACAACACCAGTTTGAGCTGTAGGAGTACCCAAGCAGCTAGAGTACACAGGCAGGACTGGGAGAGCTCACCTGATTTCTCCACACTACCCTATATGCATATGAGTGACCAGTCTGTATTTCCCGCATAAGCTCCACTGGCATATCTGGTCAGTCATCTACATCCATGAGTTCTACATCTATGGGATTAACCAATCACAGACTGTGCACCAGGTAATAAGCTTCACAATGGTGTGTCTATATTGAGCATGTACAGACTTTTTCCTTGTCATGATTCCTCACACAATTCAGTCTAACAGCTATTTATAGAACATTACATCATATCAGGTAGGATAAGTCCAGAGGATTTAAAGTATATGAGAGGATACATGTACATTGTATGCAAAAACTGTACTGTATTAGGTAAGAGACTTGGGCACCCAAGAATTTTGGTATCCAAGAGAATCCTGAAGCCAGTTCCCTGTAGACATCAAGGAGTAATTGTACTTGAAAACCATTTCATATAAAAGGAAGCCAGGTGTGGTGGCACACACCTTTAATCCTGGCACTCGGGAGGTGGAGGTAGGTGGATCACTGAGTTCAAGGCCATTCTGAGACTACATAGTGAATTCCATGTTAGACTGGACTGGAATGAGACCCTACCTCAAAAAAAAAAATTAAAAATTAATTAATTAATTAAAAAATAAAATAAAAACAGAAACTACTTTGGGAGAAATAAAATAGCCTGACAGGCAAAAGGAACTGGGGGAGAATGGTCCATACAGTGTGCTTCTGCTGGGGAGCTGTCCCAAGAGACTCTGCTATTTAACAGAGATTCCCAACAAGGCATTAAAATTTCCTTTGAGGGCTGGAGAGATGGCTTAGCGGTTAAGCGCTTGCATGTGAAGCCTAAGGACCCCAGTTTGAGGCTCGCTTCCCCAGGACCCATGTTAGCCAGATGCACAAGAGGGCGCATGTGTCTGGAGTTCGTTTGCAGTGGCTGGAGACCCTGGCACGCCCATTCTCTCTCTCTCTCACTATCTGCCTCTTTCTCTCTCTGTTGCTCTCAAATAAATAAAAATAAAAGTTAGGGCTGGAGAGATGGCTTAGTGGTTAAGCGCTTGCCTGTGAAGCCTCAGGACCCGGTTCGAGGCTCAGTTCCCCAGGTCCCACGTTAGCCAGATGCACAAGGGGGCTCACGCGTCTGGAGTTCGTTTGCAGTGGCTGGAAGCCCTGGCACGCCCATTCTCTCTCTCTCTCCCTATCTGCTTCTTTCTCTGTCACTCTCAAAAATAAATAAATAAAAATGAACAAAAAAAATTTAAAAAAACTTAAAAAAAATTTCCTTTGATCAACATTTATGGAGTCACTGCTATTTACCACATTCTGAACCAGGTCCCTGGGAACAAGAACTCATTAGCAATAGTTCCTGTGTCCTTTAGAGGGGAATATAACCAAGTAAAGGAGTTCTGTATAAATAGCTATGTTTAACACATATAATAAGGAAATTTTCAAAAGGTAGAAACAATGTGTGCAGAGGGACGTTTTGACCCTGCATATGAAAATCAGGAATGGATTCTAGAAGGAAGGAACTTTTGACCAAGGTCTTCAATATGTTGGGTGGAAGTGGCAATTCTTGGCAGAGCCAACCACATTTGTCTAAGATTGGAGGGTGGTTGTGGTGGTTTGATTTCAGGTGTCCCCCATAAACTTAGGTGTTGTGAATGCTAGCTCCCCAGCTGATGGAGATTTGGGAATTAACGCCTCCTGGAGGGAGTGTATTGTTGGGGGTGGGCTTATGGGCTTTATAGCCAGTTTCCCCATGCCAGTGTTTGGCACCCCCTCCTGTTGCTGTGGTCCACCTTATGTTGGCCAGGGGGTGATGTCCACCGTCTGCTCATGCCATCGTTTTCCCCTGCCATCGTGGAGCTTCCCCTCAAGCCTGTAAGCCAAAATAAATCTCCTTTTTCCAGAAGCTGCTCTTGGTTGGGTGATTTCTACCAGCAGTGAGAACCGGACTGCAACAGTGGTGCACATGGGAGACGTTCAGGTGCACCCAGAGGGTGAGGCCCAGGTTTAGGTGGGGACAGCAGTGCAGGGACTTCTCATAATGAATGGGAGAAGGTTCTGGGCATCAAGAAGTAAAGAGCAGCACCCCAGAGGCATCTCATTTCCCATGTTTCTCATTCTCACATCATCCTCCCCTGTAGTGGTTTAAATGTGTGGCCCCGTAGACTTAGGCTTGAATCTTGAGTCTCCAGTGGCCGGAGCCCTACTGGGGAAGAGGAATGTAAGTCACTGGGGACAGATCGTGGAGTCTAGCCCTAAGGTATGTGCAGATCCGGTGGAGCTCTGGCTGTTTTGTGGTGCTGACTGTTGGTGGTGTCTCTCTGCTTCGATCTGTGGAAATGAGCCAACTTCTTCCACCATTGATGGTGCTCCCCTGGAATTTGTAAGCCTGAAATAAACCCCTTCCCTCCAATAAGCTGCTTTTGGTCAGGTATTTGTCTAGCAATCAGAAGCTGAGTGTAACACTCCCTTGTGGTGGTGTGAATGTATGGCCCCATAAACTCAGGCATATTTTCCCCAAGACTGAGCTTGTAAACTTGAGTGTCCAGTGCGCAGAGGCCTGCTAGGAAAGAGGCATGTCACTGAGGGTGGATCTTGTAGTCCAGCCCTGAGGTGTGGAAAGACCCAGTTTGAGCTCTGGCTGTACATGGTTGTTGGCTATCAGGTGATGTTGTTCTGTTATCGTCTATGGGAGTAAACTCACTTCTTCCACCACTGATGGTGCTTCCCGTGGGTTCTGTAATCCTGGAATAAACCCTTTCCTCCCATAAGCTGGTTCTGGTCAGATATTTGTCCAGCAACACAAAGGTAACTTGAACACCCCCCTTTCCTAACCTATTGCAGCTTAGCCAGCCACACCACAGGACTGTACACTGCCTGATATTAGTGCTAAGCACAAACCACAGTACTTCTGCCTGGAATTTTGACATTTACTTGGAAATATAAATACTTCAAATACAAAAGCATAAATATTCAAGAAAAGACCTTTCTGACCATTTGGACATTTAACTTAATGTTATACTTTTACACCTTAACCTTCTTTTCATCACAAGGAACAAACAAACATAAAAAAAAATGTGCTTTTCCAAAAGGCTAGGAGAAATAGCAGTTTTCACCACTGAAAACTTACTGAGCAGCAATTTTGATGAATTTTTTCACCAGCTGCACTCGCTTGCCCAACTGGCTGCAGAGAAGAATCTCCGTGGCCACCCAGAGCTGGACTTCATTGCATCTCTGCAGCAGCAAGCTGAGGTTCACAGTGTGCTCTCCGCTCCCCTGTCTGCCGAATGTGAAGTAGATCAGCTCTTGCTAAAAGGAAAACATATCCATAGAAGTGTTTAATTTTTATGACCAAGTTGCTTGATTCTAAATCTAGTCCCTTTAAAAAAGATGCTTCAAGTAGCCATTCCTACGTCACTATTATACTATATTAACTATATACCTATAGAAAACAACGATATATCAAACTCATGATAACTTAGTTTTAGAGATGTGCTGTAGGATGTCCTCTGGGCATGACACTACCACTGCCCTCTTGAATGTCAGCAGCTGTGACCACCTCAACAAGACCAGCACAAGATTGGACTCTTTAACTTCCCACCATGGAAAGGCAGTGGGGAAAGCAGAGGGGCTGCACCCCTCCCCGGTGATGTACAGATAGAGCAGTTGCTGGAGAGACATTTTCCTCAGTGGTTTATCGACCCGTAAGTTGTCTGTGCTCCTGTAAGAAAGCCCACCTAACCTCACTGGTTCCGTCACTGGTACCCCATCTGGGGACAGTGGATGCTTGTTCATGTCGCCTCAGACAAGGGTCACATAAAAAGGAGCTGCATTCAGTAATGTTTACCCACAATTCTTAAACAACAACAACAAAAAAATTTTTTTCAGAAGGTCAGGAAGACAACATCCTTGGAGGAGAAATCTGGGACTTTCTAAAATTTTCATGTGCCAAAACAACAGAAGAGACTGTTTTGAAATGAGCACGTGCATTTTACAGACACAATCATACACTCCACTGCATAAGCAGGGACAGACCCTTGTCTACTAACACTTCCAAAGGCATAAGTCATCTCACCCGAATACGGTTAGTACTTGCTCAAACTTAGGTCAGAACGTTGAAACATTTCAAAGAGAAGATATGACAAAATTTACAAGACATCCCAAAAGGAAAGAGAAGCTAATGGTGTCTAAATTGGACACACATTCCCCTTCAAAAAGAAGGGGCACCTCAGAATGAATATTTCACCACAAGGCCAAATACATGCAGTACATGGTTATACGTAACTGTCATATTTGTCACGCCCTGATTTAAGTGAGCCTTCTTATCATCCACTTCAACCATTAACTGTCAGTGGCATTTTCTTGTAATCTATCATTTACAAATATTATAACCTGCCCTCAAGGGAAAAGTTGATACACATAAAAACACCTAAAGTATATCCAAGATTAAAGAGATGTATTTAAGTCTTAGAATAGAGTTTAAAGCGTATCCAATATTCCCAAGTAAAAGGATGTGTGTGTACACACAAATATATATATATGTATAAAATATATATATATTTATATGTTATATTTATATATTTATATATATATATATGTACACACAAATAAATAAAAACAGAAATGTCAACAAAGGTAAAATCGTTCTTCACTCTGATTACATCCTATATATAAAATCACATACCCACAAGTTATTCACTCTATAAATGCATCTTGCATACAAACCCCAGCATATCTACCTACCTTCTCCTAGCACATGACCACACTACAAAGAAATGAAGTGTGCTCACATATTCTGAGTTCTTTAGGATGGTGTCAGATATTTCATATATTTTGAGTTCCCCAAGTAGTATTTGGACTATGCCACCCACGCAGACCTACATGAATCAATATTTTCAAGAATTCAGCTAAAACTGCATTATAGCATTTTCATCGTTTCATTTCTCCTTACCTCATGAATTGAATTGAATAGACTCCAATCAAAATTCATTAATTCCAGAGCAAGATCCCAAGTGTTCATTCCCAAAATCCTCATCGACCTTTGCTGTGATTCCTCATTTTCTGCAAAAGGATTCTAAATCGACAGACAGAAACACAAAGATCTTTAGTAATTCCCAAGCGTTTCACACTGCATTGGCTGCCTGTAGGAAGGCACCAGAAGCCCAGATTAGAAAAGTAATCTTTTCTGAGTGCACTTAATATTTTCCCTGGTCTGTTCACCTTCAGTGAGTTTACAGCCAATTTAGGAACGGGTCTTGGAGGCCGTAGAATGTGATCAATGGTATTCCACCGTCCACCGAGTTAGCCTGCCCCTCCCCCTCCGCTCACACACCCACAAATCTGATTATAAAACATTGCCCTGACAGACAGCATAATGAAAGTAAAAGCTCTGGAAACACTTTGGCTTCTAGTAAGAATTAATGTGCCAGCAGGGTTGGTATAAAAACAAACAAAAGAAATGTCATAGTGTACTTCAATAAAGACAGACATGGCTTTTACAGGAAATAAATTTAACAAGGCTCATCCCAGACACACATTTACAAATTTTATTACAATGCCTGTGGAACGTGAAAAACAACATGAAATACATAAAAGCGATTTCATTTATATCCCACGGTGGCTGATAGACTCTTAAGTAATAACTATGTTCCCTAGGGAACTGGGGCCTAATCACTCTGAGGTTGTTAACAGACTCCCTTAAAAATCTGGCACGAAATTATTAAATGCCAATACAACCTTTAATCTATCATCTCTGTTGAAGTCATCAACAAACAATTTGCCACTGTGACATTTTCCAATTAAAATATAAATTTTCCCATTTGATAGGCTAGACTTGACGTAATAACTTAAAAAACAAAAAGAAAAGGACTTAGCTGGAGGTATGTAGCTCAATGAGAATACCTTAGCATGCAGGAGGCCCATGGGTTCAATTCCCAGCACCCTTAAAAAAAAATAAGGAAAGTGCTGGGCGTGGTGGCGCATGCCTTTAATCCCAGCACTCGGGAGGCAGGGGTAGGAGGATCTTTGTGAGTTCAAGGCCACCCTGAGACCACACAGTGAATTCCAGGTCAGCCTGGGCTAAAGTGAAACCCTACCTCAAAAAAAAAAAAAAATAAATAAAATAAAATAAATAAATAAATAAATAAAAATAAAGAAAGGGTCTTTGGAAAAAATAAATTGCGTGACAGGATAAAGGGAACATTTCAGATGCCTTTGCATTTCAGAATTTTTATGTTTATGAAAGGTTTCCAAATAAACAAAAACCATACAAATTAAAAGAAAAAAAGGGGCTGGAGAGATGGCGTAGCTGTTAAGCGCTTGCCTGTGAAGCCTAAGGACCCTGGTTCGAGACTCGATTCCCCAGGACCCACGTTAGCCAGATGCACAAGGGGGCGCATGTGTCTGGAGTTCATTTGCAGTGGCTGGAGGCCCTGGCGTGCCCATTCTCTCTCTCTCTCTCTCTCTCTGCCTCTTTCCCTCTCTGTCTCTCATAAATAAATAAATATAAACAAAATTAAAAAAAAAAAAAAAGAAAAAAAACCACCACTTAATGACAAAGACCTTCACAGACTTTCCCACAGAACCAGTTCTCTTCAGAGCAGGTCAGGGTACAAACTGCCTCTGCATGCCTGTGGTGCTCAGGAAGCCCTGACTGAAATCAATGCACTTCCAGACCGGTGCAGTGACAGGAAGCCCAGGAGTCCAGGGTCTGTCTGCTAGGAAGGATCAGACACTTCCACAGACTCAAGGAGAAGCCAGCTCCAGGTGGGTGGGGAGTAGCAGCGGTGCCCTCGATCACGTGGGGGTAAGAGGATGTTGACTTGGCCTTCAGGCCTTTCACTTTTCTGTAAACAGCCCCTTGTCCTTCCTGGTTCTATCCTCTGGTTATTCGAGGCTGTCTACTTCCCCCACCGAGAAACTGTTCACCTTCCTCCACCTTGTATCTTGATGACTCTAAGCCTCTGACTTCTAGGAAGACTCATGAATGATAGGAAAACGCGAGTGGGTAGAGTGAATGGTTTCACGTGGGGGACTTCCCCTACCATATAGAATCTTCTTAAGTCAGTTTCCCAACAAGAACATGTGAGGAGGTCCAAAGTTGGTGAGGAAAACATCAGAGGCCAGAATGGACTCTAGCTCCTCTTAGGACATACTTCACGAGACCTGTTCATTCCACCAAGTCATTGCCCAGGTCTACCTGAGACTTCTGGAAATAGCATAACCCAGGAGCAACATGAGACAGCTGTGTGGCCAAGGAAGGGGGAAATGGAAGCTGCTAGATTATGGGTCTCTCCACTATCAGAAGACCCACAGTAGCTGTATATTGGATTATTCTCTTTCATGGGACACTGAAAATAATTTGAAGTGTGGGTTTGTATATCTTCAAAATCTTACAGCCCGAAGGCACCTGATACCTCACGTTACTGACCCCATATCATGCAGGGAAGGCTGACATTCTACTCTTTCTTCAGTGAAATGTAACATTCAAAGAGCACTGAATGTAGTAAATCAAGGACAGGCTCCTTCCCTCTCAATCCATTCAAGAAGCATTTCTCAGCCTGGTGGCACCAAAACACCCACCAATGAAGATTCCATGAGGCAGGGAGTCATGTCTCAAATCCTTTATTTCAGTGAGTCAGAGAGAACCAAGGCAGTACTTCAGAGAAGGGGTTCACAATTCCCCAAGTTGGACCTTTTTCCAGTTACAAAGGAGTCTTATCTGGGGCTGGAGAAATGGCTAAGCGGTTAAGGTGCTTGCCTGTAAAGCTAAAGGACCCAGGTTCGATTTCCCAGCACCCATGTAAAGCCAGATTCACAAGGTACATGCATCTGAGTTTGTTCTTTGCAGTGGCTAGAGAATGATGTACTCATTTCTCTCTCTCTCTCTCTCTCTCTCTCTCTCTCTCTCTGTCTCTTTCTCTCTCCATAAATAAGAATAAAACTTTTTTTTTCCCCCTGAGGTAGGGTTTCACTCTAGCTCAGGCTGACCTGGAATCACTATGTAGTCTTAGGGTAGCTTCAAACTCAGGGTGATCCTTCTACCTCTGCCTCCCGAGTGTTGGGATTAAAGGCATGCGCCACCACTCCTGGCAAGAATAAAACATTTTTAAAAATAAGTGTTATCTGGCAAGTGTATTGGTGGTGAGAGGAGGAAATAGCTTCATACATCTTTTCATCATAAAGCATAAGCAAATATGCAGTGAGTCTGACATTCATGGGTTGCAAGTTCAAAGCAAAGGTCCTTACCAAAGTGTCGGTCAGGTCTTTCCGGTACACATACATCCGACCAGATGCCTCCAGGGATTTGGCCAAGCCATTTGGCTGAAGTTCATGCTTTTCTTTATTTTATTTATTTAAAAAAAAAGGAATTAGAAACACAATTAAGTCCAGGCAGTACATGTAGAATGAACTTTACCCAAGAAAAATACGTGAAAGTGTTACGTAGAAAATTTCAAGCAAATGAGTACACTTCTGTCCACGTACAGTGATCCAGCATGTCTGGGGCAGCCCCACGGGGCACCTGGAAGGCAGCCCTCCTGGGTTTCCTTATGTTTAGTCCCTTTTCAAAACACAGGGAAGTTTAAGGGAGGAATTGACACTTACACTTCTCTGTCTCCAAATTAACCACATACATGCATTCATATGTTTTTATAATGCACCCATAATTATTCATATACATACACATGTGCAGTTATTCCATATATGGTCTTATATGCTGGTTTCATTAAAAGTGCTTACCCACTTATCAAAATTATTTATATATGACATGTTTAATTGGTTATGTAACAGCCCATTATACCATCATTTAATCATTCTTCTATTGTTGAACATCTAATGGTTTCCAGCTTTTTTGGCCATCTAAATTAAATGGCATGATATATGTTAAGTATTAGCATAGGGCCGGGCACATAACAGAGCTTGACAAATGGGTTGGTTCTGTCATTATAGCAGCCATAACACATGCTGATGAAGTCAGCACCCTCCTCTATAAATCCTTGTCTGCTTCCACGAGCTTTTAAAGATACAGTTTTCCACAGCAAATTTACTGGGTTAGAGGGAATAGTTTTTAATTTTTTGACACAAACTGCCCAATTGCTTGCCAATTCTTTTTTTAGAAAACAAATCAACATATGTCCCTAAAATTAGGTTTAAAGCTTGTATAATGAACAATAATGATACTATTTTAGATAGGTTTGCTATTTTGCTGCAATTAGAAGGGTAGTTCTCAGCTTAGCAGTTATTTCTTGATTACTATTGAGGCTGACTGGATGTTCTTCCCAGAGTCCTTTTATTTCCCAATTGCAAATGTTCTCAGCTGTTGGCTTTTTCTCTACCACAGATGAACCTCTCTAATAACACAACCTTTCTTCACTGACCAACGCCCTCCTCTAAATCAAACATGCCTGTAAGGAAAGACTAAAGTAACACTACGTTTATTCCATAGTCATATTGTCAAATTATGTGGGGGTTGCATTAGTTACCCGGCATGACTGGGAAATGCAAAGTTTTATATATTTTGTTCAGTATACTAAGTTATATTTAAGAGGAGTAAGCTTTGTACAAGTGTCAAATTTTGATTTGAACATTTTTGCTTAATACAGAGTCCACAAATGATCATCTTATTTATTCACAGTGGGCCAGCATTATAAAGATCAATGGCACTAAAATGGTGGGCTACTGACCCAGGAAATAAATGATTTCAAATTGCTGGGTTCTGAAGTATGTTCAAGTTTGCTACCACACTACCAGAAATTAAAACTGAATTTTTGGGCTGCAGAGATGGCTTAGTGATTAAGGCATTTGCCTGAAAAGCCAAAGGACCCTGGTTCGACTCCCTAGGGCCCAGGTAAGCCAGACACATAAGGGCACATGCATCTGGAGTTTCTTTGCCGTGGCTGGATGCCCTGGTGTGCCCATTCTCTCTCTCTCTCTCTCTCCCTCTTTCTTTCTCTCAAATAAATAAATAAAATATATAAAAAGAGAAAAAACAAAAAACTGAATTTTGATTTCTAAACAAGAGGGTAGGTTACTGTTATGACATACACATTCCTACCTTGGGCACAAAACAGCTGGCCATGTACTAACGCTATGAGAATAGTTACTGCTTCTTTTAGAAAATATCCACGAGACCTCCAATATTTCTAATTTCTTAATTTTTTTTTTTGCAAAAATGAAACAAAACACAAATTGAGGTCTTGGTGACATTTCGTTTGGAAGAAGCTATGAAACATTATGTAACTAGAGCAAGGAATACATGAAGCTTGGTGTCTCTCCCCACTTTACTAGAACATTCTTTGGAGAATAAGGTGCAGGCAAGAAGGGTTTTTACAAAATAAAGCCAAAACAAGATACCTAAAAAACAAACGAACAAACAAAAATGCCTAACAAATTGAAAATTATGACACACTTCCAAATCTGTGAGCTAATTCATAAGTAATGAATAGCAATGAGTTTATACACATTGGCATGCCACTCTTTACCCAGTTGGATCTAACACAATAGAATGTAAAAATGGTCCTTCATAGGCATTAGATAGGCCTTAGGTAGTAAAGGAGCCATTCACTAGTGGTCAGATACTCATGTGGCCCTGGACTCACCAAGGATAAGGGTCTCAACTGTGTTGCAAGTTCACCTGAACCTCTTCCTTCTCCAGTACCTTCTGTCTGAATGGGGACCCAATAACCATTTTCTGCATTTCTAGAGGCAAATGACAGCTTTGATGGAGCTTACAATCATTTAATTTTAATATTTTGGTCACTTACATATCAAATAGAATATACATTTACCATGTCTATCTGAAATTATTATTAAAATTACAAGTATTGAGCCAGGCGTGGTGGTGCACACCTTTAATCCCAGCACTTGGGAGGCAGAGGTAGGAAGATTGCTGTGAGTTCAAGGCCACCCTGAGACTACATAGTGAATTCCAGGTTAGCCTGGGTCAGAGTGAGACCCTACCTCGAAAAACCAAAGAAAAAAATAATTACAAGCATGGTTCTCCCTCATTAAAATTCGTGGGGCCACATGCTTCTCAAATTCTTGCTTTTTTTTTTTTAGAGATAACTCAGGGGTAGGGTACTTGATGGGGACAAATCCCAAGGCCTGTATTCCACTTCCGAGCTACACCCTCAATCCTAGATGAAGCTTTGCTATGTGGACAATGAGAGAGGGAGAGACTCAATCAGGTTTCAGAAGGGCTCCTTTTGCATGGGTAACGGACCGACTTGTAGGACCATTTTACCTGCCCAGGAGCAAGCACTCTGGTATGTAATATTTTAATCTCATGTATACTCTGAGATCCGTCTCTCTCTGCAGGATGAGAACAGAGGATAAACAGGAGTGCCCAATATTTGATTCTGTTCTGCATCTGCCCCACAGCTTGATTAGTTCATCATACACTTCCCTTTCCAACTTCTGATGGGTACTCAGTGTCTCTCCTGTATTTTTCTCAGGGCTACTGAGATATTAAATAAAGACTGTAAGGTCAGAAGGAGGCCACTGCATTGAGGTAGGACAGATCCCAGTGAAAATGAAGGAGTTTGTTCAGACCGCATAGATCAATAGTGTCAGCTTGTAATCTGTGTGATCTTATTCAAAACAGACAATAAAGCCTGCTCTGAGGATGAATAAGGCCCAACAGGAGACTCTGCTCCCAAGCCTCCCACCCCCTGTCCACCTGAGGGAGCACTGCTTGGGAGCTCTGGCAGAACGAACAGCCTCCCTTCTTCCAACAGTGAGCCCCAAGTATTACCCAGTCAGTCAGCAATATGACTAGTTCAAGGCCATCTTGTTCCTTTTATGTTTTCTCTATAGTAATTTCATCCTTTAGCAATTTCCCGTTAATTTAAATATGAAAATGGAAGGCTTATCTAGAGGGGAAAAAAATGTGAAAAGCATTTTGAAATGCATTTCAAAACAATGGCATGTCTTTCTATTCAGTTCTCGGGGAGGAATTTCAGTATATAGCAGGTACCCCACTGTTGCCATGGAAACATCTCTGTAGGTCACTTCCTATTGTTACTGTGGTCATCTAGCTGCTGCCCAGACAGAGCAGCGACATGTCTAATCCACAAAAAAAAAAAAAAAAAGTCAACTCTCCTTTTGGATCCAGTGAAAGATAATATTCAAGGGTAGGAGATAATTTACCTCCCGAAAACGTGACGACCACCAGAGCCAGATCGTCTTCTGCGCGCTGGAGTTTTTCAGCCACGACCTTCAAGATTTCCTGGACTGTACTGGAAACTTTTGCCTTCACACTGACATAAGAGTGCTCTGTTATGTACACATGGCAAAAAACTGCACAAGGCAAAAGAAATGTTTGTAAGTACAGAATTGTGGTCATAAGGCGAAAACTTTTCCATTTCGAGGCTCCTACCTTACTGTTCTCTTCAGTATAGAGCTTGCATGGCCAGACGCAGTTCTGACCCACCAGAGGCAAGTGCCCGAGGGCCCAGGCATACCTGCGTCTGTTTGTAACCCAGGAGACTCAGACACTCAAACCGAACAGGCAGGCGCCATTTAGGTGTCCCCTACTGCAAGGGATCCCAGGTCATGCCAATAAGTACTTGTAGCAGGGATTGTACTTTTGAACCCCTTTGAGAGTTGCTGAAATCTTCCCAAGCAGCATATTAAAGTGGGTAACTCATAAATTTATATTTTACACTCCATTTCAATACAGTCTCAGTGGCCCAATCAGGAACAGCACGTTTTGCGATAAGAATAAGAATCCATCTAAAGCTTATTTAAAAATCTGTCATCTGCTTGGGGTTTCGTGTTCAGCTTCCTCAGTCCTTTAAGAACAGCACCCCTCCCCCATGCCAAAGTGGAGATGATGGAGATGAGTTTAGTTTCCAAATGGAGGTCACATCTCTACCCTTCTTAATTTCCTTCTTATTGTCTGCGGTGCTGATAATTATTATTAAGGCATTATAACTACCAGGGTAGTGAATGGGTCCTGGAAAATTTGTCTTTATGATTACACAAAAGAAACTGTTTTAATAGCAACATACATCACTGGACACATTGCTTCTTGTGACAGCTTCTCTTAGCATATAAAACATTAGCTTCTATAGAATACACAGGACAATAATATACGCACACGTTCTGCCCCATGGTTTTGCAGGGAAATAAAGTGGAGGGAGGGGAGTGCAGCTTGCAGGGAAGTTTTATATGCAACCTGAATGACATCACCAAGCTAAGCCTAGGGACGGTTTGCCAGAAATGCAAATGTAGCAAATACAGACCCTTACTGCAAACATACCACGCACGACACTGTGCTTTGGCTGGGTCTGCTACTAAATCAACAACATCTAACAAATCATTGTTCGCCATTTTATCAGCAGACTGAAGGGGGGGAAATGGTTTACATCCTTCTAGAGGAAAAAACTGAGGGTTTTTGTTTGTTTGTTTTGTTTTGTTTTCAGGTAGGGTCTCACTCTAGCTCAGGCTGACCTGGAATTCACTATGTAGTTTCAATGCCATCGTGACTGGCAAAAAATGGAATTTTTGAGCAAAGCAAAGATCCAGTTCATAAACCACTTCATAGGAGGGTGAGTCCATGCTTGCTCAATAAGGCGATGAACAGAGAGGCCAGGGGCCTTGAGATACTTAGGCTCTGTGAAGCTCGGCTTAGAAAACGATACAATCAAATTATAGGACAGACAGGCAAGGAGGGTCAGCAATTAACAAATTAAGAGGCAAGGGTAATTATGTTTTGTCTTTCACTTGTGGCAGATGACAGTTTACAAGGTGTGACAGAATCCCTTGTGTTGGCAGCATGACATACAAACAACACTGGGCGGAAATACCTGTGACATTTTATTCTCGAAATGTTTAAAAAGATGAGCAAATGTTAAATGTGTACATTCTGAGTTTCAGCATATGGAGAGAGGGGTACTCAAAGAGTCTTATCATCACAGTGGCATGGGCATTTGAATTCATTATTTCTTGGCACTTCACTGCACTCAATTTACCCAAACAGGAGTCCACTTTGGTTCCAGTATCAAATGTTCAGGATGCTGGGAAAGCCTTTTCTCTTGTATGGAATGAACGCTTCTCAGCCCGGTTGGCACAAGCCCTGTGAGCTCAGGACCGCTGACTGAGGACACACAGCGGGTGTGACAGGCTGCCTGGCCTTGGGGAGTTTCTACCACACCCCCTCCCTCCTTGCTTTCAATACTCTCTCCATGTTTTCATCTTTACATCACAGGGAATTACTGCAGCCCAAATCCTGTGCATTGGCTTCAGTGGGCTTTCCAGTCAAGTGCTGGCCAATGGGCTGACAGTCAGGCTGGGGGCTGGGGGGGGGGGGTGAGGGGTTTCAAGGAAGAAAAGGCTGAGAGTCCAGTGCACTTCATTACCTTGCCTCAAGAATGCAAGGGGGCTCTCTGCACACATTCCCTTTCATGCTTCCCAAATCAAAAATATCAGGATTAGGAAGATGGCTCTGCAGTTAAAGGCACTTATTTGTCAAGCTTACTGGCTGGGACTTCAATTCCCAAGCCCCCCACATAAAGCTGGATGCAGAAAGTGACACAAGCATGTGGTGGTCGTTTGCAGCTGGGGGCGGTCCTGGTGTGCGCACGTGCACATACACACACCGCACCCAAATTCGGTGAGTACGTAACTGAATCATAAATGAATTAATTTAAAAAACTTCAATCCTTGGGATCGTTATTCTATGATCTAACGAAACTAACATTCAAAGAAAAAGAATAGCAAAGCCATACTATTTGGTGGTAACAAACGTGTGTGAGGGCAATGATGGGTAGAAATGACAATTACAGGCAGGCTGGTGTGTTCCTGCAAAACGTTGACTACTCACTTTCCTCTGTTTCAGCTACAGTTCCTCGATGCTGGAGCCAGTTCTCCTTAAGACTGAATTGGTGGAAAAGGGCTTTATTCTGTACAGAGAAGGGAGAAAGATAACAATGGATGAATGTAACCCTGCCCTTTGAAAACCACAGATGTTTACAACATGTTCCAAAAGAGCTAGCCAATTTTTTTTTCCCCAAATATGAAATCCACCCATCCAATCTTACAGGAATGAAAAAGAAGTCGCTGCTGTTAATGAAAGTGGCCGTGGAGATTCTGAACAATGTCGTGGGCCTCGGCCAAGGCCAGTAGCAGGCAAAATGCCCCTGGGATTATTCCATCCAAATTACTAGAGGATATTGCCACATCTTCGCTTCTGGCTCCCACAAACATCCACAGACTCTCAGACACAGCTATAACACTGTGAGTTTCAGCTTTTTATAATTTTTACTGAATCAACTTGGTGAGCCAATGTCACACTCCCGCTTGGAACATGGTGACTTTCTTAAAGACAATCACGGGTCACCTCGAGGGCTCATCTTCTAAGAGGTTTGAGCCTGGGTGTCCCCTCTTGCATAGTTCCTATCAAGCTCCGTGGGAAGATGTCATGTTTGCTGTTGTCATCTCTGTCATGCTGACAAAGAAAACCTTTTCCTTAAAAAGACTTCCTTAGTGAAGATTTTGTCTTGGATTTTTCTTGCATGAGTATTTAAAAATTAATGTTTTGAAAAAAAATCAGTTTGGGACAGCAGGGAAAATCTCTGAGTCTTTACAGTGCATCGCAAAACGTATACATTGTCAAAAAATCAAGCGCATATATAAACTTAGACCTGTACCAGCACAGGGAAACCACAGCAAGGCAGGACAGTATAGGCAAGTGGCAGCCTGGGCTTCCTTGCCTTGCTCTGTTAAGGCCCGAGGCAGTATTCACTTTAATCATGAGGAAATGCCAAGTCAGGTAGGGCCAGGTTCCCAACCACATCGCTCCTTTTCAGGCACGAAGGTATCTGCCTACCTTCCCTTGTGGCGAACATTCATCGACAGTGCTGCAAAGGAGAAAGATGAGAATTAGTCTTTGTCACAAACTCAGAATAAGGCAGGTACTGTCACTGAAGACTCACTTTCAAGAGACCTGTGCAGAACATTTTGCTCTGTTCTTTGAAAAAGCTAACATAAAAAATAATAAAATAGGGATGGTGAGATGGCTTAGCAGTTAAGCGCTTGCCTGTGAAGCCTAAGGACCCCAGTTCGAGGCTCGGTTCCCCAGGTCCCACGTTAGCCAGATGCACAAGGAGGCACACGCGTCTGGAGTTCGTTTGCAGAGGCTGGAAGCCCTGGTGCGCCCATTCTCTCTCTCTCCCTCTATCTGTCTTTCTCTCTGTGTCTGTTGCTCTCAAATAAATAAATTAAAGTAATAATAATAATAATAATAATAATAATAAAATAAAAGCTGGATCTGGTGGCTCCTGCACTTGGAAGGCTGAGTTAAGAGGATCGCCATGAGTTTGAGGCCAGTTTGAGACTATAGAATGAGTTTCCTGGATAGCCAGGGCTCAAAAACTAAAACAAAAACCAACGAACCAATCAACCAAACAAACAAACTCAAGGAAAATACATCTGGGTGTGGCGGTGCATATCTGTAATTCAACTACTATGGTGGCTGAGGCAGGAGGATTGCAAGTTGGCGGTCAGCCCGGGATACATAGTGAAACAATGCTTTAAAAAACAAAAACGAACAGCTGAGTGTGGTGGCTCATGCCTGCAGTCCCAACACTTAGGAAGGCTCAAGTGGAAGGTTAGCCTGGGCTACATAGTGAATTATATGCCAGCATGAGCTAGAAAGTGAGATCCTGCCTCAAAGACAACAAAAGAAAAACAGTTTTCCTTGATTGACTGTGTACAACACAGTGGACATTGCGCTCTAAGTTTCAAATGACCGGGGAGGAGGCTACCCGTTGATTAGGTGTATGCGCTTTCAACCCATGAAGTAAAACCAAGAACTGAGAGATCAACCAAACTTATTCAATCCACAGAAAGTCTATCTGTAGTAGTGACAAGTGGAAGATATTTCACTGTCTTATACAAAAGAGGAATCATGCCTTTTTTTTTTTTTTTTAAGTGGTGAGGAGGAACTCAGGCTCTTGAGCATGCTGGCCATGACTCTAACAGTGAGCGCTACCCTCAACCCATCTTATATCAATACCATTTTCTTATTTTAATCTATTATTTCCATTATAATATGTTTCGAATTGGACACAAAATTCCAGTGATGTCAATAATGTATTAAAAAAATACACAATCCCAGCCAGATGTGGTGGTGCCCACCTTTAATCCTAGCACTTGGGAGGCAGAGGTAGGAGGATCGCAGTGAGTTCGAAGCCAGCCTGAGACTACATAGTGAATTCTAGGTCAGCCTGGGCCAGAGTGAGATCCTACCTCAAAAAACAAACAAACAAACAAAAATAATACACACACACACACACACACACACACACACACACACACACACATTATCCCACAAATTAAAAGTTTCCTAGCTGCAGCAGATCCACTTCCACATATTTGATTTAAAAGTTATCTTTTTCCCCCCTTTCTCTCTTTTAGTCCCAACTTGTGCTGGATAGTAAATTTCCACACACACAATTCTGACGATTGAGATCTTTAAAGCTTACACATGGCTTATCTGCTCCCTAATGTGAACTTTAATACATTTCTCACTTGCAATGGCAACTCCTTTGACCAAAGTTATGCCTGGCTTTAGATCTCCAATCAGTCATCTCCAGGCCCAACTTTGCGTATCCCATGAGAAGTGCACTTTCTTATGATTACTAAAATGTTAAACTCTATCTGGAAGCTGAGTAGTGGTGGTGTTCTCGGTTAGCAGACTGGATCAGGAGAGCAGTGGCAAAACCTAGGCCAGTGAGGTGTCATTGTGATGGTCTGTGAGTGGTTCCCGGACACGGAACAAATGGTCTCCTTTAGTCTTTCTAAACTGATACCCAAGGGAACTCAGAAAATTGAGCCTCTGAAATACTCCATGACCTACTGGGACCTGTTTATAGAACTCTTTTTCCTTATCCCACAGAGTTAGCTATGAGTCCCCAAATGATAAGAGCTAAATATGGGACGTAAAGTTAAGTCATTTGTTAAGTAACTGGTTTTATGTACCCAAGTTATGAGCCAGCTTGTTTTCATGACAGAAAAGCATTTAATGTGTGTGTGTGTATGAAAGAGAAAGAGACAGAGGGAGAGGAGAGGAGAGAGAGAGAAATAGTATGGGGGGAGAGAATGAATATGAATGAATGCGGGCATTCCTGGGCCCTACATGCGCCACTTTTGTATATCTGGCCTTATGTGTGTACTTGGGAATTGAACCCAGGCCACAGGTTTTGCAAACAACTGTCTTTAACTGTTTAGCCATCTCTCCAGCCTTGAAAATAGTTTATGAAATCTGATAAGCTTAATTCAATATTTATTCATTTTGAGATCTTAAAAAAAAGTACACAACTTCCTACTGAAAATGGCAGGATGCCGGGTGTGGTGGTGCATGCCTTTAATCCCAGCACTCAGGAGGCAGAGGTAGGAGGATTGCTGAGAGTTCGAGGCTGC
This sequence comes from Jaculus jaculus, assembly GCF_020740685.1. Classification (NCBI taxonomy): domain Eukaryota; kingdom Metazoa; phylum Chordata; class Mammalia; order Rodentia; family Dipodidae; genus Jaculus; species Jaculus jaculus. The sequence continues at coordinate 34,891,886 of NC_059117.1, forward strand.
CCTGAGACTACATAGTTAATTCCAGGTCAGCCTGGACTAGAGTGAGACCCTACCTCGAAACAACCAAAAAAATATTAAAAAACAAAATGACAGGAATAAAGATGTTTAAAGTAAGTTGATGCATATGACATCCCAAACTCATATTTACTGTTACATCTACTAACTTCTGGAAGAAAAAGTAAATACTTACTGACGACGATGCATTCCAAGTATCTTTTGAAATTCTTTCAATTCCTTTTCAAGTATTGGATATTCATAGACATCATCTAGCACATTCCTGTATATAGTCTGGAATGCAAGGGAAGACAGACAGACAGACAACAGCTGTAAACATCTAGTGTATAATTCATAAAGATTAAGAGTCCATGATATAGCTCAATGGCAGTATACACTAAGCCCTGAGTACAATTCCCAGCAGCACCACCAACAAAGACTCAGGCCCATAGTAATCCTACTTTGGGAAATCAGGTAGAATCGAGGATAAGGTAGGGGCTTTATCTTAGCCAACATCATGGCCTTCTAGCTGCTTTTAAGGACTTATAGGTAAAGGAATGTTAGACGCTTAGAGGTCTCTTCCTGAATTCTCCATGCCTAGCCTATATCTTAAAGCACTCAAAAACACTTGTGAGAAAAAAAAAAAAAGTCACTCATCAATTGCTTTGAAAAAGAACACGACTTTGGACAGAGAGATGGTTAAACCAGTTTTTAACTGGGTATCTAAATGACATCAGAACATTAAGTTCAAAGTCATTTCCTTCATGAAAGGCAAAATCAGTTTAGGTGCTCATCTATTCTAAGTTAGACCTCTTGGGCTGGAGGGATGGCTTAGCAGTTAAGGCATTTGCCTGCAAAGCCAAAGGATCCAGGTTCAATTCTCCAGGACCCACGTTAGCCAGATGCACAAGGGGGTGCATGCATCTGGAGTTCATTTGCAGTGGTTGGAGGCCCTGGTGTGGCCATTCTCTTTCTCTCTCTCTCTCTCCTTCTTTCTCTGTCAAATAAATAAAAATAAAAATAAAATAGACCTCTTTGTTGTTAGAATTCCATTCTACCTTTTCTGTGGCCTAACCTGTACTCCTAACTGGTTTGGATGGCAAAGAAATTCAACTGTCTATTCCAGAGAACTGTCCATGTTGAAAACATATTATACCTTATTAATGGTCAAATAAGTTGATTAAATTCAAAACACAAATGCACATATACATGTTGGACAATTATTGCTTAAAATTTTCAAAATATATTATGGGCTAAAAGTTACATATTTATATTATGCACATATTGCTAGTATAATTTCGTTCTGTGTGTGTGTGTGTGTTTGCACTGGTATGGTCACATGTGTGTGCACGTGCATGTAGAGGCCACAGGACTGTTTGGGTTGTCATTTGTAGGTAATTCTTTTCTTTCCCTTATTTTATTGAGACAGGGTCTCTCATTGGCCTGGAGCTCACTGATTGGGCTACTGGCTGGCCAGTAAGCGCCAAAGATTCCTTTGTCTCTGCCTCCACAGCACCAGGGTCTGAGCCATCACATCCAGCATTTACCCGGGTATTAGGGAATTCATCTTAGGCATTCATGCTCATCAGGTAAGTACTTTACCAACTGAGCCATCACCTCAGCCTTGTCAATATTTTTAATGAAAATGTCCTGTACAAATGTTTTTAACATTTTGGGGGACTGGAGAAATGGCTTAGCAGTTAAGGCGCTTGTTTGTAAAGCCAAAGGACCTCGGTTCGATTCCCCAGGACCGACCCACGTTAGCAAGATGCGCAATATGGCGCACACGTCTGGAGTTCATTTGCAGTGGCTGGAGGTCCTGGTGCGCCCATTCTCTATGTGCCTCTCTCTCTCTGCTTCTTTTTTTCTCTCTCACTCAAATAAATATATATATAAATAAAAATAGTAAAAGAATGTTTTAACAATTTTATTGAAAACTTTCATGTATGTAAATAATATGTACATATAGGCCAGGTTAGTTTAATTTCATAATGAATGTGTAAACTTACTGAATAGTATCAAACCCCAAGGTATTTTGGTTTACCTTTCGTATTTATTTCAGTTGTAATCATATGTCCCATGACTAATGACACTAAATCATCTTGGTGAATATAAAAATTTCCTTCTATAATTTTTTTTATAATGAAGTATTCAAAAGTTAAATAATTAAGTTTCTACTCATGTAGAGAATGTCAGTCCTTAGAAGTCTAATGAATTACAAATTGGCATAAAAAAAGCTGAATGACTAGAATCTACAAATGAGATTTTTGGAACATATGGCTAAAGATAAAAGCAGCCACTTGCCATGAAACCCCATGTGAAAGCATTGGCGTACCTTCAGAAACATTTTTGAATGTTCATCTTCACGCAGCCAGTCTTTGTATAGAGCGATCCACTGGGACACAAGATGCAAGACCTTACGCTTCCGACAAGGCACATCTGAGTTGTCCTCTCTGCCTTGATATTTCTTAGCAGAATAGGTACAAATGGTTAAGAAAGAATGTGTTGTTGAAATAAAAATATATAAAAAGATCCATTTATCCTAGCTGTTACAAAATTGGCTAAAGCCTATTTCCCAAAGAATCTACAAAAACATAAAGGCTAAAGAACAGAACACGCGAAGGGAGAGCAGAAGGTGTGCCCCGAAAAGAACGAGGGGCAGTCAGGCTGTGTGTGAAGCCTCCTCGGCGGGAGCCGCGCACTAAGGGCTAGACCAGCACACAGGCAGCATGGGACTAATGCCACTTCAAAGACATACAAGGTGGCCCACTGACTTCAAGGGTGGCTTCCATAGATGACCTGCCTAGGTGAATACTATCCAATGGAAAGCGACATCAGAAGGAAGCCAGCTAATCTTTGATCTTCAGAAATTCCTATTTCATAAAACCAGTCATTTCTAAAAGTTCCAAACAGGCTCAGGTTTCTGGAGCACAGTTTATGACATGATTCAAAGGTCCACTCCCAGGAACTTAATGAAAATGAACTGGATAAACACAGACACGGGTTAGAAGGACTGCATTGGATAAACACAGACTATGGTTAAGGAGGACTGGTAACTTACTTTCATTAGAATTAAATTGAAAAAATAAAGAGTAAAAAAACCCAAATGCTTCAACAAGAATTCAGTTAAATACATGGCTGGATATTCATTCAATAAACCATCTCACAGTCATAAACGTGACGGTCAAGGGAGAAGTGCACATACCAGGGTGGAATAGCCACGATGTAGTGCTGAGTATACAAGCAAGTATGAAAAGAATACAGTAACACGATCTATTTGTAGTAACACACTTATGTGGATATTTTTATTATTTGGAAAGATATTGCAGATGATTCACAGGGGCTTTTTCATGTAATGGGATTGGAGAATATATAAACTATTTTACTTATTAGAATAACTATATAAAAAAATATCATAGTAAGCCAGGCATGGTGGTGCATGCCTTTAATCCCAGCACTTGGGAGGCAGAGGTAGGAGGATTGCCATGAGTTTGAGGCCACCCTGAGACTACATAGTGAATTCCAAGTCAGCCTGAGCTAGAGTGAGACCCTACCTCGAATATATATACATATATAAAGTCTTTATATGACTCAGAATGGGACAAGATCTTGGCATTTCTCAACTCATCATACTTTCTGAGGTTTTTATTTATTTGTTTGTTTGATACTGCGTGTCATGTAGGCCAAGCTGGCCTCATAGCAGAGACTAGCCTAAACTCCTGATCATCCTGTGTGGATCTCTTAAATACTGGGATTACAGGCCAGCATACCAGGCCCTGGAGTCCCTATAAGTATTTTAAACACAATGAAAAGTTATCCAAGAAAAGCACACATGACAGTACCAAACACAGGTAGATTTGGCATTGTTGAACACAATTATATATACAGCTTTATTTTGCATCAAGGTCTCCCATGAGTCCTCTGTGTGGTTGAGAATGATTTTGAACTTCTGAACCTCCAGATTGCTGAGATTAACAATATGCACCCCCATGCCTGGTTTATCCATGCTAGGGATTAAACTAGGACTTCCTGAATATAAGACAACTGAGGACTTTAATGTTGATAAGTGACTGTAAAACAGGAATGAACTCCATATCAAACTTTGTAAATATTTCAAATGAACTTTGTCACTTTCTCCTACTTTGCAAAAATATGCCATGCCATCTTGAATTCTACCTGTGAAAAAAATCAGGCAACACCCCTCAAAGATCTGTTATCTATTCCTTCTTGTTTTTCTTGTGAAAGGAAAAACGTAGACTTATTCTGTATTATTTCTATTTACACAAGAGTTATATTTTGCCTATGAGCATAGGGACTTTATTAATATGAGGAAAAAGATCTAAACAATTAAGAAATACCAATAACTTTATTTTTTAGGTTAGCACAGTAAGTGAAGATTTGAGCTTTTTATTTTAAATCCATATTTAGGCTCAACACATCAGCAGAATAAAGCAATTTCAAGGACTGAAGGTTTCCCTTTTATGGTAATTAATATCATTTGCTGTTGTGCTCTTCTGCTTTCCCATACTAAGGTGCAGGTTCTTTTACATTTTGTCCATGCTTACTATTACTGTTTTACAGCTTTAGCTGAGGGAGGTGTGGTGGGTGGGAGGCACTGGGTAAGTTTATTTCTAATGCAAAGGATATTAGCTGGCCTAGGGCGATGAGCATAAAAAACATGCTTACGAGGAAGAAAAGCTGAGGGTGATTCAACCCTCTTACAATAAAATCATCACCCATCTTAACTATACAAACCAGCAGAAACAACTATAATCTATATACATGGTGTTTAAAAATCATGGGGAGAGAACAGGGAGTGGTGGCACACTCTTTTAAGCACACGGGAGGCAGAAGTAGGAGGATTGCTGAGAGTTTGAGGCCACCCTGACTACACAATGAATTTCAACTCAGTCTAGATTAGAGCAAGACCCTACCTCAGAAAAAAAAAAAAAAAAAAAAAAAAAAAAATCATGGGGAGAGCCAGGCATGCTGATGCACATCTTTAATCCCAGAGCCCGGGAGGTGGAGGTAGGAGGATTGCTGTGAGTTTAAGGCCAGCCTAAAATGACATAGTGAATTCCAGGTCAGCCTGAGCTAAAGAGAGATCCTACCTCAAAACAACAACAAAATGTCATGGGAGAAAATAGAGCCACATCATTTGGATCACTCCTTAGAATCTATTAGTAATGGGATATGGAAGACATCTTCCCTAAACAGGCACAACATAGCTCATGAACGCCCCAGCTTTGTTAGGATTGTATGATTATGCAGAAGGCAAAAAGCAAAGATACAGAAATAATCACGGAGAAAGACTCATGGTTTAAAATATTTTGGATTTTGTGGGCTTTAATAATTGATAAAAAGGTTGCAAAATTCTAAACTACATTCTCATATAAAATGTCATCATCTAAGACTGGAAACATTCATATCCAAGGAAACTATAAGAAAGTCTTTAGGGATATTCCAAGGGTACTAACTTATTATATGGTAGGATCACAGTTGAAGCAGTACTTTGAAAGCAACTAATTTGCTAAAGAAACATAATTTATGGTACTTAACAAATGGAAGTTGTTTTAGATATGTAAGCACTAAAACATAGATGAATTAGTTGGTAGATATTTCCAAACTGCTTCTGAAGGAGAAATTTGACACCATATAATTACTGCTGAATTTCTTAGCAACAATCCAATTGTAAACTGTAAGAGAAATCTGAATATTATTGAAATTTTCAAAATTCAAAAATTTTATTTCAAGATCACTTTCACGAATCAGTTCTAGAAAGTGCCAAAATGTACAGTTTTGTTTTCTTTTTTCTTTTTAAAGTTTTTATTTATTTTTTATAGAGAAGGGGAGAGAGAGAGGGAGAGAAAGAAAGAAAGGGCGAATGGGTACATCAGGTCCTCTAGCCATGGCAAATAAACTCCAGATGCATATACCACCATGTATATCTGGCTTACATGGGACCTGGAGGATTGAATCTGGGTCCTTAGGCTTTACAGGCAAGTGCCTTAAAGGCCATATAGCTTATAGACACACACTTTTTTTTTGGTTTTCTTTTTTGAGATAGAGCCTCACTGTGTATCCAAGGCTATCAATTCATAGTGATCATGTCTTAGCCTCTTGAGTCCTGGGATTGTGTACCACTGTATCTGGCTTAGTCATATGTGTTTTTGTGATACTTTATGCCCTTTATGGAGTTTTTATATTCTTTTAGACAGGAAAATATTGTATAGTTGGGAGACACATAATAATTATTCAACAGTAAAAGACTATTATATGGTCATTACTGCTAGATCTTAATAAAACATTGCCATATTTAAAAAAGCAATCAATTTTCCTAAACATTTTTATGTGGGCTAGAGGGAACCTCTAGTTTGTTTTAATAAAACATTAAAATGCATACTACATGTATAAAAGCTTTAATTAATTTAATTTTACTACTATTAACAACAAAATTAATTTTATCTAAATTAATTTATTAAATACTCAAATGCTTTTGAAGCATCTTCTTTAAGCACCATAAGGCAAGAAGCCCATGTGGAGATTTCCAGTTTGAGTGTTTCTCAAACATTTCTCTGAGTTCATGGGTAGAAGTTTAAGGCTTTCTTAACTGCGTACTAACCTTCAAATCCCACCCATTGTTCTAAGGGAGTACACAGTGGCAAAGCCCCAAGAAGTTCACAGTTGATTCCACCAGTGAGTTTAGGTTTCCCAGGTGGGGGAACGGCTCGAGTCCCCAACTAAGGAAGAAACACAGCACCACAGAGGCAAGTTTTCCTGCTCATTGCGTCTCCTATCCCAAGACCACTTCGGGTGTGACACTGCCAACCCACAATGGGGTATCCGGGAGGCTGATTTACCCCCAGATCTCTAAGCACTCACGAGCACCAGACTCAAAGCACGCATGATGCAAGAACTGCAATTTTCCCACATCACAGCCTGTGGAAACAGCATCTCTGCTCTGCCAGTGGCCCCTGTGTATTCTGTCTCGTTTCATCTTTACCTTGGATATCATTACATTAATATTTAACGTATCCATTCTCTTCCATGGGTTGAGTAAATTAAGAAAGGCAGTTAATTCATAATGTGAGACATGTCTGAGAGGAAGCCCACACAGCATCCTGCGGTTAATGAAGGATATTGTCTCAACAGCGCCTGGCATAAGTCATCAGTTGTCATGAAGACAGTGTACGTGAGTAGGAAGTCATCAAGGAGGGTCTCTGCAAAGAAAGAAAACAAAGGCAAGGTAAGTAAAGAAATGACAAGGAGGACACTGAACAGTGCAATAAATGATGGAGGTGGGGGGGGTTATAATAAAATTCTACCAACAAAACAATGTTTATTAAAGATGGGATTTGAAAAATGCTTTACATAGAATGCCTTAAACATTAAAAATTTTTTTCTTGCAAAGTTCTCTCAAGATACAATTCTTATATTATTCCCCTCACTAAAACATCATTTATATTTGTGGATAGAGAGGTTATTAAAAAAAAAAACCAATGCATAAATAATGTGCCTTAAAAATAAATTTTGTAAGACTTCTTTCTGAGGGATAGACTCCGGCTGTACAGGGAACGAAGCCAGCATGTTCTAATAAATTACGCTTTTCCATAGCCATTTGCTTTCATTTGGGGCAAGAACAATGGATAATAAAACCCAGAAAACACATTACAGGTTTCCAGGGCCATTCACCTTTATCTTTCAATGCATCTATAAGATTTAACTTCCTTATCATTTATATTCTGGACAGCAAATGTTTAGTTGCATGAGCAAGTAGTACATAATAAAAGTAATAGGTTATATACCACTATGACTGAATGCTTATACTGGTCCCCATCTTTACCAATTGAAAACTCAGCCCCTAATGTAATGAAATTAGGAGGTAGAGTATTCAGTAGGTAATTAAAATTGTAAACAATCAGGAGGGTGGATCACTCAGCAATGGGATTAGTGTCTTTTAAGAGTCCTAGAAGTACTTGCTTCCTTTCATGTGAAAACATAATAAACAGTATACGAACCAGGTATCAAGCCCTCACCACACACAGACTCTGTGAGTGCCTCAACCTTGAACTTCACAGTCTCCAGAACCAAAAGAAGTGTTTGTTGTTTACAAACTACCTAAACTGTGGCATTTTGTTACAGCAGCCTGAGCTAAGATAAATACTCAATAGGATTTGTTCTGTCTATGACCTACACTTTACAATTTGGAGGCATGAGTGATTGTCTGCAGCAGACCTCTGCAAGCCCGTGTTGACGACTGAAAGAAAAATTTCAGAATTTAGTTACATACATTTGCTCTAAAAGTTGATCAGTATAAAAGATGAGGCTCTACCTACAAATACAAAACTCATTTACAGCCTTCTATCAGCTGCTGGTGTTAATTTGTTTCTATGTTTTATTCTGTTACAGAGTATCATGACAATTCTGACCAAGATTAGGTACTGCAAGTAGTAATGTAAAGAAAAAAAGTTTGCTTTTATATTGCAAGAAGCTATTAAAGTGAACCAAAGGTGCTAATGGAGACTATGACAGAGTTTTTTTCAGTTATTTATAAGCATGAGGCCCTAGATCCAATCCCCGGCACACATGTGCATGCGAACACACACACACACACACACACACACACACACACACACACACACACACACCATTTATGAGTAACACTAATCAATTCAGTACACCTTATCTAAATCACAGATTTTTATAGATAGCACCTGAAATATTCAGGTACCTTAGACTTACTATGTTATGCCACACTGTAACCTGCCAGCAAATCACTGGTATGACTTATAATTACTCTATAAAATAAAAATACAAGTCTCCAAACAGGTGATGGTTTTTCTGCACAAAAGTTCAGTCTAGTCCAAGAAAGATTTTTGTGTGTGTGTGTGGTTTTTCAAAGTAGGATCTTGTTCTAGCCCAGGCAGACCTGGAAGTCACTATGCAGTCTCAGGGTAGCCTTGAACTCACAGCAATCCTCCTACCTCTGCCTCCCGAGTGCTGGGATTAAAGGTGTGCACCACCATGCTCGGCCCAAGATGTGGTGTTTTCTTGATCAAAGAGCCTGTATTCACGCAAGAGCTACAAGCCCCCACCCAGTCCCTATAGATGAAAAGTGTCAAATATCTGCACAACAAGGTAAGAGAAGCATATTCTAAGACCTTCTCATGAACCAAGTTAAGGACTAGAAATTATGATGCAAGAATTGGGAATTCAGCTTTTAAAATACTTGCAGTGAAAATCATCCAGGTGCGGGCCAAAGAAGTGGCTTAGCAGTTAAGGAGCTTGCCTTAGTGACCCATGTTTGACTCTCGAGGCCCCATGTGAGCCAGCTGCATAAAGTGATACAAGCGTGCAAGGTCACACATGCGCAGAAGGTGGCACATGCACCTGGAGTTTGATTGCAGCGGCGGGAGGCCCTAGCACACCAATTCTCCCTCTCATAAAAAAAAAAAAATTACAAAAAAAAAATCAACCATGTGGACCTGGAGAGATGGTACATGCATGAGATAGAAACTTCAATCCCCAGTGTCCATGCAGAATGCTGGGTGCAACGGCATATGTCTGTGATCCCAGCACTGTGGGAATGGAGGCAGGAAATCCTTGGGGTTTGCTGGCTAGCCAAGCTAAACTGGTGAGTTCTAGGACTGAGAGACACTGTCTCAAAGAATAAGTTGGAAGGTGACTGAGGAAAACCTCTGAAGTTGACTTCTGTTCTTCATAGGCATATGCACACATGTGCAGGGCCCTCCCCAAGGTGTACCCCACACATATGAACACCCATGCACGCCAAATACACATGCAAAAAAAAAAAAAAAAGCTGAAGTTAGCTGTGTTTAGAAAGTTTGCTACCCTAGGATATTTTGGAAATATAGTTTGAAAGTAATCATTTGGGGATACTGTTCCAAAAATGGAAAAATTCTGCTGGGCTAAATGTAGTTGATGAAAACTTAACTTCTCACCTGATTAGAAAATTAAGCTTTTTTCCCTCTTCTGCATGCAGTGTAAGATTCAGGCAGCAAGGACAAAAGGTTAGACCAGAATCTGTTTTAGAGTTTTCAGTGAGCTCTTACAGGTAGGAGCCACCAATATAGAGAAACCACTAAGTGACAGCTAGGAGAACCTCACATCACTAAGTGACAGCTAGGAGAACCTCACATATTAGACATTCAAAATGTTTGATATGACAGACAGGTTCAGATGTTCTTACACTTAGCTATATTTAATGAGGTTAGAATTATTCTCTAATCAAGATTTACTCCATTAGTAGCTGGGATTTAGAAAAAAACACATTTAACTTTGGCATACCCAGCTATTCCATGCTGAACAACCTTAGATAATGAACTGAACAACTGAGAGTCTGGTTGGATATAGTGGCAACCCACTTAGCATTCAATTAATCAGCTCACATATCACAATATTTTGTGAAGAGCTTTGACCCAGAAATGCTTATTTTCCCCTAAGCTACTATCATATTTAATATTCAACAGCATTTACCTAATTATCTCTCTGTCATAGAAATATTAATTAAAATAAAAACAATGAGACCATAGAAAATATCACCAGCTAAAATCATAATGAATAGAATAGCTAAAAACCATTTTGATTCCCAATACGCCTAACTCCAATCTTTCTCTTTTTAGCTACTATATTGTTCTGAAATTTCTCTCTCTATAGATAACAAGCTTTCCTTTACTCTTATTTTTCCAGCACTGGTATTCTTTTGCTACAGAGATTCTGAAAGAAATTGAGTGATATGAACAAAAAAAGCTGTAATCAAAATGATGCTCTTCAAATAAAAGTGCATTTTATAATAACCATGCTTCAAAAAAAGTCTGTCCCACTGGTATCCAGAGATATTTTTAGAGCCACAATGGCTATATGAATGACTCCCTAAAGACTATTAGCCAACAATAGCCATTTACAAAGACTAGCAAATCCACCGGCATCCATAATAAAACACTGTAATTATCTATTATATTACATGGTGCTTAATTAATAACAATTTAAGATTGGAGGCAGAAAAGCACTTTTGCGTACATAAAAGCATCTTTCAGTTAAAAAATTCATTTTGACTCCTAACTGTGAATTGCTCAATATTAATGTACAAACCAAGCTCTTCTTTGAAATGTTGATTATTACATCAAATCCTATATTCGTGGCTCCTCACTGAACTTTTGGGGACCACTGTCTGCCTTCCACCTACATGCTGTTTACTGGGGGGAGGATGCTGGGGATAAACCAAGGGCCTCATACATGCCACTGTTCCCTGGAGCGACAGCCCCTGTGTCCTGAAAAGACTATTTTGTACTAGATTTTAAACTTTTAAAGAAATTGCTGTGTGGATGTGTATGATGACACACTTGTAGAGGTCTGAGGACAACTCTGGGTCCCCTTTGTCCACTGTGCTGGAGACAGGGTCTCCCTTTGTTACGGTTCTGGTTTTGCCTTCTTCGTGGACAGCAGACGAGGTGGCCCACACATGGATTTTTCCGTCTTCCACTGCCATAGGTACACTGCGGTCACAGACCCATGTGCTATTTTGAGTGTGGCTTTACATGGGCGCTCAGGAACCGAACTCGGACCAGCAGGCTTGAAAGGAAAAGTGTCTTTAACTGCTGAGCCATCGCCCCAGCCCCAAGCTTTTTTTTTTTTTTTGGAAACTGCAAGTTCAAAGGGTTATGGTTTGAGTGGTGTGTGTGTGGAGGTCAGAGGACAATGTCAGGGTGCTGGTCCTCACCTTCCACTTCATTTGAGGCACAGTCTGCCTTGCTTGCTGCTGCCGTACAGGCTGGCCGGTCTGTGAGCTTTTGATACCTTCCCGTCTGGCCTCCCATCTTGCTGCGTGAGGCTTAAAGAGGTTTACCCGACCAAGTCTGGCTTTACATGGGGTCCGGGGATCCTAACTCTGGTCATCCAAGCACTTGATTAATTTTTTTGTTATTTTTATTTATTTATTTGAGAGCGACAGACAGAGAGAGAAAGAGAATAAAGGCTGGCCAGAGCCTCCAGCCACGGCAAAGAACTCCAGATGCGTGCGCCCCCTTGTGCATCTGGCTAACGTGGGACCTGGGGAAGCGAGCCTCGAACCGGGGTCCTTAGGCTTCACAGGCAAGCGCTTAACCGCTAAGCCATCTCTCCAGCCCCACAGCAAGCACTTTTAACCACTGAGCCACTTCACCAGCCCAGAGTTGTTTTTCTTTTGTAAGTACTATGCCACTTGATATGTATGCAGTCCAAATCTATAGCCTTGATGGAGACGGTCCTAAAATCCAGCTGGTGGTTAGGCATACTAATGTGGCAGGAAGCTTTTCCTATCACCTGCTACTGTTTAAAATTTTAAGGCACAATAAAACAATTTTTTAAGTTTCATTTTACTTTTCCCTTTTGTATCAGTGAAAACAGTTTCTCATTTCATGTTAACTCTAGGAAGCACTAAAAATTCCCAGCTTATTTTTGGAAAATGAAAGTGTCTCTAGAGTCTCTTAGAGTTGTATTAGGGTGGAACAGTAAGAGGTCTGTCAGAACCCCTTTTATAGGGCTGTTGTACAAATGTCATCAACTAACAGAAACTGATAGAAATGCTACCAAAAGGGTTAAGTGATTTTTTTTTAATTTGTTTTTTCTTTTTTTTGGTAAAAAAAAAAAAAACACAAAAAGAAACAAAAGCCAAAAACCCACTGAAATACTCAAATTATAAGGGGTATATGGTTACTTAGAACAATGACAGAACTCTACCTCAGTGGATTTTCAACACAAGCAAAATGCATTGCAATAATGAAGCCACTCATCTGTTTCAGGGAGTGCCAAGAAAGCAAATGAAAGAGCTCTGGCAGGCAACTGCCTATAGCTGCCGTTTCATTAAGGTGGTGAATAGCTCACGTTTCTGTACTAACTCATATTCCCTAAAGTCTTGTTAGCAGTTTCGTTTCGCCCGCATTCCTACTGCAGGTACACTGGAATTTACGGCACTCTAAAATATGTCTCAGCCTTGATTTCTAGAAGCCAAGAAAAGCTTTCAATTCAAAAGAGCTTATTTCTGACCCTGGAATGTTACAACCTGCCATTGCTTTTCTTTCCCTCCCTCCCTCCCTCTCTCTCTCTTTCTTTCTTTCTTTTTTGAGAGGTACTGCCAGAATGTACCCTGTAATTTGATTAAGCACAAATAAACTTAATGTGAACTACAAAAGGCTAGGTCACACAGGCTGTGCCATACACAAGGCTATTTCTTGTGTATCTTACATTACTGGAAAGGATATTCATGACCTAAGTATGGCTGTTCAACTTTTAAATTCACTCAATTCCTGCCTGTTTTTACAATTTCACCAGTTCAGCTTAGCCATGCTAAAACTAACAAATCCTGGGATGTAATTTTGTTTTTTGATATCTGTTGCACATGAAATGCTGATTTATTTAATGTTGGTCAGATCTTAAAAGTTGTTCCTTTCGATGACAGAAATGTACTACAGACAGATATTGGATGTGCTTTTCAAATAATCAAGTCTATTTTTATTTTAGCTGGAAACATTCCACTGTGCATTATCATCACCCTTACTTTGGGAAAGAATGACTAAATATAGTAGTCTTATGTTCTCCATGACACCTGGGTGCTCACACAGGCTTCCACGAGTGCTTCCAGTGGGTGCGTGGAGCCAAGCCCAGCGCGGCATGCTGGTGCACAGGACAAGGGCAGCGCGTGTGCAGGGGACCTGGGAATGAAGGAAGAAAGGCAGCCTGTGCGGAAGCACTGTCCAGCCCCGGTCGGCTACTGTCCGTGTCCAGCACGGCTAGAACCTGTTGGCGGCTTATGTGTGTGTCTTCTAATCTGTTCGGAAGCTCAGAACACAGTATCAAGAAAGGGTTCAGTGCATGCCTTAGGAGACAGAGGTAGGAGAGTATTGGAAGGAAGAAAGGAAGGAAGGAAGGAAGATAGGAAGGGAGGGAGGGAGGGAAGAGGGAAGGAAGCAAATGGAATGAGGGCTGGAATTCTCTAAGGCATAGCATAGTAAACCTGCCTGGGCATTGTCACCTAGGAAGTGGGTATCATCTACACCTTGTTACACCTAGTACACTTGTGGTGAGGATTCAATAAGATAGTACAGGGCTGGAGAGATGGCTTAGCGGTTAAGTGCTTGCCCGTGAAGCCAAAGGACCCCGGTTTGAGGCTCGATTCCCCAGGACCCATATTAGCCAGATGCACAAGGGGGAGCATGCATCTGAAGTTCGTTTGCAGTGGCTGGAGGCCCTGGTGCGCCCGTTCTCTATCTATCTGCCTCTTTCTCTCTCTGTCTGTCTGTTGCTCTCAAATAAATAAATAAAGATTAAAAAATTAAAAAAAAAATAAGACAGTATAACTGAAGCAACTAGGAGAAAACTTGGTATAAGTACATACTTAATAAATGTTACCTAGCTGGGCGTGGTGGCACATGCCTTTAACCCCAGCTCTCGGAAGGCAGAGGTAAAGAGTATCGCTGTGAGTTCGAGGCCATCCTGAGACTACGTAGTGAATTCCAGGATAGCCTGAGCTACAGTGAAATCCTACCTCAAAAAAGAAAACAAAATAAATAAATAAATGTTACCTGTCCTTTATTTTCATAAAATAAAATTATTGAGATCTAATTCCTGTTCTCCAAGTACCACTAATGACCCAGTAAAAACTGAGTAGTAATGTTGTTATGAACTTCCAGTAGAAATCAGAGGATGTCCCTGTGAGCCAAAGAGAAAATGTTGGTGCCACTATGGCTACACCTTAAAACGATGGCCTACAGGCCTCAATGAGCCTTAGAAGTGACCTTACTTTAGGTGATGGCATTTCAAAATCAGAAGATGTGGTCAGACCAGCCCAAATGTAATTATGGTTGAGAGCCTGTTACCCAGTTTTTTCTTTTAGGCAAAACATTTTTATTACCTATGCTTGAATGAGTCTATTCTAGATTTTATAATTTTTTTTTGAGGTAGGGTCTTATGCTAACACAGGAAGACCTGGAATTCACTATGTAATCTCAGGGTGGCTTGAACTCAGCAATCCTCCTACCTCTGCCTCCCAAGTGCTGGAATTAAAGACATGTACCAACATGCCCTGCTCTAGAATTTTTAATACAGGGAGATTTTCAAGCATGTTACAAATAGAAATGTATGTTTATAACTCTGGGGAGGTTGCACTAGAAACACAGACAACATGGGCGGATGGCCACCTTTCTCCTGCGGGCTCCTTGGACCCATTTTTCCTGCTTCTGCAGCTCTGGAGTGGACGGCGCCCATGATCAGTGCGGGCTCCAGGTTATCACGCCTGGCCCTGGCTGGCTTCACGACGTGGACCTGAAAACTTGTAAGACTTCATCTGCAGTGAAATCCTAACAGAAGAGCCGGCACGTAATTGCAGGTAAGCTGGAAAAGTAGGTCAGAATCAATTTCTGGAGGGCCTCTGAGAGTTGACTAGGGAGCCAGGACTCCTTCCATAGAAAAAAGGAAGTGAAGGGAGGTTTTCAAGGTGAGCAGGGAGGATAGATGCTGATGGATGAAGCTTGCTGCATCAGGAATGGCATACAGGAGAGGGATGACTGAAGGGAGGAAGCTGAGTTTACTTCTAAACCTGGGGAACTTGGGGTTCCTAGGCTATTCTAGCTAAAACTGTAAGACCAAAATATGTGACCAGAGCTAGCCCAAATGGGGTAGAGGTATGGTGATGGGAGCCATGTATAAAGAAGAAGCCAGAGTCTAGCGAGAATTCTCGGACGTTTCCATGGAAAAGATAAGCAGTGGTATAGGGTTGCCCAGGGGTGGCCACCAACGAGAAAAAAGTGAGTGAAGCCAAGGGAAAGAGAAGAAAAAGAGACAGAATTGAGAGATGCAGTTGCACTAAATGCTGAGAAGAGAGGAGGGTCGGAAATGTGGAGCCCATGTCAAAAACAGTGGGGAGGAGGCCTAGCAGACAGAGCATTCAAAGACTAGGGGAGGGGGGACGGTCGCAGGTCTGAGGCCCTGCAGATGCCCACTGGTCATTGGAGGTATGCACTCGTGCAGACTAGAAAGAGCTAAGCACGTTCTCATAATCTACTAGCGCAGTAGGTATCACGCTGCTTCTCCCCAAAGGCTTGTTACACTTGTAGGCCTCATTGACCAGAAACAGCAATTGCTCTCAAACCTGAGCCAGGAGGAAAAATTTCTTCGTGATCAATGCAAGTGGCATTTTATTTCACAGCACAGATCAGAACGTGGAAATTGCCATGCGCTTGATGCTTTCGCTACCAGCTGACCAGCATCTGCTGACAAAAATTAACATCCTGGTTTGAAGGTTGGCTCAGTCTAATATCACTGACCTCCCTGAGCTGCTGCCTGCTCAGACGATTAACAAACATCACCCAAAACACAGACTGCTCTCCTAAATGATCGACAAGCTTCAGGAAACAAAGACAACATTGAATTTAAATATAACATCTTAAATTAGGAGCCTGAGGCATGGCGATTGCAAGCAATTAATAGTTACTTCAAGGTGCGAATCAATTCAGGTCCTGGTGTGATGTTTCTACCTCTCAGGTACCAAGAGGAAGCTGCAAGATCAGCTGTCTTCTGAAACCTGAACTACATAAGCAGTCCGCATGTTAATCTTTTCTTCTAGCTGCACTTAATTTCACATACTGGAAATTTAACTTTCTTGTATGTGACTAACAGAAATTCTAGGACCATGAGAAAAATTATTTTCCTCAGAGCTTAGAATGGAGAGATAATTGGCTTTTGGTGAGGGTCTGGTTTTAGCAAACTAGCTAGATTTAGGCAAGGAAAAAAGGATATTCTACAAAATTTACTAATTGAAAGTAAACACAACTGAGGTTCCTTCTATGTAATACGGCGTAAGTTCTCACACAAAGGGAAAATCTCCAAATCAACAGTGTGTTGCCCACATTTAAAAATACTCCTAAGAAACATCACCAGCCTGCAGCTGAGAGCAGGCATGCCTTTGTGCCGCTTTGTTTTACACGCTGGTAAAAGAGAGAACTGTGATTCAGGGTCACAAAAATAAAATAAAATAAGATAAAATAAAAGTAAAAAGGTTGGTGGATTTCCAAACCATTAGCTGGACTCCTGTGGCTGCTGTGGCGATGGCAAAGCTGCGCAATGGACTTTGGGAGGTGGCTGGTGGGATCTTAAAGGGCCAAATAAGGCAGCCTTCCAGCTCCAGCCTACTAAACAGGCAATGGCGTGAATGAACAAGCCTCCGTGTCTTGAGCCCTGGCCACTCAGCACATCATGCTAGAAAGATCAAGTTGACTTTATTTATTTATTTAAATATTTTATTCATTAGTTTATAGGAAAGAGAGGGAGGAAGGGAGGGAAGAAATGGGTGCACCAGGGCCTCCAGCCACTGCAAATGAACTCCAGACGCATGCGCCATCTTCTGTCTCTGGCTTACGTGGGTTCTGGGGACCCCAGCTTGGGTCCTTAGGCTTCAAAGGCAAGCACGCCTTTAACTGCTAAGCTATCTCCCCAGCCCACCAAATCGACTTTAAGTCACATCTATTCCTTGCCATGACCAGAAAGTTAGTGCAAGCCCCAGAAAGACTTCACTGGGAAATTCACTGGCAAAAGTGGAGGGAAGACAGCAGCTGGCATTGTATTTGAAAGTATCCTTAGCAGTCCCCCTTCACTGAGCATAGCCAGTATCGTGGCCGCAGCAGCGTACCTCATTGATCAGAACTCGGCATAGTCACCCCACGAAGTAGTGCTCACCCTCTCTCTCTGAGATGATGCTGAGAAAGTAAGGTGACCATCCGAGGTTCCCTAGCAATAACGTTAGGAGGGGCTTACACCTCAGGCTAGCAGGTTCACTGCACTTGGCTTGCCTGAGGGTACAGATGCAAACAGCCCATGCCAGGACCGGGCAGAGATGGGATGTGTGAGGGAAGTCAGACTTGCGGACGTGGTCTCTGTGTTGGCCTTGAATCATCCAATACCCCTGTGAAGCTGATTTCCCTGAACCGCCAGCATGTAAGAGTTCCTTCATGCCTATAAAAATCGTGCTTGGTTTTTACTACCGAGTAAATACCTGCCTGTCCATCACAAACAGATGTGACAGCAGTCAATTTGCTCCCCCAAAGGCAGAACTGACAATCACATTGGAGAATTAGGACACTTTCCAAATTCATAAATGCTATTGAAATGTATGAGTTGGCCAATTATACGTATGTATATTAAAAAATTGCAATGTTAAGGCAAAAACCATTTCCCTCCCCCAAAGCCAAATGCCATGTGTGGTATACATCTGTAATCTCAGCTCTCAGGAAATTGATCAGAGGATCAAGAGTTCAAGGCCAGTGGGTTGGGGGGTGATATTTCAGTTGAGAGACTTCTGTACAAGGGTAAAGACCTCAGTTTGGACCTATGTAAATGCTGGGCAGAGATGGAAAGCTCATCTGCTGTCCCAGTGCTTGGGAGGCAGACAGGATCCTTGGGGCAAGTTGTTTAGTCAGACTAGCCAAGTTCACAAACTCTGGGTTCCAGTGAGAGAGCCCGTCTCAATAAATAAGGTGGAAGCCAGGCATGGTGGCTCATGTCTATAACCCTAGTGTTTGGCAAGCTGAGGTAGGAGGACTGCCACAAGTTTGAGGCCAGCTTGGTGACAGAATGTGTTTTAGATCCCCCTCGGCTAAAGTGAGACCATGAGTCAAACAAACCAAAACCCCCGAATAAGACTCAAATCAAACCAGCCTTCACTCTTGGCAAACTTTTCCACTAACACTTCAGGTACTAAAAAGAATTAGTCATCCTTGTATTTTGTTCATACTTTCCTAAAGTATGAACAGACCTCCACGTCCAAGCTGTGGTGTTGCTCATCTCAGCTGGGCCTGTCTACCAGCTCTATACCTGGAGAAATATACTATTAATAAACATCTACTAACCAATAGGCTCCAGACAGAACCTCCATTGCTCTCTAACTAAGAAGCGTGGCTATACACATCAATATATCTTTCTAATGACTAGGCTTATCCCTTTTATTCAAATGTTCTCACTTTTGGTTGGAGAATCTGTTATATTTTACAGATGAAGGAGAATATGGGCAAGGGGAGAACAACGATAAGTCAACACATCAAGAAGAGAGAGCCAGCTGTCTACCAGGAGATGAGTCACCTCCACCTCATCTGCCCAGGCCCAGAAGTCATTACAGGGGAAGCAGTGACATGAATCCTACCCTTATGGCTAATGTGAAAACCAGTTCCAGGGAAATAGTGACAGACACTGTGGTCACTCAAACCTCGTAAAAACAGAGATCCAGAGTCTACAGAGAGAGCAACCCTAAGTCATCTCTATCTTGCCCACCAAGGCTCTGGGAGTATCACAGAAGAGGGGGCGGAAAGATTGGAATAGCCTGAGACACCATGTTTCCCCATCCCTACAGAGACTGCCTGAGGCCTCTTAGTCTCTAAAATGAATACCAGTAACCCCACCAAAGAACCTCAGCAGAACTGGGACAGGGAAGAGTGGTCTATGTGTGCAAAATTTTAACAAAAATATCAAGAAATCTAAAAAACAATCTGAAGATAATCTCCTCCATGTACACCAGCTGACAGAAAGCTGGAAGAAGCCATTCTGCATGCAGTTCAATGGGAGAGAGAGAAATCACCAGTGAAGATACTCAACAGTGGACACTGCAAGTGTTATATTTTGCCAGCCAGACCAAATGAACCAACGGGTACAACAGTGGCACATCTGTCATGGTGGAAACAAGCTGCCCTCTCATTGGACTGGAGGCCTGCTCCATGGGAGGGAGTACATCCCTGATACTAAAAACCTATAACAAGGGTAGTCATGAGCCCTAGGGGTATAAGATCTGCTGCTGACTGGCTAAATGTATATACTATGCTCATCAAACTTCCCAGTAAGCCCTTCTCTTAATGTTCATACCCTTATATTAATGCTACTCTCACTTTTGGTTAGAGAAGCTTCTCTTTTCAGATGGCAGTGATTTGGGATGACTCAGAAGGCATCATGGTGCTGGGAAGAAGTGACAAAGGAGTGCTCAGCACTGTAATATCTCTATCACACCTTCCAAGGCTCAGGGTCCATTGAGGAAGAGGTGGTAGAAAGAGCATAAGAGCCAAAGGAACGGTAGGACTCCTTACAAAATGTGCTCCTCCAGACAAATGGCCTGGATATTCATGACCTCACGGTGCCTGGCACTACCTACACAAGACCATCATAATAGGAGGAAAAGATCATGACATCAAAATAAAAGAGAGTCTGATTGAGAGGAGGAGGGGATATGATGGAGAGTAGAGTTTCAAAGAGGAAAATGGGGGGAGAAAGGGTATTACCATAGTATATTGTTTACAGTCATGGAAGTTGTTAATAAAAATAAATTAATTAGCTGGGCGTGGTGGTGCATGCCTTTAATCCCAGCACTCAGGAGGCAGAGGTAGGAGGATCACCGTGAATTCGATGCCACCCTGAGACTACAAAGTGAATTCCAGCCTGGGCTAGAGTGAGACCCTACCTTGAAAAACCAAAAACTAAAAAGAAAAATAAATAAATAAATAAAAATTAATTTAAAAAATCTGTCACAGAACTAGACTTTTTAAGGCTAAAATGTGTTTTTTTTCTTTCTTTTCTTTTCTTTTCTTTCTTTCTTTTTTTTTTTTTTTTTTTTTGGTGTCCTTATGCTGAAACTACTTCTAGAAATGTCTTCATTTTAAACTTTTCTAAGTAGATAGGTTTTGTTTTTGGTACTGGGATTGAACTCAAGGCCTCATGCCTCCAAAGTAAACATTCTCCTAATGAGCCATATCCCAGCCCTGTTTTTGTTTTGTTTTCAAATAAATGTGCTACTCAAACCTACCAACAACCTTCAGACCTTTCTCTTACTACTGAAATCACACGACTCATGGTGATGCATCAGAGTAATGCAAAGAGCACGTGAGCTCTGAAACAACCCCAGGAACATAAGTATAATAGACAACACAACATAACAAAACCAACATTCCCTTTCCCTATCAAAAAATCTGCTGGGAATCCTGCAATTCAATTCTGACACTACTACAAGCTAGTATACAGCCCATAGGTTAAAGAGTTGAATTCCAGAAGACATGCCCTTCTCTTCAGAGACAAGTCACAAGTCCCAGGTTGCCAACCCGTGCTTCTCACAATAAACTGGGAGTTGTCACAAAAACTTCCTCAGGTTTGATATATTATTATAACGGCTCACAAAACTCAACACATCTCCTGGAGTATTACTAAGACTGGTACAAAGGATAGAGATGAACAGCCTTCTGGGTAGAGAACTAAACACGACCAGGCCTCAAAGCAACACACTCCTGTGGATTTGTTCAGCAACCTGCAAGATCCCCAAATCCCAGAGCTCAGTGTTCTTAGGGAGGCCTTGTTCTGGGTCAAGGATGGGCAACTGGTAATTAAGTCCATCTCTACCTCCAGCCCCAGGCCTGCTGGGGTAGGGCTAAAAGCCTCATTCCTCTAGCCGCGTCTAGCTCTTCTGGTGACTAGCCCCCATCCTGAAGGGATCTAAGGACCTAGCCACCAGTCATCTCACTAGCACATAGCAAGTCACTCTGACCACCCTGGGGACTCAAAGGTCTCAGAAGGTCTTGAGTTAGGAGTGAGGGACTAAGGCCAAATAATGAAAAGGAAAGATGTTCCTATCACGCCTATCAGGAAGGACATTGACATGGGTTTTAGGAATTCTGAGTAAGAAGTGACAGATCATTTCTCCTTTAATGATGCTGCAATAATGTTACATAAAATTATATACTGCAAAGTACTCATAAATTTTATTTAAGCCATTATTAACTCCAAAGCACTGAAAAGGACACGTCTCTTACTACATGTTGACTCCTTTATGAAAAATATTTCTAAAAATTTTGGAGTAAAAGGTGCAGAATTCTCAAACATGTGGAGAGATGTAGAATTCTCAAATGTGAGTTCAAACCTCCATAAGCAGACATGGGAAGGGTACTCACAGCGAAGTGAGTTGTACATGCTAAGAGTACCTGTGATTATTATCAATATTCACTTGAGGTGGGTATAGGAGTCAAAGTAGTCTCAATCACTTGTAGGCTTTTTAAAGGCTTTTAAATCACTATAAGCTTGTGTCTCCTTAAGAAATAGACAGAGTTGTGGCCTCAGGTCTACAGTGTCAAAACTAACAGCCAGGTGTGGTGGCACATGCCTATAATCCCAGCGTTCTCTAATCTCTCACTTGAGAGGATGAGGCATGATGATACACATTTTAAAACCAGTCAGGGCTAGCTAGTGAAACCCTGTTTCACAAAAGCCACCGCCACCATTTACCCATTCACGACTCCCCTCAACAGGCATGAAAAAAAAAAAAAAAGAAAAGAAAAGAACCCCCCCAACCACCAAACTAATGAAAATTTCCACATAAGATTACATGCTATCTTTCTTTTCTTGAAGAATCACACTATTTTTTTCGGGGGAATCTTTTTCTCCAGATATTTTAAAATCAAATTAAAGCAGTAAAACATCCAGCTTTACTTGAAGTGGGGTTTGGGCATGAGAAAGTATTATTTGGGCCATGCGATGAAAACAGAAGTAATGTATGGGACAGACGTGTGTTTACACCTTTCTGCCACCACTACGCGTGTTCACTCTCCCTGAGATGAAGGTCCTATTCCGGTGTGCTCCACAGCCACCCACTCAGAAGGGGTCTTACTGAAGATGACAAGAGAATGGTCTAACAGGTTTGGGTTGCATTTCTCCATACTTACTATCACATGAGCGAAAAATACACTTATGTCATGTTTAAGTCACCCTGGGGCCATGTTTAATCTCAAATGATACACACACATTGAATGTTTCTAGCACGTGATCATATGACCTGATTCTCAACTTTCTCAGTCATCAAAAGTAGAAAGAGAACGCATGAGGAGGCAATTAATATTGTGAATTTATCCTGACTCAGGACTGTGTATTTCTGCAATGTACTAAGACACACTTGCCTTACACTTTTTCATTTTGTAAGGATAGTGTGGACTGTCACAATTCAAGGATGGGCACCCCATGCCCATCAACTGGAGAACTGGACTCTCTCTATGAGTCACCAGTGCAGTAGAAAATGGCAATATCTCCAAATTCAGATCCAAGCAAACAGAAATTTGAGAGGTCATATTTTACATGTCTACCTATGGGGAGAAGATGCAAAAATTTAGGTTGAAAAGATCATCAGGTTTTGTTTTGTTTCGTTTCTTGGTGCCGAGGACAACCCAGGGCCTTGGGCATGTGCTCTGCTGCTGAGCCGCCTTCAATGCTTATTTTCCAAACAAAGGTAGGACACTAGATTTAAGCATAGTACACAAATGTGATTCCATGAAAGACAGGAAGAAAATTTAGGGAAGAAAATCCTTACTAGCTCCAAAGGATTTATATAAAACCCTTCTTTGTATGAAGTACATGTAAAGCCCATGGAAAGGAAAACAGAAAGGAAGACAGCAGAAGCTTCTAACCAGCCAGTGGCCGAAGCTATGTTCACTTTCACACTGAGCATAATAAAGGCAAAAGTTCTCCCACAATAATGTTGTTACAGCAATTCCACGATATCATCCTTTCACATGAGCAATATCTTGATTAAAGCATGCTGTGAGCGATTAACATGCAGCAGTGATTATAACCTACCAAGTGCCATCATTCTTTTCATACTTGCAAGACTAAATTATACACACACACACACACACACACACACACACACACACACACGCACACACACACACACACACACTCACGGGGGGGGGACTTTTTGTTTCCATTTGTTGATAAGCTGCTAAATTTTACTGAAGATGTCAAAAGCACTTTGAGATTAAGACAAACACATCTAATAATCTCGCTTTAAACCTATCAAAGACGAGACCTCAGACAGAGACAAAGTTTATTCAACCTTTGATATTGTCTTAAAACAGTTGCAAGGACGTTTTATTTCTGAGGTGCTGGGGAGCAACCGAGGGTCTCCCACTGAGTGAGCACGCACTCTCCCTGAGTTGTATTCTTACCCCTCAACTAAGTTCAGCTGGTGTTGCTGAAGGAAACTACCACTGTGTTCAAACTACTGGGGTGCCACACCACTACTAAAACAGTATCTGGGGCTCTGTGAATTTTATCATCTGCTATTCCTTTTAGCTCACTTCTCCATAAAGGCCTGACTTACATCAGACATTCAAACGAGCTTCTGGAAGCATAACTGGACACTGGCAAATGCACATGTTTCCACTCTAGGACAATGGGAAACATGCCCATGGAATACCTAAAACTTACTGAGAAAATATGGCTTAAATTTTGTAAGATTGGGGCTGGAGAGATGGCTTAGCAGTTAAGGTGCTTGTCAGCAAAGCGAAAGGACTCAGGTTCAATTCTCCAGTACTCATACAAAGCCAGATGCACAAGGCGGCCCATGTGTCTGGAATTTGTTTGCAGTGGCTAGAGGTCCTGGTGTACCCCGTCTCTCTCTCCCTCCCTCCCTCTCTCTGCTTCTCTCTCTCAAATTAATAAATAAGATTTTTTAAAAGTTGTAAGATTTGACAATAGAATTTTACTTTAAAAATAAACCTTAGCACAAAACTAAGTGAGAAACTTCTGTAGAACTATTTTTCCACAGAAATATAGGTTAAAAAAATATAAATTGCCTTCATGCTTGTATACGTTCAAGGAAACTAAACATATACAGAAAATCAAGGTGTTATCTGTCTCAAAGTTTTGAAAATTTTTACACTGAGGATTTGCATTTCAAGTTTATATGCTAACCTGCCTATGTAGATATAAGCCAATGTCACACTCATACAATAATAAAACTAAAGACTATCACTAGAACATATTATTTTATGTGAACTTTGTGACGGAGTACATACAGAGGCACTGGACCAGTTCTTGTGAAAACAAATTTCATTTGCTCTACCAGCGAGCTATGCCCTCAGGTTTAAATTTCGCTTCATTTTAAATAACGAGTTGTTTATTGTTTATTTGAGACAGGTCTTGCCATGCAGCCCAGGCTAGCCTGGAGCTCGAGCCACTCCAGCCTCGACTTCCTACGTGCTCATTTAAAGGTTTACATACTACTGTGCACAGCTACGTTTTGGTTTTTGAAAATTTCACCCACTCAAATACATGCTTATTTGTAATAATTTGTCCTCCCTCCAGTTTAGAAAGTTAGAAATTTAATGAACTACAAAACAAATCCACCAAAATAACAATGAAAAATACCCACTGGAAGTCTGTCTAAAGAGATGAGTAGCGAGTTTGTTTCTTGGAAGGAGAGAAAACCTTTCAGGGAAAGAAAGAAGTACAGATAAATCAAAGAAAATGTGTGACTATGGAAAAAGAGAAGGCCCACATCTTCCATATTAGTTCAGAGTTGAGGTCACCATTGCAACTAACCTTACGGACACAAGCAGTCCTGGGCATATTTCCTCTAGAGCACAGCGGGAAGGAAACAGACTAGTTTACCTACACTCTCAATGATAAGCCTTGATGACAAAGAATAATGTTTATATACACTTGTTAAAGTATGCAAGTATTTCACAATCCTTACAGCTGCAAAACTAAAAGCCATATTTCTAAGGTAACTTTTTCATATACTCTAGTCTTCCATTTTCTTTTTCTTTTTTAAGATAAGCCCAACAGACTAGTCTTTTTTATGAGAGAGAGAGCGAGAGAGAGAGAGAGAGAGAGAGAACTGGTGCACCACAGCCTTCAGCCACTGTAATTAACCTCCAGATGCATGTAACACCTGGTACACGTGAACAACCTTGCATGCTTGTGACATCTTGTCTGTCTGTCGTCTGGCTTATATGGGACCTGGAGAGTTGAACATGCGTCCTTGGGCTTCACAGGCAAGTGCCTTAACCACTAGGCCATCTCTCCAGCCCTGTCTTCCATTTTCTATATTCAAGTCCCCCTGAAATGAATTTCCCATTGCCCTGCAGTATTGTGGTTTCTCTCATGTGATTTGCTCTTACACCTAAACTCTCCCTTCACAAAATCTACCATACAACGGTCACCACTGTATGGCAAAAGGCACATAT
Source organism: Jaculus jaculus (assembly GCF_020740685.1). Lineage (NCBI taxonomy): Eukaryota > Metazoa > Chordata > Mammalia > Rodentia > Dipodidae > Jaculus > Jaculus jaculus. The sequence goes on from NC_059117.1 coordinate 34,917,913, forward strand.
GGTAAGCAAATAATTTCTTTTAGTGGTCTGGGAGAAGGTAGCTTGGTTGGTAGAACGTTCCTCTAGCAACTCATGAGGTTAGGAATTCTATCCTCAGCACTGCATAAACTGGACATGGTGGTGTGTGTCTGCAATTTTAACACTTTTAGGGTATGTATGGAGGCAGGAGAATCAGCAGTTCAAGGTCACCCTTGGCTACATAGGAAATCAAAGAAGCCAGCCTGAACTAGAGGCCTTGTCTTAAAAAAAATTGTTTTAGTTAAAAATAGTTTTAAATTATTTGATGCTTTCTTTCTGACGTTATTAACGAGTACACATACTCACACACGGGCTGCGTGATGAGCACAGGGTCCACAAGGAGAGAAACAAAGAATCACAAAGTGAGAAGCTTCCTGAGTGTGTCGACTCTACACTGGGAAACCATTACACATTTATCAACTCTGTCCAAAGTACTTGTAATACTAGGGGTAAATCCAGGTTACAAACTATAGCTCACATGTGGAACAAACGTGAAAATGTTGCCACCCTAATGGCCCATTTCCAGTCTAAAGAGGCTCTTGTTTCTCTGCGAGGCATGCTTCACCCCTTCTTATTACATCCCTGTCCATTAACCAGTTCCCTTTGCGCATCAGTCGCGATGCAATGAAAACTTCCACGCTGCCATTTTCAGACAGTGAACGGTAATGAACTTCTGCTTGACAAAAGCCTCACTTCATTTCACGTTGCCTCATTACCAACAAGGGTATTAATTAACCCACAATCTACTGGCAGTGCAAAAGCACCAATTCCCTTGTTATCATATATAACATTGCGTGTTTGAAGGTGATGAGAAAAGATTAACCCAAACTATGAACATCTGAAATAAAAGTCACAGGCAAAAATGTGATTTTCACCTGTTTCTACTTTAAATGAGCTAACAGTGTCAGTTTTCTCTTACATACGCTCTCTCTCCCCCTCCCTCCCTTCCTCTCTGTCTCAACATTTTGAAGCAGTTAGCTGCTCAGGTCATCCCTCACAGCAGGCAACCAGAAAATGATCTTTGTGCTAGGGATTAGCTCGCAATTCTTGAGTAGTAAAGCACTAATTTGGGGTATTTTGAGTTGAATGATAGATTTTTACTTCAATTGTGACTTTCATCTATGATTCCAGTTTCTAATAAAATTATCTTGGGAACAAAACTAGGAGCATGTCTGGGTTCATTTCTAGATTCTGATGTACACTCAATCACTGGAGCATTCAATTAACTTCTCCCTCAGCATATAAACCCATTAAATGGGAACAATTATTCTGTACAACATTCCATCTAATGGGACAAGACATGGATAAATGAATTGCCATCTTGGGTAATCTTGTGAGCCTCAGGTCTCGGATCTGGAAGGCGCTTCAAAGTTCAGGTGGTATAAGGGTCTCTACTCTTCTTAAGTGAGCTGAGAAGAAACTTTCCAACCCAATTCTAATTATCTCACCACTTTGTCAACATGAATCTACAAAGTCCCTTAAGGCTTCAACTGTGGTCGACAAGTACATTTTCCATATCAGCAATTAGGACTAAGCTGCTGGAACTGCCAAAATATGACACCAAAATAAACCAATTTAAACCCACAGCACATGGCTCTGTGCTCTGCGTGGGGAAACAAGCCCTTATGACCAGGAGTGCTGTTCATCTCCTCCCCAGGCACACCTGGAGCAGCTGCACCTGTGCTAATGAATTTAGCCTTTCCTTGATTTTGTTTGAATCAGTATAAAGGCAAACGAAATTAACCTAACGTTTATAAATGACAGTTTGATAAGACTTGCTCAAGTGGCACTTAGTCTAGTTATCCCAGGAAAGGTCCGTTCACCATCGAAGATGGTTTGAAGGCTGATATGTATCTCTTTACCAAATGTCTCCATGGGTGAAGATTCTTTGTCTTTGACAATATCCGGAGTACGCATCTAAGGGCAAAGATGCATGTTTCAAATTTATTTTATGTCATTCATTTCAGTAAGTCTATTTCTTTGGATTCCAAACTTTGATTCATGTTAACTTTTTTTTTTTTTTTTTTTTTTTTTTAATTTTGAGGTAAAGTCTCGCAAAAACCCAGGCTGACCTGGAATTCACTATGTAGTCTCAGGGTGGCCTGGAACTCATGGTGATCCTCTTACTTCAGCTTCCCAAATGCTGGGATTAAAGGTGTGTGCCACCATGCCCAGCTTCATTCATGTTAATTTTTAGAGTACTTTAAAGATGCCATAAGGCACCTTCCAATGTCCTTGTTTTTGAAGCCACGTGGATACTATTACTGAAACTAGTATTTGCCATGATCTTGACTACTTAACACCTACCAGTTGATATGTGATATTTTCTACTTACTTTGTTAACTCTTGGACCCTCTCTACTAGGAGATAAGCCTCCATCAAGAGAAGAAACCTGTTCTGTTTTCACAGTATTTAAAATGGCACCTACATAGTAGTAAGTCAAAGATAATTAAATGCAAAAATGAGGAATTAAGATTTTCTAAATGGCTCAGTTGCAGATAGAAACTGCATAATTAAAAGTGCATCTTTTTAATGTTCACATAAAAGTAGTCTGTAAAGTTAAAAGTTAAAAAGCAGAGAAGAGGCCAGGCATGGTGGTGCACGCCTTTAATGTCAGCACTTGCAAGGCAGAGGTAGGAGGCTTGCCGTGGGTTTGAGGCCAACCTGAGACTACATAGTGAGTTCTAGGTCAGCCTGGACTAGAGCGAGACCCTAACTCGAAACAAAACAAAACAGCACAAAAGGGTGGCTGGTCTAAAAGATCTGGTGTAGTCTATTTTGTCTGGGGGAAAACTGCAGCTTTTCTCTTGCAATAGAGTGTTTCTGAATATGTTAAAATGGCTTGGTAATAAACTCTGCAAATGGATTTTACTGGAAGCTGATAAATCAAAGCTGTTCTCTGGAAATGTTATAGCATAATTTCTCAAAGGAACTTTAAAAGTTTCCCACTGGAGACAGTTATACATAAACACACTTAAATCCCCACCACATATGGCCCACGGAGCCTTGCATTCCAAGCTCCACACCATACCCATCAGCACTCTGTCTCATGGGGCTGCAAGACCACAGCAGCATTAGTGACATGAAATGAGACCTGATTTCTTAAACTCTTGTGCAAATGCTGCCTGATGGTGCTTTCACATGCAATGCCATAAAATTCTGGAGGTCAATTGCACATGTTTTATTTAGCCTCCCTCAGATCTAGAACTCTATGACTTGCTGACATATTTTGAAAACACAGAGGATCCAGAGCCTTTGAATGAAAGCCACTTCAGAGATCATCTCATTGATGACTTCCCCAGATCTGGGACTCGGGGCTTCCAGAGCTTACTTTCGCATAGTTTCTACTCAAGTAATCTTGGCTGTGAGAACTAAAGACCACCCAGAGATTTCTCTAATGGAGCAAGACCCTGGTAAAAATCCACATGGCTTCTGTTCACGGATGGCGCTTTGGGTTCACTTCCTCATTCCAAGAGTAAGAAGCCCAACAGCTGTGTGTGCAGTCCCCTGTCCACTGTCCCCTCTGAGAAAAAGGACCTTGGCTCAAAACCACTCTAGCAGAAGGCCTGACAGTACAGCTTGTTGATTCTGAATATCTTGGGCTGCGGGGCAGGGGAATGATGTCCCCAACTCTGTGTGTGTGTGTGTGTGTGTGTGTGTGTGTGTGTGTGTGTGTGTGTAGGACAGAGGATGACCTTGGTGTCATCCTCAAGAATGCCATCTACTTTTGAGACAGGATCTCTCACTGGCCTGAAACTCACCAAGTTGGCCAGACAAGCTAGCCGCTGAGCCGTAGGGATCTGTCTGTCTCTGCCTCCTGGGATCTTTGGATTACAAGTTTACATCATACCCAGCTGTAGTTTTACATGGGTTCTGGGGGTTAAACTCATATCCTCATTCTAGGAAAGCAAGCACTTTACTGACTGTGTATCTCCCCAGCCCAAGGGTCTTAAAATAAATGGAGAGGAGACAGACACAGTCAATGTTCCACTTTAGAGGCGTTCAACTCTAACCACATTTCCATCACCTAGGGAGCAGTGAAAGCCTAGGTAAGACTTAAGCCTCAACTTAGGCTAACTGAATCAATGTCCAAGCACTGGAATTTGTTTAAAGCACCCCATTTGCTGCTCATATGCAGCCAAAGATAAGCATCACTGGGCAATTTGTCACATGACACTACCAATAGACGGGATGAGAGAGGAGTGGTAAGTGTGTTTATGCACAATGCTCACTATCAAAAATGCATTAAGGAAGAAGGAAAAAAGGATCTAAGTCAATGTACATATAAATTATGTAAAATCACGGGCAGACAAAAATTTCTGTAACCCATCTTCAAAAGTTTAGCCCTGTAACAGCGTCTGTGATTAGGGTTATTATAGATCTGGGGACCTGGGTGTGGAAATCTGAAATAGAGGCACTGGGCACTGTTGTAGTAATATTGCAAGGTCTGCAAAGAAGTTCAACTAACTTACCTTTCCAACCCTCAGCAGAAAAGCATTCTTAATTTTCCTCCACAAAAATCAAGTGACAAGGTTATTATAAGTTTGGTGCTGGCGTGGAGGGGGGTGGGGGAGTGGAGGGGAGAAGTTAAGTAGAAAACAAAGTGTCTACCCTAACTTAATCAGGGTTCTGTCAGTGCAATGCTCAACTAAGCCACTAGGCTGATCCCCAAGAACTCTTAGACTACCTGTCCCTGGGGTGGGGGAGTGGGGCATACTCCACACTGTGAAGTATCCCCTTAGGGACAGTAAGGAATTTGTTTTCTCTATCATGATGGTTAAAGATAAACCACGAGCACAGAAGTGCCCACTGAGTCATCAAGGTAGGCTGCACAGACATATATATTTTTTTTCACCAAGGCACATAAACAAAATATACAGAATGGAAGCCTTGTGATACTAAAAGAAAAGGGGGGGGGGAAGCAGTAAAGAAACCAGGTCAGGTCCAATGAGAACCAGCCAGTGGCTTTACCTTTTCCTTTGGTCCTATTATCTCAGTTTACTTGTTTTCCCTGGAAACCTGTCATTATAAGCACAGTTTGTTCAAAGAAGATGAATATGGAATTAGAAAAGGAAAATAAGAAAATAGGCTCATTTTTTTTTTCTAGGAGCCATCATAACACAGACGCCGACAGAATTTCAGTGTTTCTTGCTCTGTATAGTCCATCTGATACAGTTGCTGTCTTGCCTTGAAACATAAGTCAGTGTTGTGTATAGAAGCTTCTAGAAGCCAAACATGTTCTATCCTCTGCAGAGAAGAGGCACCCTGCGCGCACCACCGCAGAGCAGCGCGGGCTGGGCTCACACCTGCTCCTCCGCTCCTTCCACTCCTCTCCCAACTGTGCTTTGGTCTTTTCTTTTTTTGCCTTTCTTGTCCTTCCCAGGCTGGGAAGTCACAATATTGTCTTGCCCTGTTTCTGGGAAGATGAAAGATAGAGTTGCAGAAATTGCTTTAATTTTCTCCAACATTTCAGAGTGTTTCAAGTCAGAACCTGAACCTCGAGTGAAAAGGAAATCTTTGAAAATAGCTTCAATCACTTTTCACAATCAGGAATAAATGCTTTACTCAGTGTTTTTTGTGTTTTTTTCCATTAAAAAAATGAAGAACTATGGGAAAAAGGAGAAATGTTTAAATTCAATGAAGTGGTGTTTTCTATTTAGGAGATATTACCGATTTCATAAGAAGAGAGATTGGCATAGATAATCTTCATTAGAAAATTTCAAAGTTACCTGCACAGAAAGGCATAATAAATTCCTGGTTGGTTTTCTTCTTCCCTATCAGCAGTTTCCAGTCTTCTATAAGAGTTTAAAAAATTCATTCATTCATCCATCCATCCAACCATTCATTCCACAGATATCACTGGATAATTCCTATGTCAATGCTGCCAGGCAGGAAAGGGATGTATGATAATGGAAATCAGTATGGTAAGTATAAAAGGATCAAATCATTTAGAAAAATCATTAGGGTGGTTTTAAGCATCTTTTAAATTATTTTTTATTTTTAAAATTCAGCTTGATTTGATGATAAAACACTGTATGAATCATTGAATTGTTTCGGTTCTATTCTTGATTTCAAGTAGCAACAGAAATAAATGCTTTCTTTCAAAAGCCTTGGCATTCTCCTTGCTATCCCGTTCAATTTAGTCAACCTTTTCCATTTGCATGTTAAAATCAATGAGTGGTCAGGCCAACTTTTGTCCTATGTAAGCAGAGCACTGGAGGGGTTGATTTTCCTTTAGGCGCCCACACACAGATTTCACAAGTTAAGTTACTTTTGTGGGAAACATGTGACCATGCACCTCTTGCTTAGTTATCTGAACCAGCCTGTGGTGGGTCCAGGAGGAGTACAGGAATGTCAGAACAATCACATCCCAGCTTCTATGTACTTCCATTTCCTTCTTCTCAAGTGCCCTCTCCTTCTTACTGCCACCAGAGCCCTGGGCAGGGCCCCCATATGGCAATACTTGGCCCCATATGGCTCCATCTCACTAAAAGGGACTCTCAAGAACATAAAAATGCTGCTGTGTACTTTTATTGCAGCCCCTTCTCGTTTCCCTCCATCTGTCTTCCATATGGCTTCTGCACCTCTATTGTGCTCATACGTGCACAGGCCTTGGGTAAGACGGCTGCCAATCCGACCTAGGTATAAAGCTGGCATTCACCTCCATCAGTGGCAAGGGGACACCTCTCATGTTCAAACTATAACCAACTAGAACAACTTTTCTTCAGTTTGCATATGATGATTCTATATTCCTATTTTTAAATGTTACCAATAAAAACCACATGATAGCTTTTCTACTTGAAGTTTGGAGAGAAATATGTGACTTCCACATAGATCTCTAGAGTATGTGAACTGATTATTATCTCCAAATTGACTATTTTTTTTCTCATTTTGATAATATTCTCCTTTTTGCACACAACTCGGCTGAGGAAGGAGGATAACTGTAAATTCCAGGCCAGTCTGGGGCTACAGAATGAGTTCCGGGTCAGCCTGGGCTAGAGTGAGACCCTTCCTTGGAAAATAAAACAAAAATCTTCCTTTGGTTGGAAAAGTTACCATATTTTTCTTTAAAGGCCTCTATGAAAGTATATATTTCCCTTAAACTTCAGGGGGACAGAAAGAGCAGAAATCAGAGACAGTTGACCCTGACTGGCCATCCTCCTGTCCACCTAGACTGTAGTTCTAATCTTTGCTTTGTGTGCATGTGGCTGACTCAATGGTTGGTACAGTTGAGAAGAAAGCAGAAATAAAAGTCACCAGGCACCATGCCCAGCGACTCCCAACATGAAGCAGTTCTGGCATTAGTTACAGAAATGATGGGGACTTGTCATTTCCAGTGGTAAATGGTATGTCTGTTAGTGAGCACCTGCATCGTTTCCTCAAAAGTAAATATGACAGGCTGGGTTTGGAGCTCTGCAACAGAATGTTTGACTAGTTTTCAGGAGGCACTGGGTTTGATCTGCAGCACCATAAGAAAGGGAAAAAAGAATAAAATGCAAACTGGTAAAAAGTTAGAGGGAATGCTTTCTGCACTTATGATGTGAAGGTACCAGAAGCATTCAATCCTTCACAGCTCTTCTCCACTGAACGTGTCCTATCCTTTCTATAACAGCTCGCCTGTATTCTAGCCCGAGCCACCTGTATAAAACAGTCTGGCAGTCAGCACCTGGAGATGCATGTCCACTTTCACCATGATATGAACAGAGCCTGGGGTCAGTACTGATAGACAAAAAAAATGACCCAGTGAAAGTCACAGGAAGACTTTTATCTTACCTTTGTGTCTAAATGAGAACCTGTGGATAAATGGGACCTATTTACTCCCATTTATATGCAAAATAAAGTACTTGAATTTTGAAATCAAACAATGTGATTGCTTTAAGTGACTGGGCCACGGAGCTTTTCATTTTCCTCTGTAGCCTCCTCTCATTATTTCACACGTTGTTGCTTCTCTTTACCATGAACTACAGATCGAAACACCACCCATGTTCATACAAAACTACTGGAATGCCAGTGAAGTCTTGCTTCCACCTAGTTGGTGTTTTACAACTTTTCCAGCGTGGTCAAATATCCCAGTGGCTACTCTACATTAATACATCACAAAGCTGCCTTTTCTTGATACAATCAATATTTTAAGCTGTGGGTGTCACAGGTGCTACTGGAGCAGCAAAAAGTACATCTTAGTCAGGGATCGAGTTGCAAAACTCAGGCTACCACTAGAGCCTTCTCATCAGAATCACTGCTCTAGGCTGGAACAAGCAACACATCCTGGTTCTGAGAGGCATGTGTTGGGGGGGGGGGCAAAGGACCTTATGGGAAAGTCATTTGTGAATGGAACATAGGGTCTCTATAAGTGCACGGACGGAAAAGCTAGGTGACATTTTGCTCTCATGTTGAATAAAGGACAAGAAATCTAATCAATAAGGCTGCAGCGAGTTTCCGCCTGGGAAGCTGTATTCTTGAGCACCCCAGAGCTTGCTCTGGGCAGACAGTTTGTAAGCCCCGTGGAAAAAGGCAGAAGTTGCTGCTAAGCTGGTCAGGAATGGTTGACAATTTGGCAGGGAGATGCCCTCCCCAGCTCAGCACTTCCTACAGGCCAGGAAAAAGCTGGATAGCCCCCTCCCCACACACAGAGCACATGGGCTATTGAATGTTGGCCTCTTGCCAATTGCCTTGAGGTTTGATTTGGTAAAAATTACCACACACACACACACACACACACACACACACACGCATGCACGCGCACACACATGCACACGCACACCCTGCCATCTCCTTATTTTCTTTGTATAGTTCTTCCCAGGCAGCTGTTTGGGAACCACATGTGTCCATTTACTGGATGGAAACAAACAGCACAGGCATGGGAAGTGGGGTGTGTGTGTGTGGGGGGGGTGTTGGAGGTGGAGGCGGGGCGGGGGTACACAAAGCATATGCTGCTCTGGCCCACCCCGGTTTCCAAACAGTGGGAGCCTCGCCCCTGAGGAGTGGGGACCAGGGCAACAGCTGCTGCCCTTCCGGAAGCCCGAGAAGCCCCTGCCTTACCTGTTTCTTTGTCCTGGACTTCTTCCAGGTGCAAGTCATTCAAAAGGTGCTCCAAGATCTTCTCTGGGGTCCCGGACACGACCACGTATCTGTCAGAGAGCAGAGAGTCTCCGGAGTCATCCTCCGAGGAAGACTGCGAGCGGCTGCTCCACTCGTCGTCCTCGTCCTCCTCGTCGATGTATTTGAAATAAGGCACATCGAAGGTGGGCAAGGGCAGCTCTCGCCCCAGCAGCGCCGCCGACTCTTTCCTCTCTAGGTGGGGGTCAAAGACCCTGAGGCGGGAGCTGCCCATTGTGATCGGTTACTAACAAAGGCATCCCCTAAATGCTAAAAAGCTCTTGCCATCCCTGTCCTCTCACTGGGAACCGAGTCCATCTGGCTGCTAAGAGCTCTGCAGTCAGCTAGAACGCCGGGGAGGCGGGGAGAAAAGAGAGGGAGGGAGGGCAGGGCAGACCGCAGACAGGAGAGCAAGTGAAAGCCGGGAAGGGAAGGAAAGAGAGCGCGTGCCTGGGCTGCAGGGAGACTCACCTCCAATCGCTCTCGGCACTGGCACTCCCCGCCGCCGTGGGGGCTGGGCCACAGCTCGGCACTTTCTTCAGCACCAGCACATTTCGGTCTTGCTCCTTAACCTGAACCATCGTCACTTCATCATCTTGCTTTAATTGTGTTCAGGAGTGATGGATGGGAGAGGGAGAGGGCGAGGGGGAGAGAAAATTAAAAAGCCAACTAAAGCTGCATTTACTAGGCTCGCTTCACAGCATCGTTTCTTTAAAGATTCTGAATGAATTAGGAACAGGGTCAAGTATGTCCTTTCTAATAGTACAGAATCCAGGCTCAACGGCTATGAAAAACATAGAGCCTTAGAAACATGAATACCTTCAAGGAGATTGGGGTGGGGAGCGTTGTATTTGGGAAAGTGTTGGGATTCAAAGAGCTTGCTTTTGAAATTACCTGAACAATATGATTTAGAGAATACAAAGTTCAAAGTTTCCAAAAGCACAACATACTAATTGAACTTGCACTATCTTCTTTTTTACCTGGGTAAATTTTTTTAATGCTGCTAAAACTGGAAAATCATAAAATGTCTACTATTTAGACAGTAAAAGAATGACAAAGCCTTGCTTTCAAAGGTGGATAAAACACTACCCATTGGAGCATTCTGGTCCTTGTTTTTCCCCAGACTTCAGATGGCTTTCTAATTTATTATGCACTTCTTTTACCAGAATACAAGCAAAAATTGATCTCTAGTTAGAACCTTATATAGGCTGACTTTGGATGCTATGGGCCGCTGCACTGACTTCTTCACTCGGTCCCTTTACAAAAGGCGAGAGGGCTGAACCATCACTCATTTCTGCACACACAGCTTCCATAGGCCAAAGCCAGTGTGGCCCGCTGACCTGGCTCAGTCAGGGGACGCTCCCTGCTGATCCAGCAGTGTGGGGCTCAAGTCTGAGCCATGGACACAAACTTCAGGGCATTTGCTGTGAAACTCTCCCAATATGCAACAACCAGGAGTAGAATGGCACCAGAGAAAAAGAACTGAAGGATGAATGTAAGAAAATCTAACATGCATTGCTGATGACTTGAGAAAGAAAGAAAAGTTGATAGAAAATAGGTTTTACTCTTTAACAAGGGAAGCTTGTGCTAGGGTTTTAAGCATCTTTCTGCTACTGACAACATGCTACCTACCGTTAAGTACAAACATATCCTATCCCCATGGACAGATAAAATGAGCCATAGCCATGTGTCTTATTATAATTCTCTAGATCCATCAGAGATGTCAACACATTTTATTCTCCTTTCATAAGAATAAAAGCACCGATAATGCTCCAAGTCCTGACCAAATCAGTGGAAAGGTAGTGATGTCAACGCCTGATGCCCTGGTTTCTAAGAAAATGTTGTCATTTGACTCCTCCTGGATTTTCTTACAAACAATATTGGCCATTTTAAATAACACAATTTTATAAATCATTCTTTCTTAATCTCTAAGTGAGAAATAATTTCACTATGTCAAACCACTGTATTACATTTCAGCAAGGTCAGAAGCACGGGTTCGGTGGCAATTAATGCTGGATACTCATTGTTCCGCTCCCCAAGGAAGGCAGTGTGACTCCGGAACATGAATACCAATGTGTAATTGCTATCTTTTCATTTCTCCCAGGCAGTTCTTTTGTTATCCTGGTGGCTGAAGTGAAATAAAGTGGCTGGAAAGAGAGGTAGATATTGACAAAAAAAAAAAAGAAAGAAAGGAAGGAAGGAAGGAAAGAAAGAAGGAAACACCGGGGTGCTCAGGCACACAGAAGCAGTCAAGTAATTCTATTATTTCAAAGAGCAGATCTGAATGGACAAAATCTTCCCCTAGTTTCCTCTAATCGTTCTAATGGTGAACCGATATTCATTTTATATGAGCTGCTGTCACTCTGAAGTACATCTCGCACCTTCTGTGCACGTGATATATGGCGTTATTAACTTCTGCGGGCTGCGCGCATACATATGGAGGGGCAGGGCTCTCTACCGTCTGCGTACGGGATGTGTATTACACGGCTATGCACCCAGCCAGCAGCTGTACTCTACTGGGCAGGGGGAGAGCTGAGTCAGATTGATGTACTATCAATAGCATCTTATGTCATTGTAATAGGTTCCATCTTGAAAATCTGTCAAAACCAGGAGAAAAAGTAGAAAAATCAATGAAAGAAGGGAGATGTAAGTTACTGAACACTGCCACGAAAACACAATGGGCCCATGTGTTACATCCAGCCCTGAAGAAGAGCCGTTAAGTTAAATGAATCCTAACCTGTGGACACTTCTCTAATTTCTCTTCCTGAGAAAGAGCGGAAGTTGCATTGGCGATGTTCCGGATAGGGAATTTTATTTCAGCACTCATTTGGTAAAGAACTAAAAGCACTGCGTGAATTGATGATGGAAAATATGTTCAATGACGGACAGTGCACAAAAGGCAAGTACGGTGTTAGAATGCTTGACAGTCATTTATACAACAAAGAAGGAGGGTACCCCTCCCCCTTCGGGCAGACCCTCCTGATACAACAAGTGGCTGGCAGAGATGAGTGAGACAAGTGCCTTGGCTCTGTTAAGATGAGAGTAGTCAAGGAAGAGGGGAGGGCAAGGGAGGGCCAGGCTGGAGTTGCACGCAGGAGGGCTGGGTTCAGCCTGAAGAGGCTGTGCCCCAAGAGCTGCCAGTTAGGAATCCAAGTGGAGAGTGAGGCCACAAAGGGAAGCCTTCCTTTCCGACAGGATCCTTAAGGCCTGGATGTGAGGCAGAAGGAAGCTGAGGTGATCATACACAATGGCTTCTTAGTAGGTGGGTACTGGGGAAGCTTCATGAAAGGGGGGGGGTATTGGGGTGAAATGGCCTGGAGGGGTATAACAGGATAAACCAGGTATGAAAACAAGGATGGCCCCTTAGCTTTGTGGACGGCTGAGACTAGAAAACACATTTACGGTTTTATGACTTTCTGCTTTAAGAGCTCAGGAGCCTCAAAGAAAAGACTGAATGACGAGGCCCCCCTGGCTAAGGGACAGCCAGGACACACCAGGGAGCAGGGGAGTGTAAGGTCCATGGACACCCGGGGGAAGCTCTGTCACACTGCCCAGGGAAGGGGCTGATGCACTGTGAAAACTCAGGGGCTGCTGACCGCCTACCATGTGGACTAAAGACACAGGCTTTTGATCAAGGGAGCAAAGGCCTGAGGCAGAACCATTCAGAGAGACAAGAACTCCGGGAGGACACAGTGGCCCCTGAGCCACACACATACTTTAGGTTTGATCTTGAGTTCCTAACTTAGAGCATCTGTAATCCTTATATTTTCCCAAGTGAGTACAGCACTGAGTATCCTTAGCTTAATTATTTGATCTTTTGTCCTTGGTTCCCAAAGCAGCCCGAACACTTCCAGAGCTATAAAGGAGAAAGGCCGTCTTTTGTTACTTACAACAAGCCCCTTTCCACCACACCTAAGCTATGTTAATGAGGTGATTTTTTTTTTGTTAAAGTCCTTAAATAACCACACCATAGGAGGCCTGGTTGCCAGGGTAACCAACCACCTGCTGGGAGGAGAAGGGATGGAACTCACAACCCCCCACCTCTGGGGAGGACAGAAGGGCTGAAGGTTGCACTAGTCACCAATGGCCAATGACTTAATCAGTCATGGTTCCATAAGGAAGTCTCTATAAAAACCCATAGGACTGTGTTCAGGGACTTCTAGGAAGGTGAACAGGAATTCATCTACCTGTCAGGACGGGGGCACATCCCAACTGTGCAGGGACGGGAACTCCCAGGCCTGAGATCCTTCTAGATCAGGCCCTGTGTATTGCTTTATCAAGTTGTTTGTTTGTATCCCTTAGAATAGTCTTCATCATAAGCTGATAAATGTGCTTCTCTGAGTTTTATAACCATTCAAGAAAATCAGTGGGACATGAGGAGGTTGTGGGAGCCCCTGTTTGTAGCATATGGATCCCACAAGGATCATGGTGCTGAGAAGAAGTGACACAGGAGTGCTCAGCACTGCAATATCTCTATCATACTTTCCAAGACTCAGGGTCCATTGCGGAAGAGGTGGCAGAAAGAATGTAAGAGCCAAATGAAGGGTAGGACTCCTTACAATGTGCTCCCCCCAGACACAAAATGGCCTGGATATCCATGACTTCAAGTGCCTGACACTACCTACACAAGACCATCATAATAGGAAGAAAAGATCATGACATCAAAATAAGAGACTGATTGAGAGGAGAGGGGATATGATGGAGAATGGAGTCTCAAAGGGGAAAGTGGGAGGGGGGAGGGAGGGCATTACCATGGGATATTGTTTATAATCATGGAAGTTGTTAATAAAAATAAATAAATTAATTAATTAAAACAAAATCAAAAACAGTAGTAATGGGGGGATGGAGAGATAGCTGAGTGGTTAAGGAGCTTGCCTGTGAAGCCAATAGACCCAGGTTCGATACCGCAGCACCTATCTAAGCCAGATGCACAAGGGGGATACATGTGACTGGCATTTGTTTTCAGTGGCTGGAGGTCCTGGCATGCCCATTCTGTATCTGTCTCCTCTCTCTCTCTCCCTGGTTGCAAATAAATAAATAAAACAAAATAATATTTTTTATAAAGGCATAAGAAGTCAAGGTAAGACATGCTGGAGCAGGTCACTGTCTTTAATGGCTGGGGGCAGTCTTAGGAGACTCAGTGCTCAGCTGGTGGCACCTGATGCTCCCTTCAGGTAGAATCAGAAGCCAGCTGGCTTGTGGAATGTAGAGCTTTCACTGTTTGCTTGTGGGTAAAGAACCTCCCCTACACACACACACATACACACATGACCACAAAAGTATTCTATGTGGGTTTGAAAATGAAAATAGAACTCCCCCCCCCCAAAAAAAAGAAGACAACAACAACACATTACCCCTCTCCCTGTATTACTAGGCCCTGGATCCTAGTTGCTGAGCTGGTGCACACAGCTAGACTCTCCTGGTGTTACAGTAGAAATAATCTGGTAGGAAGCCAACACCGGATAAGGTCAGTGTGTGCTCATGACGAAGCGAGACCCAAACACAGCAATTACATCTGTTCACAAGGAATAAATGTTGTCAACCTACAAGACGGCCCCAAACCCAGATCCCGAGCATCTGTCTTCTCTTCAATGGCAACTGTAGCTTTGCAGTAGGGAAGAAAAGATAGAGCCACAGAATTGCTTCCATTTAAATCCAGAGCAAAGACTCACTTCCTTAAGACCTTCACGAGGTCACCTAAAAGAAATCCAAGTCCTACCCATCCTTTTTCAAACTCCCTTTCAACCAAAATGAGACCCTTACAGCAATGCCACTAAGCCCAACTCAGTCAATTTTCAGGTGTGTTACCAGTGGTCTCTGGCTGGAGGGCACTGAAAAGGTCCTACCATTGGATGAGGCAATCACGAAGACAGTTGTTTTGGAATTCAAGAGAAAAAGTATTTCTGGCTAGGGTTAAGAGTCACACTTGGAATATCCCATCAGTGGTAGCTAGGAACGGGGCTCAAGATGGCAGGGCAGGGCAGGAGCCAGTGAAGTGTCTGAAGAGAGCGGGACAGCATGCTGGAGTAAAGGACATCAAGCTGGTGGTCTGGAAGAGGAGGGGCTTTGGGAGATGGGACGATGGTATGAACAACTGAGTTGCAGAGTGCTGTATTCTTTTCCACCTCCGCCCATGGTGCTGAGTGCAGGGTGTGCACTTTCTGAAAGCCCCCCCCCCCACCTCTGCCTGTGAATATGGTATCTCCTGAGACTTGCCTGCAGCAACCAGTTCTTGTCTCTACTCACCTTGGGAGTATGGGGGAGGGGGCAAGGAACTCTAACAGTTGGCCCTGTGGACTCTTCCCAACTTGGCTTGGGGCACACTGTTTGGGAAGAGGGGACATGTGGGGAAAAGGAAGCACCTAGAAGCTGAAGGTAGAGCAGCCTGTGTGATAAGGGAACATGGGTTGCCCAGACTCCCAAGGTCTTCTGCAGAGCCATCAGGAGTATGGAAACAGAGGACAGCTTCCACATTCCCCAACGCCTTGGTTCTGATCTACGCTTCGGACGAACAGCGCCGATACAGTTTCTCAGTCTGGCCATGCTGCCAGCCTTAAGAGAATGGGTTCCCACTGCTGACCTGGGATGACTTCCCGATCATGCTCAGCGTTTACTCCCACATCAAACTCATACTTATTTTCTTCCATCAGTCATATGAGAGAGAGAGACTTACTTTTAGGGTATTTACATAGTTTTTGAATAGTAATTTTTCTACAAGGTAAGGATTGGTGTTCATTGTTTAGCAAGTCCTAAGCAGTGCTCTTTGGAGCCAACTTTCTGACTATACTGACATTTCCACATATCACCACCATGACCAAAAAAAAAAAAAAAAAAAAAGGTGATCATGAAGGTATCTCTCAGACCTGCTGAGAGGGTCACAATAATGAAAGAGACTCCCTTCCCATGAACTTCTGAGAAGCAGCCCCTAGCATTTTGCAGGGGTAACATGGTGCCTCCAGTCCTCCACACTTTTATAAGAACCTTTGGCTTGGGGTGCAGAGACAGGCTGTAGGAACTCAGAGCCCTCTAAAAGTATATCAGATTTTTGTGTACAGCTTTACTTTTATTTTCTAGACAAAATCCAGAGATTATAACGTCGCCAAAGTTTATGAGCCCCAAAGATGCAAACCATCCCAAATGCAAGAATTCAGATTTGCCACCTCACCTAAGAAAACTTCTTTGGAAAGTCTCCTGCCTCCTGCCCGCTATATTCAGATGAGATATCCAGTTAGGTAAATTCACCTATCGCCTGACTAAGCGGACTCTAGGCATCTGCTTTCTCCAGTCCCCTCCACTAAGTGCTAATGTCACATGGGTAGGGCTTATGCCTTCTGTTTTCTTTCTAATGCCTGGGTCAGCACTGGGCACATGATATTTACTTGATAAAGATGTACTGAACATGCAAATCAGTGAGCGAGCAAAAGAGAGAGATTGAAGGGCGGATTCTGGCCCCTATGGCTCAAGGTCACCCTGATGGTGAAGCTTCCATTGCCTTCTCCTCGCAGACCCTTTCCTCCTGCCTTCAGTGTCTGACAAGAGAGGTCCTCTGACCTGGAGCATTGTTCAACCTGCCCAATCCACGTGTGCTGGGATGCTGGCCAACTGGCTCCCCTGCAGCTAACATTTAGGAAGCCAGGTTCCATTATACCAGAGAGGCACTGATTAAGTGGTGCTGTAACTTGTCTATGACTCATGAACAACAAAGCAGGTGGTCACGACCAGGCCACATGGCAGGCTAAATTGTGAACTGGGAACGATGAGTCTTTTGTGCACTGAGCCTCTCCTTCCTGCTCCATTGCCTTTGCCTAGCGATCCCCTTACATGTTACTGCTCCGAGAGCACCCTGTCTGATGCAGACATCAGAGAACTCTTCAAAGGGGAAGCAGTGAGTCACCTAATTTGATGACAACAGTACTGCAGGTGCTAACTTCCAGCAACACAACTACGGCCAACAGCCTGGGACGGCTCCTTTCCTCACACCGTCTCTCTCAACTGCTATTCTTCCCATAAAGTGCACGGCAAGAATCGCCTCCTCCTGGAAGCTGGCTGCCCTGGCCTCCAGGTTTGGTGGTTCCACGTGACCCTATGGCATGACAAGCGTCATTCTCTTAGCGCCCTGCCGGGCACTTCCGACAGACTTCTCTGTCTTCCCCACACCATAAGCTCACTTTCAGCACACATCCTACCTTCTTACACTTTGTATTGCCGACAGTGAGCTGGATCTTGACACTTCACGCTTTCTCGGTGAACATTCACTGAATAAGCCAGTGCACAAAAGGGGGAATGTGGATACTGAAGTGTCGATTCACGGAGCAGCACCTTATATCTCAACAAAGTGGTGAACCGTGACGGGGCTGAGACACAGGAACTGCTGAGAGGTGCTTATTTGCAGGAGGTGAGACCAAGCTACTCTAGTGACAGATGACACGAGCCACCCTGCTCTGGACTTTGACCATCTACTTAAATACAGCATTCAAATAGACCCAGATCAACTGAGAAGAGCTGGCATGCTTGTCAAATCATGACAAAGAAGGCCAGGGCTCTCTGATCAGCTCAAAATGGCCTATCCTCATTTGGGGTGTTGGCCTTAGAGGTCTGTGTGAAAACCACTGGGAGACAGACCTGGGACCTGACCGCTTTCTGAGATAATAGATGCTATATATTTTAGTATCTAAAACATCAAGCAGCAACACTATTCCACAGCCGCAGAGGTAAACCCAGCTCTGGAGCTAAGGGGGCAGTGTGGCTGTATGCCAGAAATTGACTCATTAGGAAAAGGACAACAGAGAGACTCAGACTTGACAGCCACAACTAACACTTACCAAGGGTTTTCCACAGAGCAGGCAAGGGCGCATGCCCATTATCTAATGCAATCACTACAGTGGCTCTATAAATACTATAAAAAGCTGATAACAAACACAGCAGGGAAGAGATCAGCCTGTGGGTACATGGGTATGCTGACCAGTTTCCCAGGACTCTGCATCACGCAGCCGCAGTGGGGCGGCGGGGGTGGTGGTGGAATCAGAGAAAACATGCCCTGGGAGGTTCAGTTCACGTTACCAGAACGTGTGAGACACATGAAATCAGAAGAACCAACAGTGCATTGTTTCCATTCTCTGAGCTGAGCCTTGTGGGAGAGGGTGCCCTGGAGTTACTCATGATGTCCTGGAGGTAATTTTCCACCAGTGGGTGGCCAGATAAAAGAGACCGGCTGCAGTTCAGTTTAAGGCAGCACTTAGGACAGAGGTATAATGACACATTTCTCAAGCTGGGGCAGAGCCTGTCAATAAGACTACAGAACATGCAGAGACGTCTCGCTTGAGAATAAGGGCTGGCCTCTGCATCCTTTCCAGTGATAAAGCTCTGTAACACCCATCTGCCTTGGCTCTACTTTCCTCCCAAAGTCCAAAGTGTTGATTCTCCCAACTAGGAAGAAGGCATGTGTTGCAGTTAGCTGCTTGTTACTGGCAGAAAACACTTGACCAAGAGCAGCTTATGGGAGGGGAGAGGGTTTATTTTGGCCACAAGACTCAAGGGGAAGGTCCATGATGGGAGGGGAAAATGTGGCATGAGCAGAGGGCAGACATCAACCCTGACCAACATCAGGACAATAGTAGCAGAAAAGTGTGCCAAACACAGGCAAGGGGAAGCTGGCTATAACACCCATAAGCCTGCCCCCAACAATGCATCACCTCTAGGAGGCTCCAATTCCCAAATTGCCACCAGCTGGGGACCTAGCACTCAGAACACATAAGTTTATGGGAGATACTTGAATCAAACCACCACCTTCTACCCCTGGCCCCCATAAACTGATAGCCATCTACAATGGAATCAATGCAATGCATTTTACCACTTTAAAAGTCTCCATAACTTGGGCTGGAGAGATGGCTTAGCGGTTAAGCACTTGCCTGTGAAGCCTAAGGACCCTGGTTCGAGGCTCAATTTCCCATGTCCCATGTTAGCCAGACGCACAAGGGGTGCACGCATCTAGAATTCATCTGCAGTGGCTGGAAGCCCTGGCACACCCATTCTCTCTCCCTCCCTCCCTCTCTCTCTCTCTCTCTCTCTGCCTCGTTCTCTGTCTGTTACTCTCAAATAAATAAATAAAAATAAAACAAAAAAAAGTCTCCATAACTTTTAAAAATCAATCTCAGTGCTGTTCAAACATTCCCATAGTCCTAGGTCTTTTAATTGAGCCATAATAATAATAATAATCCAATTACTTTATGTTTCCTGCATTTGTTATATTCCATAGTCCCAGGTTGGCTACCAACTTGTTAATCCAGGGGTGAATAAAGCCAACTTTGAGGAGCAGGACATTTCTTCAGCATCCAGGCCCCTTACTTTCAAAAGAGCCCGCATTCTTCCTGATGTCCCAATGCAGATCAGCTGGCTCAATCTCAATGACTATAATCTCTCAAACAATTGCAGCTGAATGGGCAGCGGTTTAGGCCCAAAGATTTTGTTTCTTTCTGTGCCATATCCTTCTGTTCACACCAATCCACTTCTACACAATGCAACCCTGCAGAAGTTCTCAGGATGCAATAAGACTCTCACACAAACTGCTTCTAGACCAGTCCTGACAAAGCTGTTTCTTCTCCCTCTGATCCAAACTTGACAGTCCATAATTCTCACTGCATTCAGGTCTTTCAACTCTGCTCAGAATAGTCCACAAAACTGCACTTACAGCACTGCAAGGTGTCTTCTTAGGCCAAGGTTTCTAAGTTTTCCACATTCCTCCTACAAACCAGATCCAAAGGCCAAAGCCGCAGAATCATGTTTCCAGCATCAACGTCCCATTTCTCGGTACCATCTTACTATTGCAGTCAGCTTCTCACTGGGTACAGAGCACTCTCACACAGCAGCTTGTGGGAGGAAAGGGTTTATTTCGACTTACAAACTCCAAGGGAAGCTCCATGATGACAGGGGAAACCTGGGCATGAACAGAGGCTGGACATCACCTCTTGGCCAATATCAGGTAGGCAACAGCAGCAGGAGAGTAAGCCAAACACTGGCAAGGGGAAGCTGGCTGTTATAACATCCATAAGCCCGCCCCCCAACATTACTTTGCCCGTAGGAGGCTCTAATGATCATATTGCCACCATCTTGGGACCTAGCATTTAGAATATATAAGTCTGTGGGGGACACCTGAATCAAACAATCACAGCGTGTGACTTAGCAGCGAGTATCTCTTTCCATGTCGTCCAGTGAAAACCCACACAAAGCTCAGCAGACCGAAGTAGTACAGCCTACATCTATGTTGGTCCTGTAAATGTGGGTGTAACAGAATTATAATGCTCACTTGAAAAAGAACGGATGAGAGAAAGGAAGGCAGGCAAGGGAAGGGAAGAGGAAGAAAGGACTGTCTTTGGTCATCTGAGACTAAACTTTACAGAAATCATTGACAATATAGCTCATTATTCTTTCTCATGGGGAAACAGTTTTTATAAATGGAGGAGACAAGACAGGCATGGTGGCGCACGCCTTTAATCCCAGCACTTGGGAGGCAGAGGTATGAGGATTATCATGGGTTTGAGGCCACCTTGAGACTACACAGTGATTTCCACATCAACCTAGGCTTTAGTGAAACCCTACTTTGAAAAACAAACAAGCAAACAAAAAAAAAAAAAAAAAAAAAAAGGAGGAGGAGAAGACAAAAGAATCTTGATGGCAAGACAGAATGGACCAAGCAAACGATTAAGGGACTGGGGAAGGAGCTCAGAGATAGACTGACAGACAGCCTGCCTCCTATGTGCAAGGCCCTGGGCTCATCCCCGACATCACAGGAGAGGGAGCGAGGTTGAGTGAGGGATTAACCAGATGTGTAGATGTGTGTTATCACCCAAAGCAGCTCCAGGTGGATGTCACTACAAATTCAAATGGTCCAAGACCAAGAGCAGAGATGGTGGCCAAAGCCAGGACCAGGTTCAGCCCCAGGGAGCTGAGCATGCAGAGTAGGCTAGGGAAGAGACACTGAAGTGGGGCGCCCACAGAATAAAAAGAAAAGATCTAGACCCCCTGTGGCTATGAACCAAGGCTGCAGTGTCAGACAGACCCAAGTCATAGGCATAACTACCCCAGAGCAGAAACCAAGCTTGATTCTGACACTGGGGCCTTTGGAACCACTTCTCCCCCAGGAAGAAAAGCCAGGTTCATGGATGCAGACAAGGTGCCAAACTGCGCTGAGAGGGCAGAGTTCGTAGCGCTTGCCTTAGGTACAGCCAAATCCTGGCAACTGCCATTAAGCCATGTTGCTAAAGGAAAAGATATAACCTCTCCCCCAAACTCCAAGGCATCCTCAGAAATATATTACAGACCTCGAGGCACTAGAAAAAGATAATATATGTAAAGAATGACCAGAGTCCCACTCAACTGGCTTGCCATCATCAAGGACTAGATAAGTCTAATGCACTTAATACTCCACATGCTTACCAAAAAGCTCTCCACCAAACCCCATGCTACGGTCATGCTCCACTGCTCCCTAGTCCATGGGTATGAAGCCATTATTAAAGCATAAAACTTAAGTTCGGATGACGATATCCCTCCAAAGTACTCATGGCCTGAATAAAATTAAGCTGGTATCCATTTGTATCCTGCCCTCCACCCACCAAAACAAAGACGGACCTGCTTGGGTTTGAATCTTAGACTTACTGCTCATTAGCTGGCTAATCTTGACCGAGGTGTTCAATTTTATTGGGCATTAGTCTTCTTGCCAGCCAAATGGGAAAATTAGTATGTATCAACCTTAAAATCTCAGCTGAGTGTGGGATGCCCAGAAACACAAGGAATTAGTCTCCCCACAACAAAGATGCAGAAAAACACACAATTTCCAAAGGACATGATCTCCTACTACGGTAATACCAAAGTGTTATGCAAAATTATGCATACATATCATGGGAATGTAAGGAAACACTACATATCATCACTGTTGCTCCCTGTTGTGCTGCATGGACCCTGACAGGCAGTTTATTCTGGGGCTCACTGAACCTGGTGGAAAGGAGGCTCAATGCCATCTCCAGAGGAGGCCTGAGGATGATGAGCTGGGTCACTTATGGTGAGGGAAAGCACAATTGTTCCTCTTTGGAAATCACGGTGCCCTCAATCCTGTTTCTCAACTGCCACAATCACTCACATCTAGAGACTTTACTCAGCAAAAAGAAAAGAGGGAAAGGATCAGGTGTTGCTGACTGGTCCATTTTTTTTTTTTTAATGATAGAATTTCAGGACTTTGTTAATGTGAGGGGAGCCCTCAGTCTTGGGGGAGGGGCACTGATGGTCAAAAGAAAGCAGTGACACCCTTCAGTGACTGAAGCACAGAGAACCAAGGAGTCACAACACAAAGTGGCCTATGTCCGCCTCCGTCACCTGGGTCATTGCGACTAAATCACACCCCGCGTGCATGAGGAAACCACGGTTCTTCAGCACTGTGGCATCCCTGGAACCACCATGGGAAAGGGCAACTGAGAACCCTGCGTAGTGTGCACGTCTGACATGCCCGCATGACACGAACACACACGGAGAGCCCTCTCTGAAGGCTTCTGTAGCTCAGAAGAGAGAAGATAACTTTAGAACCAAGCCAGAGCCTTCAGCATTCCCTAACATGCAAGTAGGAAGAGCAAAGCATGGCCAATGACCAGGGTCTCTGGAGAAATGCCATCAACACGTGGGGTACTCCACAGCTCCACACAGGATCTATGTGAGACTCCCCATACTGGGGGTGGTGACGGTGAGACAACTTGACACTGAAAACAGCCCTTACTTCTACCTCCACTAATGCACCTCCATGAAACTCAAAAGATAATACCCATTTAACCGAAAACTTCTTTTTTGGCAGGGGGGAGGATCTCACTATAATCCAGGCTGATCTAGAGCTCACTTTATAGCTCAGACTGGCCTTGAATTCACCATTTTTCTCCCACTTTAGCCTCCTGAGTGCTGGGATTATAGGCATGAGCCATCATGCCTGGCTATCTACGACTTTTATTTATTTATTGTTTTTGAGGTAAGCCCAACAGACTCTCCCGTTCTTTCTACCTACCTACCTACCTTCCTTCCTTCTTTCCTTCCTTTCTTTTTTTTAAAAATAAACTTTATGGACAGGTCAATTTTCAGTACTTATTTTTTAAAAAATATTTTATTTATTTATTTACTTATTTATGTATTTATTTATTTGAGAGAGAGAGAGAGAGAGAGAATGGGCATGCCAGGACCTCTAGCCACTGAAAACAAACTCGATGCATGTGCCTACTTGTGCATCTGGCTTACATAGGTCCTGGGGAATCGAACCAGGGTCCTTAGGCTTCACGGGCAAACGCCTCAACTGTTTAGCCATTTCCCTAGCCCAGATTGTCCTTTCTTGAGAGAGAGCAAGAGAGCTAGAGATAGACAGAGAGAGAATTGGGGTACCAGGACATCCAGCCACTATAATTGAACTCCAGACACATGTGCCACCTTGTGCATATGGCTTATGTGGGATTTGGGGAGTTGAACACGGGTCCTTAAGCTTCACAGGCAAGCACCTTAACCACTAAGCCCTAAGACATTTTTTTAAAGGCAAAGTAATGAATAACTATAAAATCTTATTTCCATGGAGCTTTCACAGAAATGACAAGTATAGATGAAAAGATAAAAAAATTTCAGCTTTACAGAAGCATTTAAATCTGAATGGGAAGTGGATAGTCTAAAATTTCTAGAGTTGTAGGACCCAGCCCAGAGGTCATCTCCATTTAAATTCTTCCTACAGGATCTGAAACTCAGGAGTACTTGATAATGCCTCCTAATCATGTGAAGACCTAATTCAGACACTAAAGCTGCCTAAGCTAGCTAGTTCTTAGCTGTGATTGGGCCTGGCAGAAGCATTCTTCAAACTTAAATGGAAGAAAAGTATAAAGTACTTTAAAAATGGAAACGATTCAAAGCCAGGGACTCTGTTATCTTTCCAAATGTCCTTTGGGTGTGCAAATGCGCGCATGCAGTGTGTGCACGACGATGTGCTCTTATGTGTCTGCACACGTGGGTTAGCTCCAGAGAGGGCAAGGCTGCAATGAAAGGGCGGTCTCAGTACTTATGCAAGTTATGGAATGAACAATTCCTAGTCACCATGGCAACTGCTAGATCACTTGACCTGGGTTGGGAGGAGATAGGAGCCATCTTAAGTGAACACTCCTGTTTCACACATTGCTGAGTGGCTTTAGAGAGCAGTGCCTTCTTTAATCTCGGCAGCAACCACCTCAAGAACTTCACATTTGGAAATAAGACAAGAAGAGAGGCAAGACGATGTGTCACTCCTGTCATTCCACACAGTTGTAGAAAGTTGGTATTGCAATAGACTGAGAGCATTTTAAATGCAATGCTCTTGCTAGAATGCTTTGGGAGACATGCAAACAATCACAAAAACACTAACAACAATGATCACAAGCCCAGAGAAGTAAAGGAAGAAAGGAGGTTAGAATAAATGAATGAGTTTGGATGCATGGGAGATCTCTCACTTTTTTTTTTTCTTTAGATCGGGTGTAGTGGAGGGCAGAAGAACTGAAAAAGAAGAAACATTTATATAATAACACAGATGAAAAGTTCTCTTTTCTTAAATAACTACCCACTAGAGATGCCTGAAGTCAAAATCTTTACACACAAACCTGCCCAGATAAGATTCTTCCCCATAAATGATGAGCCACTACTATGTGAAAGTTGTGCCTACTCTGTCAAGAAGGAATTCTTGCCAAGGCTTGTCTGCATTTATAGACCGAGTGTGAGTGATGGGTCTCCCTGAATTTTTTGCTTACCGTGTGCAGGTCAATTTTCTGTAATAGGAGGCTTTTTTAAAAACTTAAAGTGCTGACTAGAGAGATGGCTCAGCAGTTAAGAGTGCTTTATCTGAAGGCCCAGTAAACCCACATAAAGCTAGATATACAGACTGGCGCATGTATCTGGAGTTTGGATGCACTGGTAGGGGTGCCTATACATCTCTCTCTCTCTCTCTCCTCACAGGTAAATAATAATTTTAAAAAAACTTGAAGTGCTCAGTAAACTAGTAATGGAATCCAAGCGATGATACAATTTTGGACTTAACACATTTGATCTAACATTTAAACTGGGAAACATTTCACATCATCGACAACTGTCTTCTTCACCAGATCCAGTTCCACATGCTGATGAGAAGCCCGTGTCCAGCACAGGGGATCAAAGTTCACATACAACTTAGGAGCACACTCACAAAGTAATTCTCCATGAGAGTTTTCCCTGCAGGAGACATGGATTTGTATTTTAAAAAAACAGTAGTTTAGAATGATTCTGTGGACAGTGGTTAGTTAAGGAACCCAAGCCACCAACAATAACCAGCTAAAGCAATTAACATCTACTGACTCTTAGTTTGTCAAGACTTAGGAATGCCAGATCTCTGTCCTCTTTGGACATTCTGAACTCAGAAAAACAATTCCAAATATTTAACAACTTGACTTAAATTATGGCTTTAATAACCTGATAACACAGACAGTTCTAGCCAGATAGACTAAATTCCATCTGTCCCATATCAACACCATTTCACAAAGAATAAATTTTTAGAAGTTCTGTCTACAGGAATATTTTTAGAACATAAAAGAACAGAACGATTCTTGGCATTGATAGGCATATTCAATTAGAATTTTCTTTTAAAAGAGCTACTGGAAGCTTCCTGAGCAGTCAATTGCTCTCCATTATAAAATGGCAACATTTTCCCCCAAAGAGTTCAACCCAACCCTTCCAAGTACAGATGTTTCTGGGTGTATATGTAAAGATGGGGGAGAGCATTTTATAGCTAAAAGAACTCTTGTCTCTTTAATAATTTAAGAGACAAGAAAACTAAAGCCCAGAGAGGTCAAGTGACTAATTCAATCTATAGCCAACATATGTAACTTAAGAGAAGAGTTGCTAACAGAATTTTAATCTCTCCAAATAAAATGGATATTTTTATCCTAATGATAAATTAACTGAAGAAAACTTATGCATATGATAGGTAACAAAGAAATCTTACTGTTTACATTACAAAAGTAAATTACAGTGATATTAAAGACCTAAGTGGAAAGTGCAACTCCAGAAGAAATTGAAAGGGCCACTGGGCAGGAAAGAGCTTTTTAATTTACAGGTAATTTTTTAAATTAAGAAAATAAGAATGAACAATTTTATTCATGAAAATAACTAAATAGCAGGAAGTAAACTGGGAAAAACCATACATAACCAAATTTTGTATCCTGTATATACAAAGAATTGATTCGAGTCAATGTATGGAAAATGGGCCAAGGAGGCAAATGGATTAATTATGAAGAAAGAAATGTGAATTTGAACAAAGTATAATTTCTTTTTCTTCCATTCTCCCTCCCAGCAACCTGACAAAGACTTTAGCTTCTCCTACTAAAAGTCAGCATCTTTGTGAGACTGCAGGTGAAGGAGAGAAGAATCTCATAGAGTAAGGACTTTTATGTACTCTCTGGCATAAGTAAAAAACCAGTGTAAACTTTAATGGGAAAGTGCTGGGCAAATCATAAAAGGGCTTAACATGTCTGCAAACAGTAATTATGTTGGGCATTTATCCATAAGAATGTAAACTTAGGAAGAGACTTGTGTAGAACTGGGCAATACCAATTATTGTTTATAATAGCAAAATTTGGAAAAGCTATTTGCTCCCAAGTGAAAAAGGGCAGGTAAGTGTGTTATGAAGTCACTGTCACATAGATGTTGAGGCAGCAGGGGGTAAGTGGCTGCACTATAGCTGTCTATCATTTCTAAATCCACTACCAAAGTCATGCAGTATCTGTTCTCATGTATTACCTTTTCAATTAGTAACTTTCAACTACCAAAAAAGCTTTAGCAGAAATGTGCCATCAAGCAGGATAGAAAGGCAGGGAAAAATCATGGGGACAGGGGAAGAAAAAGAAAGAGCCTGTCACCTCACTCTGGTTGATGCCTCTTGCCAGCTGAGAATCAAGAATCCTGACAAAAATAACACTTGCTGTGAAGGTTGCTGACACAGAGACATTTCTTATAATATTAAGATAACAATAAGTCAGGTTTAAGGCCTAAGCATGTATGACTTCCAGTGTGGCCTTATTCCTCACTTCCAGGGTACTTTCTGGGACTCTTACAAACAAGACCATTAACTTGTATTTACAGTGAAGCTATCTTAACTTCCTACATCTCTTTGATCTAGAATTTTACCTTATCAATCTTAATTATGTCAGGTCCACCTCAGAAACCATCCTCTGACCTCATTTAAATTTAACAATCCTTTGATGATAATAACTTGAGAACTCACCAAAATTATAATCATGCCTAGCCTATCATAAAAACAATGAAGTATGACTGTCCCTTGAAAAGCCTGGATCTACTCCCTGGTGTGGCCTGAATGCTTGATTGCTTATTTCTCTTAATTCCATGCTTAAATCTGCTATAAATGTCTTCTAATAAACTCCCAACTCTGCTTTATACCCACAGAACGTACTTCTGGAGTTTGCAGTGGTTAGAGGCTCTGCATACCCACTCTATCTGCCTCCTTTCCTCTCTCAAATAAGTAAGTAAGTAAATAAATAAAAATATTTTTAAAATTTTTCTAGGGCTTCAACAATGGTTGCATGTTAACTGAATGACCACCAGTGGCAGTGGCGAGCTAACTCCTATCTTCAAATGGGAAGACCATTCCTAGTTCTACGAGCTCTTTAGAACATGAGGCTCTGAGGTGGAATCTTGATGTGTGCGGTATCGCCAAAGATGCCCAGCCCTGCCGGAAGACTCTGGTGCAATATCCCAAACGGAGCCAGTTCACCAGTGTCTGTGGTACACACAGCATTGAATAAGGAATCTTCAGTTCCTTCTAGGTCTTCCTCAGGTTCGTGCTCCCAGCTCTTCCTTCACAGATCAGCAGGCAGAGGTGGCTGCAGCTGGCTGTCCAGTCATTCTGAAGACAGAGGGACCCCTTCTGGTTTCTCTATACCTGATTGAGCTCATCTCAAAACAGAGACTCGGGATGAACAAAGTGCTCTCTCACTGTCTCCTCTGGACTAGTCAGATGTGGAGCATAAAAGTGCAAAAACGGAAAACCACAAAGGGCATAAGCAGCTGAACATGCTGAACCTACCTGGGGCCA
This sequence comes from Jaculus jaculus, assembly GCF_020740685.1. Lineage (NCBI taxonomy): Eukaryota > Metazoa > Chordata > Mammalia > Rodentia > Dipodidae > Jaculus > Jaculus jaculus. The sequence goes on from NC_059117.1 coordinate 34,946,141, forward strand.
CTCTGATCTTTTAGTATAAGAAGGTTTTTTTCCAGGGCGTGGTGAATTTTCTCAGGTCTGGACAAATTTCCACTGTATGCCAAGATTATGAGTAATACTGGAGGACAGGAATTTTATGAGTGACTTGGGATGGAAATGGGATCTACTTAAAATTGAGATAAAGGTCAGGTGTGCTTGCCAAGTGACAATGAAAATGGCATTGAGTAGTTCAACAAGCCATCCAGGGTTTTTATGCACCTGGCATTCAAGTGTGCTCCTTAAAAAACAATCAAAATAAAATTAGCTGTGTGCATGAGTGTGGCATGCTGGGAATTGAGCCTTCTAGACAAGACATGCTACCGTACTGAGCTACACTCCAGCCCAAAGTTCCTTCCTTCCCTCCTATTTTTTCTCAATGTTTCTGTTTCTTTCCTCAAATTTTAAGGGTTGGATGGAGTTTTACTTTATTCAGTTTCAAAAGCTTCCCTTTCCAGCTCAAGGTGTTATCCTTTAGCTATAGGCGTAATTTGGGCCAGTTAGGGTCCTTTGTGCGCCTTTTTACATCCTTAAGGTTTACTTAGTTACATCTTACAAAATTCTGGTCACACTTATCATTGGAGGGGATAAAATGATCTCTGCGGCTTCAATTACCCTGTACTCCCCTCGATTTTTACAGATGGATCTGAGTGCTTCTTTAATACTGAGATAATTTTTGGAAATGTGCTTCCCAGTGTGTGTTTAATGAGAAGCACCAAATGATCTCATTTATGTGCTGCTGACAAAATTGTTGGTTTCTGCTTTCATGAGCTGATAATTTTCTGATGGGGTGACTGCTAGTAAAGAGGGGGAGCTGTTCCACAGAAGCATTTTATTGGGGTTAAGGGTCATTTCAATCATGCCAGCCTTGAGTTAGGGCTCCACAAAACAGAACTCCAGGAACATGCCGTGGTGAAGGCATCAAGACTGGATTATACCACCCTCTAACAAACCTAAAAGGGCTCCAGTGCCCACTGCTTTCGCTAACGAGTTCTGCCTCTGACTACAGAGGTATCTGCCTCGCTAGGACAGTATGACCAGTGGAGACATTTGAACAATTTCCTGTGATTAACGAGCTACCGGCAGAACTAATCAATCATACAGCACTTACCATCCATTTTAGAGGGAGCTGCTTATAACACTACTTAACAGGTGCCAGCCTGTGAAAGAAACTTTTTTTTTTTTTTTCCCTCAGACAATCATGGCTCATGGTATCGGAAGTTCCTCCCAATGCCTACAATTCCAAGCAGAAAACTCTGCTACTCAGGTTCACTGAGCAGAAAGAATCTACTAGCACTTACCCACCATAGTTTCAGTTTGGGATTTCCTCTTTATGCACAAGGGCATCACCATAAAACTTGCTCTATCTCCGCAAATCCTGGCCAAAGCAAAAGACTCATGCCAGGTTGAACGAATCATCTACATGAAGTGCCGCTCTCTTCTCTTTGATGGTATCAGGGCCAACATTCACTCCTCCCCTCATCTTGGAGCACACCAGAATATGCTGTTATGACTCACTGCATTTTCCTGAGCTATCTTACAAATCCCTGCCCCAAGCCACGTCCTGCCATCGTAATTGTCTTTTGATCACCTCTAGCCTCTTCCACTATGTGTTTCTTAGATCTCGAAGAGCCCCTAATCCTTTATCATGAGTCACTGTGCCTTAATCACGCCCAGCCATTCCTGGAGCCTAAGCGGACAAGACATTTACAAAGGCTCGTCAAAATTACTGAGCCTTCTCCTTGTACAATAAGTGACTGTGGGTGCCGTGTTTTATTTCTCCACTTCTTGCTACAGGAAGGAAACCCTGGAGAAGCAGACCCCTCCGATCTATTCCTGCTAAGCCCAGGTGTGACAGCACTGACTTCTAAAGACCTAAATAACAACCAGTCAGCTTCAATGCTTTATGTAATGGCAAACAGGAACAGGGGCCATGTTGTAAGGAAAACATGAATAGCATGAAGTATTAGAAAAATATGTACTGTACACTTGCCTACAGTCTGTCATGTTCTGTTATTATATTGTCAGCAATCTTCTATTTTTGTTATCTTAAAACAACATTTAGTGCTCTTAGATACCAGATGGAATTTCTCCTTTCCACCCACTTCCCATTGCTGAAAGGAGAAGGTTCTTTGCAGCCTATATGCAAACCTTATCAATTCCTGTTCCTCCTCTTTATCAACTCATGTATCTGATCACTTCAGATTGCAGAGCTTTGGCTAAGTGAATACACAACACAGTATGCCATACTTAAAACTAAACATGCGTGTCTGTGATGGTACTGAGACGGGAGTAAAGTTGGGGTGACTGGACCCCTGAAGGTAAAAAAGGCAGGCAAGTTTGCACTTGTGAGAAATCAAGGATGATTTGACTTCTCTAGTTATCCTAGACCTGGTTTTGTTTTTCACAAACAGGACCCCTTCTAGGAGGGAGGTCTTTCCTATGAAGTTCAGCCCCTAAAACGTGGTGCCAGGGCTAGCCTCTTCCTGAGATAGCCCGTAGCCCTAACCAATCAGTGTCCCTGTGGTTCACCTGAGCCAGAAGACAGCCAACCACTACAAGGTTATAAATACATTTGCAAGGGGAGGGCAGGCTCTCTGACCATCTGGGAACTTCCAGCTGTGGGTGAGTTTTTCCCTCAGCTGGGCCTGGGCTGGCTCACCCAGCCAAGAGGGGCCCCTAGCCCTTACTCTCCACATGGGTTCCTTTATCCCCTCCAGCTCCCCCACATGGCAGGAGCTCCTTGAATTTTCTTTTCTCTTTTCTTTCTGCGTTCCCCCCCACCCAAAGGCCTCCACGTGGGATCTCTAGCCATGTAGGTGCCTTTCCTTGGCCCTGTACTTCCCTCAGTAAATATAATTTAATAATTATCTTTGTCAGCCTTCTCTTTTATTCAATTCTTTGATTAAGCTTAGAAACGAATCTAGGGTTTGGGGTTCAAGGACTTTCCTGGACCTCCATCACCCCATTACAAAGGCTTTCTCATTACAGGTGCACACACACTGCATTCTTACAAAGCCAGGACTAATTAAAAATCAGCCCTTTAAAAGATAAATGATTTAAGGGCGAAGACAGTAAGTTGGGATTGAGCTATAAATGGACATTCTGTCTTCTCTGAAACTTAAGTTCCCAGAGCTGAGCTCAGCTTGCAAATCTCTAAAATGCCTGCTGGTGACTGCCTCACGCTTAGATCCTGTCTACCCCAAGGAAGTCTGCGTGACTCTCTTGACTAACTGAGATACCAGGGAGAAGTTCCTACACACCTGCAGTACCAGTTAAGCCCACAGATAACTGAAATTTGCGTTGTAATTCCTTGTAAAACACCAACTCAGCAAGGACAATGACGAGCCAGAACAGTCCCCAAGGAGCCAAGGCTCATCCCAAGTTGGTGTCTGCGTCGCCCTGCTGATATCTCTTCTCGTCCTTTCTCCAGCGGCACAGGATGTCATGGAGTCGCCTGAGTGTGCATCTTTTCTGTAACATTTTACCTTCAAATATCCATTATAAACCTAAATAAAACAAATCTGCCCAAAGTTTCTAGTGTTGCTTGAGCAGAAAACAGCTGGCAAAGTGTTAGCATTATTGCCTACATGGGAGGAAGGAGGAGAATATAAGGTCACCAAGGGTCTAGAGAGAGAGACACACACATACCACTGGAATAGGGGTGGAGGAGACAGCAGCCAAGAAAAATAACCTAGTTTCTAATACTTCACTTTAATTATTTCCCAGCCATCCCAGAGATGACATGACTATTTCACTTGTCCAAGAGCAAGAGCCCAATAAAACCAAGGGACAGCGTCTGTACAGCAAGAAATAAAAAATTCTTTGACAACATGAGTTTGGTAAATCAGGCTAACTGAGCCAGGACCCATTTTCTTAATTGGACTTTTAAAATGAGCTTGAACATTTTTCAGAAAAATAAACAAATATAATGATGATAAATTCCTCTCCCTTAAAATGCTAAAGCTAATAAATACAGCTAATGTGCAGACAGCTTTGCCAGACAGCACGAGATGTCCCTGCGTTTAGTCTAGCCATCATTTTCTGGCTTAAAATCTAGAATTTAAGGAGCACACAGTTAACCAAATTTGTCAACTTTCTTCCAGGTAGGTGGGAGGTCATGGAAGGCTGCTGATATGAAATGTGTTGCTGGATTTATTTCCCTCCCCCAAACGCACAGAATTATTTGGAAACTTCATTGAATGCTGCCGTGAATGACTGTTTGTCTATGTACAACTTCTCTTCTTGGCTAGACTATAAACTTCTTGAAGGCAGAATTTACCTCAACTGCTTTTGTGTTCCTCTGTGGCCAGATAAATCATAATTAAAAATGGGCCCCATGCTCAAGGAAGCCTGTTTTCTATGAAAAGATACTTTACCACCAACCCAACACAAAGTCAGGATCTTGTCATTAGGAAAAATAACACAACTCTAATGGGGTAATTTCTGTTTATAGACGGGCAACTTAATGTTCTAAGAATTAGCTATTATATTTGAATTCTGACTTTTAACACCAAACAATAATGCTATAAAATTCTATTTTTCTTTAGGTTTTCTCTGGGTTAAATCAATTAACTTGTAGTCATCAAATAATAATGAAATTGCTCGAAATTGTACTCCTCTAGATGTACACTGAATGATACTTTTCCCTTTTGGTGCTCTACACATAGCAAAAAGAGGATTTCTGCCTTATATTTTATAGTCATTTTAAAATAAATGCTACAGACCAAATGAAAGTTAGAAAAAGACAGAGAACAATTTTCGACATGTAAAGAATACTCCCAACCACTTCTCCCCCAATAATCCTTAAACAAGGATCCCTCTGACATCTGCAAAATTCCAGGATGAGGCTGCAGGAAACAGGGACAAGGAAATTCCGGTGGCGGTGGCGGCGGGTAAGTGACAGGGAGCCTTCCCTGGCAGAGGCCCCAGACCATGCCCGGATTCAACCTCAGAATCTCCCGTCCCACCCAGATTTCATGAGTGAACTAGAAAAAGGGAAGGAAGTAGGGTGGGTCCTCAGACCTAACAAAGGAATTGAAGAAAACTGGGTGGGGTGAGGCAGGAATGCAGATAAGGCCCTTCAGGAAAGTTCTGCTGCTTAAGTCCTTCACACACACCCTCATTTGCACTACCGGAAACTACACAAGTCAGTGTGGGGGCTGCTGTTGGGTCTATCTAATTAGCTATTAAACATCTGTCAAAGCACATGCTACGTTTCAAGAAAGATATAGCTTCAGTGTTCTGGTAGACAGTGTAACTGTATTCCAGAAAACAGAACCCACGTCTGCACATACACTTAGGACACCGATCCTGAAAATGTGAACAGTTGGTGAGCTGTTCAAGTTGGAGTTAAGACTTACTCGGAGAAAGTTCCTGAGCTTTTCCTTTTCCTTCTCAGCCCCACATACCTCACCTCCATCTCTTGCCATGCCATCATCAATCTCCTTCCTCCAGGGGCTGCCTGCCTTGGCTGTTCCTTCTTTCTTGGGGATATCATGATTCTTGCTCCCCTAGCCTGTTACCTTGCTGTGGGTCCTCACTCCTGTGTCAGAGGCCGTGGGAAGATGCACTCCTGCCGCAACTAGACTTGTGTTCTCTCTCGGCCCAGATCAACCCAACTGATGTCACCCTCAGCTTTCTAAAGCTGTCTGACTGAAGTTGTGTTGTCTGCCTCACGAAGGCCCCACCTCATCCTTCTCTTCAACAATAAACAAAATCAAGCACTAGTTTCAGAGGAGTGCTCAGCACGGAAATCTATCACACCTTCCAAGGCTCAGGGTCCACTGTGGAAGAGGTGGAGGAAAGAATGTAAGAGCCAAAGGAAGGGTAGGACTCCTTACAACGTGCTCCTCCAGACACAAAATGGCCTGGATATCCATGACCTCACAGTGCCTGACACTACCTCCACAAGACCATCATAATAGGAGGAAAAGAGCAAGACAGAGTGACTGAGAGGGGGAGAAGATATGATGGAGAATGGAGTTTCAAAGGGGAAAGTGGGGGAGGGAGGGAAATTACCATGAGATATTGTTTATAATCATAGAAGTTGTCAATTAAAAAAAATAAAATTAAAAAAAAAATAAAGTGGAACTTCACAGTCCTCAAAAATCCTTCAAGTTAAGTCTGAAACCTATTTCTCATGGAACCTATGTACTGACTGCTTGTCTCCATCTCCTCTCTCACTCAACTTCTGATCCACTGGTGGCAGAGAATGGTTTCAGATTTCTGAAGAAACGGTTTATATTTTGACATCTCTGTGCATTTTCTAGTGTTTTTCTTCAAACAGAATTAGTTAACTCCAGCTCAAACCTACTTTAGATCAAGGTCAAACCCTTCCTCTGACATAAGAGAGAACCCTTTTACTCATCTGTAAATGCCCTTTCTCACTTCTATGTTTCTGCTGGAGTCTCACTGCAGCCTTCCTGCAGATCTGTTAACTCATTTTAATTTTTTTTTTTTTTTTTTTGAGGTAGAGTTTCACTCTAGCTCAGGCTGATCCGGAGTCTACTCAGTTGTCTCAGGGTGGCCTTGAACTCATGGCGATCCTTCTAACTCTGCCTCCTGAGTGTTGGGATTAAAGGTGTGCACCACCAAGCCCAGATTATTTTAATGTCTTTTCTCCACAACTAGATTCTTTGAGGAAGAGAAGCCACCATGGTTCTTCTGAATTCTCTGTGACATCAACTTAAGGAAGACTTCACTGGATGAATAAATGATAGGGAATATTCCGGAATAACAGTTATTACCTAACAAACTCAAATGACCCAGGTTAGAAGAACAAGCTTAACATTATAGTGATCTCTAAATAAGGCACTGCATCTCACTCAAAGCTTTGGCCCAGTGAGTCAAGTCACTGGGGCAACTAGAGATGCTCTCTGCTGAAGGTATTTCAAAGGGATTGGCTAGGAAAGGTATCAATGTAGTCTCCATACTGTTGGCTAACTACCAGCTCATCAACCAGATAAAAGCTAAAATCCCAGACACCTGCCCCACACAACATGAGAACAAAGCAAGGTCAAGGGCTCCTGTGGCTTTCTGGCAAAGGTGACTATGGCAGTTTGATTCAGGTGTCCCCCATAAACTTAGGTGTTCTGTATGTCAGGTTCCCTAGCTGACAGCAATTGGAAATTAATGCTTCCTGGAGGCAGTGTATTGTTGGGGGCGGGATTATGGCTGTCATAGCCAGTTTCCCTATGCCAGTGTTTGGCACACTCTCCTGTTCTCATTGTCACCTTATGTGGGTCAGGGGGTGATGTCCATTCTCTGCTCATGCCATCGTTTTCCGTGCCATCATGAAGCTTCCCCTCGAGCCTGTAAACCAAAATAAACCTCTTTTTCCCGTAAGCTGCACTTGGTTGGATGATTTCTACCAGCAATGTGAACCTGACTGCAACAGTAAAGTGGACATTTCAGTGATAAACAAAGAATTCTAGGTCAGGTGTGGTGGTGTGCAGGTATAATCCTAGGCCTCAGGAGCCTAAAGTAGGATGATTGTAAATTTGAGTCCAGTCTGGGTTACATAGTGAGACCTTGTCTCAAAAGAGAAAAAAAAACTCAACCAGAACATTATTAATGTTTACTCTAGACCCAAGAAACCTTAATCAAAATTTGAAAATTATTTAATATAAAATAGCTCATATATTCATCATTAACAATCAAATTCTGCCATTTTCACACCTATATTTCTCTGAACAATTGCTCTACCACCTTCTCAGTTCCCATAGCTTAACACAGGTTCACACCTCACCTCACTGCCTGCAATAGTTTTGTAAGGTTCTTGCCAACATCTCCCTCTTTCTCACTCAACTTTTCCTTTGAACTGAAGCCAGAGAGATCTGACAAAGCTTACCAGTTATGCCACTTGCCTTCTCTGATGGCTCTTCTGTGCCAGAGAGGCAAGTCTAAACCCCTTGGGGTGGCTTACTAGCTCTTTCATAACTGAATTTTAGCCTCTGTTCTAGCCTTCCTCCTGCTATTCCCTATGAATCACCAATAGCTAGCTTTGTCTTCCTGCTGTTCTTCTCTGCCCAGCCCTGACCTCTGACCATCAGTCATCCCCCGAAGTGAAGCACAGAATTCCGTGTTTGGTACCACATGCCTCTTCCTCTCTTGATAAAACGATAGAATTAAGACTCATAAATCTAATACCTATGAAAGAGATCATGTCTTTAAAGGATTAATGACTATATGCTAATTCTATTATAATGTTCAGAAAACAGAACCACTTCTGCCTTCTTTAAGCCCTTATATAATAATTCCCAACACTTTTTATAAGTGCTGCCTAATTCCACCTACAGCAAGTTAACAGACAATAGTTAAGCTGGGTGATTCCTGAGAAACCTGTGATAATCACACATTCAGCTCCCGCCCCTAGGAAACTCCTTGCACAAAGCACAGAGTGAAACATTTCTATGATCGCATGAATCTATAATTGTGACATTTGCCAGTTCAAGAAAATCCTAGAGGCTGTGTGCATGGTGGCTCATGCCTTTAATTCCGGCACTCGGGAGGCTAAGGTCAAAGGAATAAAAAGCCTTAATGCTCTATGTTCTAAACAAAATGAAGGTATAAATGCTACAGGGGCAATAGCCATGGGTGAAGCTGCAATCTCCAACCATGATATTCCTGTCTCCTCTAAAAGCCTCGGGAATGACGACGGCTTCAGACCCCTGTAGTCATGTTTGGAGGATATTGCGATCTCATTCGCTGTAACTATTTGCAAGACAAAGGGAGCACAGAATTATGTTACTGGCGCAAAGCTCCTTGTGGCCCAAAGCCTATGATGTCTAGCTATAATGTGGTGCTCTACTGTTTGTTTTTAACACTCCTCCTGTACCCCAACTTGTCACTGGTTCACTGCCTCTCCTCTGCAGTCAACTGTAAGGTAAAGCATCCATGTGAAGGACTGCTAGGGAAGAAAAATGCTGATGCTTACACGGTGACAGGGTTTCCTATCATCACTGGCTAAGACTCATCCTGACTTCAGAATTGTTGACACGTAGGGAAATGAGCACCTTACAATCGATAAAATAAGGCATGTGAAAACTGCTGCTCGCCAAATAAAATGAATCAAAAGCAATTCCATGTTTAGGAACTTAGACAACACCACCTGATCCTCAAATATCCTAAGGATATAATGCGGTAACAGCCAGGCTCTGATATGGTCAAACTTCAGGGTGCTTTTAATACATTCGGCCCATGAACTTCTCCTTTCTCTACAATATCCAGAAAAGTGAAGGTTTCTGAGTCTTCCAACTACATGACAATCAACAGCTGGCCCCCCAGACAGTTCAATCACAAAGCCTAGAAATTGCCTTGGTATTCTCCCCCTTGAGTCACCAACTCCTACAATGCAAAGCCATGCTGTTGTGGATGTGCTGGGTTGACACACTAAAAAGCCACCCAGCCTTGCACATCCCACCCTCTCTTGCTCAGGAAAATCATATTGACAGAGCTGAAACAAACAAACAAACAAAAACCTGAAACAACTTCTTCCCTCTGGCAGGGGTTGAAACTAAAATGTGAAGAATAACTTGCAGCCAGAAAAAAATCTGTTTGAAAGCGTGGAGAACTGTTCCCCTCCGCGAGTAACCCTGGGTTGTGCTGCAAGAGAGGTCTTACAAACAACACACCGGCCCGTCCCAATGGGCAGCAGGAGAAAGTGGCTGCATTGTCTTCCCATGGTGAGGGCAGCTTTCTCGGCTCTGAGGCTCAGCTGAATGGCTGCTTTCAGGGGACCAAGCAATGCGCCCTACCCTCCAGCTTTCACTGCATCTACACAATGCCGCTCTTGTGTTCAGTGTTCAGAAGACACTGGGAAATCTCCTTACCCACCCTCTTGGTTGAATATCTGTAATCTGTTTTTCTGTCATTATCTATTCCTAATACATTTCATTGGCCATCAGATGCAACCCCAAGCTCAACACAAAAGGACATTGGAATAGTCTTTCAAAATTCACGCTCTCCAAACTATGTGATGGGACAACATTTCCAAAGTGAAACTTGGGAACCATCAAATCAGAATCATGATAGATATGCTTTCACGGGGGTCTACATGTAGTCTCATTTCTACATTGCTTCTGAGAAGTATTCTGTAAACCCAGCTCTTAGGTCAGTAGCTTAGAGCTTAGAGCAGCTGTCATCTTTACTAAGGAGGGAAAATTCTCCAAGCCTAAACAGTTCAGAATAAAATTTTCTTTCCTTCAGATAACCAAGCAGAACCATTTCCACCCCTCCAAACTACATCCCCAGGAGGAAAAGCACTTACGTGTTCAGATTTCTCCGGCTCTTTTTTGTCTGTCTGTAAGATGTGGCAGTTTTCTCTTGACAGTTTCTGGACCAGCTCAATACGTCCAACATCATCTCTCTCCTGAAGTTTGCACATCACCCCGGCCTTAAGCGTTGGAGAAAAAGCGAAGATATACTTAAATCCACAGTCCCAGGACATGACACCACCACTAAGTTCACCTTATAATAAACTCATCTTTTCCATGGCCCAGATTAAATCATGGCCTTTGTGAAATAGTTTGCCTTTCCAAGGTTAAAGCTGTATCGTTTTAATATAGAGGCACTGTGCTGAAAGGCTTCAAACACGGAGAGCACGGGACAGTCTACTTCAAGGTAGCGGAGGGCAAACTAAACCATCTGCTACTATGTGCGCCCAATACACTGGTATTTGTTTGTTCCTGACAGCCTGTTTCCTGTTACATAAGCAGAGCCTAGCAAGAGGTTAAAAATTCATGGGAAAGTTAGCCAGGAACCACTCTGGCAAAAAGGGCAAAGTGATACAGAGTCCTAAAAATAACAGTCTACAGCTTCCCAATTCTTGACTCTAGCAGATCATTCCATAGACAAATCCATGGCTGTCAAGAAGCTTACAAGATAATTTTTTTTTTCACAACTGGAAAATTACCAGGGGACATGAGCAAAATACCTCCAGTGTTGCATGGAAAGTGGTTAAAATTGCAATAAAAAAAAAGAAATCAGAAGAAAATTTAGATATCACTTGTTGGCCTTTGGAAATAATTCGGAAAGCATGATACTTTTTTTTTTTAATAGACTAAAGTGCTTAAGAAAAATAATGAAGGGCTGGAGAGATGGCTTAGCAGTTAAGCGCTTGCCTATGAAGCCTAAGGACCCTGGTTTGAGGCTCAATTCGCCAGGACCCACGTTAGCCAGATGCACAAGGGGGCGCACGCGTCTGGAGTTCGTTTGCAGTGGCTGGAAGCCCTGGCGTGCCCACTCTCTCTCTCTCTCTCTGCCTCTTTCTCTCTCTGTCTGTCGCTCTCAAAATAAATGAATAAAAATAAACCATATATATACATATATATACATATATATATATACATATATATATATATATATATATATATATATATATATAATAAAAGCTGAGATTAAAAAAATAATGAAGATACAGATGAATCTAGGCTTTAGGAACAGAAAACCACAGTTGCTTTAATAGAGGGACTGTAAGTTGTTTTTGCTCAAATTCTTTTCCAAATGGTTCCCACTGACACATGGAGGCTTGATCTAATAAATCTTGGCAGGATCAAACTATAGCAACTTTTATTGCACCTCAAAACAACCTACAGGATGTACTCATTACCATGAGTAAACGTGAGGAAGGAGTTCACAAGTGCTTCAAAGCTTCATGGCCTAAAGTGCTGGTGTGGAAGACACCCATGTGGTAGCATGGGAATCACAGAAATGAAACCATCCACACAAAGTGGAGACTATGACCTTACTCCCAAGTCAGTGATGCTTTTCTAGCTCACAAGGAAACAAGAGAAATCCTCGGGGTGGCCAAGCCACAGACTCCCACAGAATAGAAATAGAATTCTTCCACTAAAGTAAGAGGTTTACAACCTCTCTCACAAGTGGGTTTCCAGGTTTCCAGTTCTGTTCTCAAGATTCCTTGGACAGGGATCATCTCAACTTATTTTGACACAGCCTGTATGCGGGTGGATAGCCAGAAAGTCCCATATCACCCTAGGCAAAACTCAAATTATTTAATGTCAATCCATGAGTACAAGCTTTGCCCTTTATAGCAAATAAAACTAAGCTTATCCTTTATCCAATATGACAGTCTTTTCACTATTTAGATACAAATATATACTGCAACTTCCAATTACTCTGTGTGTATGCATATGCTTAGCTCTCTAAAATATTCCATCTCATTTTTACAATATTTTAATTAATTTATTTGAAAGCAGAGGGAGAAAGAGAGAGATGGAGAGAATGGGCATGCTAGGGCCTCTAGCCACTGCAAACAAACTCCGGGTGCTTGTGCCACTGTGCATCTGGCTTTACATGGGTACTGGGGAATCGAACCTGGGTCATTAGGCTTTGCAGGCAAGCCCCTTAACCACTAAGGCACCTCTCCAGCCTCCCCCTCATTTTTGAAATCATCTTTGGTGTGAATGTGGATACATGTGTGCCACAATGTGCATGTGGAGGTCAGAGAACAATCCCCAAGTGCTGGTCTTCAGCTTCCACCTTGTTTGGATGAAGTTCTCTCATTTTTCATTGCCATGTATGCCAGGGTAGCTGGTGCTTCTCCTGTCTTCTCTCTTCTCATCTTAGAAGGGCTGGGGTTATAGATGCTTGCTACTGTATCCAGTTCTTACATGAGTTCTGGGGATCTGAATCCAGATGGTCACACTAGCATAGCAAGTGTTTTTACCCTCACATCTCCTTGGCCCTAAATTATTTCATTCATTCATTCATTCATTCATTCATTCATTCATTCATTATATTTTACTGAAGAGATAGCTTAGTGGCTAAAACACTTGCCTGCGAAGCCTAAGAACTCATGTTTGAATCTCCAGGTCCCACGATGCCAGACACACAGCGACCCAAGCACACAATGTTGCAAATGTGCCACAAGGGGGCGCACACGTCCATAGTTTGTTCACAGTGGCTGAAGGCCCTGGTGTGCCCATTCTACCTCTCTTTCAAAATAGTAAATAAATAAAAATTTAAAAAGGTAAAATCTAAGGTTATAGAAATGAACAACAACAAAAAAAAAAACCCTCAAAGATCACTGGTATCCTAGAAATTACATTCAATACAAGTAGATCCATAACACATAAAAGGAACATGAGGGGGTTGGGAAAATAGCTCAGTTGGTAAAGAGCTTGACTTGCAAGTATGAGTTTGATCCCTCTAATACCATATAAAAATGCCCAGCATGGTGGTATGCATTTATAATCCCACTGCTGGGGAGGAGCAGACAGAAGAGTCCCTGGGGCTCACTGGCCAGCCATTCTAGCCCTAATTTATGATCTCCAGGCTAATGAGAGACCCAATCTCAAAGCAGGTGGATGGTATTCCCAAGGAACAATGCCCAAAGTTGCCCTCTGGCTTTCACAAGCATGTACACATGTGCACATAAAAACACACTTATTAAAAAGTCCTTTGGAATGGTTTGAACATAGGATTGCCATGACCTGATTTATATTTTGTAGAGACTCATTATGTCCCCTGATAGAAGGAAGTGGTTGATGGCCAAAAAGAGCAACTACAAGACTGGCTGTCACATAAGAGATGGCTCGGAACTTGTAGTGGTGGAAGCTATGACAAGAAGTGGCTAGAATCTTTAAAAATTTTTTTTTCATTTATTTATTTGAGGGAGGAGGACTGAGAGAGAGAGAGAAAGACAGAGAGAGAGAGAGAATGGGTATGCCAGGGCCTCTAGGCACTGTAAAAATATTACATACATATGCACCACCTTGTGCATCTGGCTTTATGCAGGTACTGGAGAATTAAGCCTGGGTCCTTTAGCTTTGCCGGCAAATGTCTTAACCTTAACTGCTAAACCATCTCTCCAGCCCTAGAATCTGGATGTATTTTTGAGCTAAGGTAAAGAGCAGATTTTGATGTTTGGGAGTCCCTAAAGTCTAGAAAAACTACGAGAAATGGCCTAGGAAGGAGTTGTTTCAACATTCCAATGGGGTTTCTGGCCTGGCAGTGTGCTGGTTTGGGGGAGAAGGTGAAGCTGGAGATAAAGCTTTGGGGGCCATTCAGACTGTAAATATTTTCACTCTGTGTTGTGGCTTGAACATAATGTCCCCCAATATGTTCATGTACTTGAACATTTAATCTCCAGGTGGTAGCACGGTTCTTTAGGAACTAGAGCCTTGCTGGAGGAAGTGTGTCACTGGGGGGTGAGCCTTGAGTTTATGACATTCTAGTCCCATTGGTTTGATTTCCCCTTTCCTGTGTCTTCCTTACTGATGATGATATAAACCAGGTTTCCTGCTTGGGTCTCTCACACCTTCCTCGCCATAAGGAACTCGACTCTCTGGACCTGGAAGCCAAATGAAACCATTTTCATTCCATAAACTACTTCTGGTCAGGTATTTTTGTCCCAGCAATGAGAAAGTAACGATACCCTCCGTTATCTGAAGGTAGGATGTGAATCCAAGAGCTGAGTGTGATGTTTAGACACTGGGAAGGTGAGGAGTCATAAGGAAGCAGACAGGAGGAGCGAGCAGCTCCTGAGGAGGAGAATGGCAAGGAGACGGAGAGAAGAACTTTACCAAGCTGCTGCCAAAGCCAAGCTAACTGACAAAGGCAATCTGTGATGGTAAAGAGCACTTCCATCTGGAGGTGGGAAGGACAAAACTGCACTGGCATGAAGTCACCGGAGAGGCCAGGGGTGTTGTGACAGGAGAGGCCCTAGCTAAAGGTTTGTGGAAAGGGGCTTTTGCTTGCTCAAAGAAGGCAGGATGAAGGATCTTCTGGCATATCTGTCTGTTTTAGAAATCATCCAGTTGGGCTGGAGAGATGGCTTAGTGGTTGAGCGCTTGCCTGTGAAGCCTAACGACCCCGGTTCGAGGCTCGGTTCCCAGGTCCCACGTTAGCCAGATGTACAAGGGGGCGCACGCGTCTGGAGTTCGTTTGCAGAGGCTGGAAGCCCTGGCGCGCCCATTCTCTCTCTCTCCCTCTATCTGTCTTTCTCTCTGTGTCTGTCGCTCTCAAATAAATAAATTTAAAAAGAAAAAAAAAGAAATCATCCAGTTGACTGGGAAATTTGACAGTGCAGGAGAGAGCACTCATGAGTAGGCAAAGAAGACAGAGATCTACTTGCACAGAGAAATGTTAAATATCTATCTTCCAACCCCTCGACCAGAAGGGACCAAGGTGAAAGTCAGGAGAGAGCACGCTATGCATAGGCTGGCAGATTCTGGTGGTGGGAACTTGTGAAAATTCTTTTTTAAAATGATTTTATTTTTATATATTTATTACAGTCAGAGAAAGAGAGAGAGAATGGGCACACCAGGACTTCTAACCACTGCAAACAAAATCCAGACACATGTGCCACTATGTGCATTTGGCTTATGTGGGACCTGGAGAATCGAACCTGGGTCCTTAGGCTTCACAGGCATGCACCTTAACTGCTAAGCCATCTCTCCAGTTTTATTTATTTATTTATTTTTTGGTGCTGAGGACTGAACCTGGGGCCTTGTGTTTGCTAGGCAAGTGCTCATTGCCTATTCCCAACTTGTGAAAATTCTTTACTGAAGGTTTCTATTTCCCAGCTCTGAGGGGAGGAAATGCTGGAGGTATGGTAAACAGATACACACACAGTCATCTATGTGGTATGCATTCACTTTTTGTAATAGGACAGGCAGTGAATACACCTGACCTGGGAACCACAAGGTCTCTGTTGCACTATTTGGCTCTGCAGTTACAGCTTGAGAGCAGCAAGGGATTGTGGGTGAGTGAATGCACTGCCACTAATATTATTATCCACACACACTGGCAGGTGGCTGGGGCTTATCAACCCCTGGTCCAAGGAAGGGAAGCTGGACTGGAGAGGTGATCACTGAGGGTCCATTTGACTTTTATGCTTTAAATCCTATTATCATCCCAGCCTTCCTAGTAAGGGCATGTTTCTGTTGGTCAGGATTTTAATGAAGCCTAGATCCTGGGATAATGCTAATACATGGACCAATCATGAAGATGTTCTTTGACTAAGGGCATATAAATGGTGTTCAAACCTTCTCCTTTAAGCCAGGTCAAGGAGACTATGTGGCGGGGGGGGGGAGGGGGGAGATGACTATTTCTACTTGCAAATAATTAGCATTCTTCAAACACTATATCACTGGAAGGAATTCATTTCTGTTCCCTCTGCTTGCATCTGAGATTTCTTCTCTTTCCATGTCATCTTCATAGTGTTTAAGACACTCTCCTGCTACTGTAGAGGGGATACTAATGACCCTCAGTCTTGGGACCTGCCCAATGAGTGATTCTACACTGTGATAGACGAGCCCACTCTCTCTCCCTGCTTCCCAGTATGACCCCCGAATAATACAGAACATGTGGGGGAACTGAGGCCCGGCAGGGGTGGTCCTAGGAGGGAACCCTGTGAGCTACTGTGCTGGGCATACTGGACACAGCCTGCACTTACTCTCGCCAGCACAGGCTCCAGAGCAAACAGGCAGAGTACCACGGATACCGATGCAGAGGCAGTCTTGTCTTGTGGCTGTGGGTCCCATCTGCATGTGTGTAAACAACTACAGACCACTGGTACCCAGCAGAGGACGTGCAGAAGCCCTTGGCTCTGTGTGAACACAAGTATGTATGGAGCTTATCATGTGGTGATTAGGCTTCTAAACATAGGCCTTATTTTTGCAAGAGGAAACAGTTTTATCTGAACCAGACACTTGGGCGCACAAATGAAATATGTACTAAAAGGGCAAATGCTATTACTCTTTTTTTTTTTTTTTTTGGTTTTCCGAGGTAGGGTCTTACTCTAGCCCACACTGACCTGAAATTCACTATGGAGTCTCAGGGTGGCCTTGAACTCATGGAGATCTTCCTACCTCCACCTCCCGAGTGCTGGGATTAAAGGTGTGCGCTACCACGCCCGGCAATACTATTACTCTTAAAAACAAGTTTCAGATTATTTTATATTTATTTCATATTTTATTTATTCATTTATTTTAGAGAGGGAAGGGGGGGAGAGAGAGAGGGAGAGAATGGGTGTGCCAGGGCTTTCAGCCATTGCAAACGAACTCCAGATGCATGTGCCACCTTGTGCATCTGGCTTATGTGGGTCCTGGAGAATCAAACTGAGGTCCTTTGGCTTTTCAGACAAGCTCCTTAACCACTAAGCCATGTCTCCCACCCCTTATTTCATATTTTTAATTAACAAGGAATACTACTATCTTGATTTTCTGTCTTCCACATAATTTGCAGATGTATTTTCATGAAACAATTCTATAGGACTCTTTACAAAATAACTACTAAAAAAGGAAAGAGGAAAAAGGTTCCAGGGCTGTGGAAATGCCTCAATGGCTAAAGCACTCGCTACTCTCCCTGGAGTACCTGAGTCCAGCCCCCAGAGTGCACCGCATAAACAGCCGGAAGCACGCTGACGCTGACCGCGAGGTTAAGGGGCGGAGATGGGAGAATTTCCTGGAAGCTCACAATCAAAGAAAGCAGCAAAGAACAGCCGAGCAAGAATCCAAGTGAGAAACCCTGCCTCAAATTAGGAAGATGAACAAAGCCTGACCCGAAAATTGTACTCTGGCCCCCCACACATGCACTGTGGCATGCACATAAAGACACACATACACGAGCTGCCACATAAACCAAAATTATAACGTTTGTAAACAGTTCTGGAGAGATGGCTTAGCAGTTGAGGTGCTTGCCTGCAAAGCCAAAGGACCTCGGTTTGATGCCCCAGGTCCCATGTAAGCCAGATGCACAAGGTGGCACATGTATCTGGAGTTAATTTGCAACATCTGAAGACCCTGGCATACCCATTCTCTCTCTATCGGTC
Organism: Jaculus jaculus; assembly: GCF_020740685.1. NCBI lineage: Eukaryota > Metazoa > Chordata > Mammalia > Rodentia > Dipodidae > Jaculus > Jaculus jaculus. The sequence continues at coordinate 34,963,953 of NC_059117.1, forward strand.
TCTTTCTCTGTCTCTCTCTTTCAAATAAAAATCATTAAAATTTGAAAAAAAATATATACATATATATTTTAAGAAAGCTTTTAAGGAGGATTGTGGATGATATTTCATTCCCTGGGGAGTTTTCAGGCACCCACACATCCTCAATATTTCATAGTGTGGTGTTCTTGGAACCACCCTGCTAAACCAGATTATCTGCTGTGAGAACCTTTCACAACTCCATCATTTAATGATTTAATTCAAGAAATCCAGGAATTTATTAACATAGTTAGGGAGCTTAGGTAGGCAGGAGTGACAAGATAACCAATAGCCCTCCAACAAGACTTTCATATTCATGGCCTATTTAATTGTCTATGTGAAATTAATTATAAACAGTTTACCTAACACTGCTAAGCCAGAAAAAAAAAAAGGAAGATTAATGTGTAACTGCCAGAAAACTTATTTAAGCACCTTATTTCAAGGTCTGTTTTGAGAAGAAAAAAGCATTTCTGTAACTTATAATTAAAGCTATTCATATGATTTTCAGTATGAGAAAAGAAGTGTTATGAATGCCAATGAAAAGTCTGTTTCATTTATAAATGGAGTCACAAAAATGTTGGATTTGTTCTCTCAGTGGTAAAAATGAAACTTGGGCAGGAATCCCTTGGGAAATGACGCGCTGGTGATAAACGAGCGATCTTTCTGTGGCTCGGCAGTATAGTTTCAAGTCTGAAGACGCTCTGCGTCATCCTAACACTGAACATAATCTTTTTCTAAAACACCCAAGTAAATCAGCAAGTAAAAAGTGTTATCAAGGAAGCCAAAACAAGGAGAAAAGAGTCTACCTTTTTAAAAGCATTTAAAAAGTTAAATGGGGCAGGAGAGATGGCTTAGCCGCTAAGGCATTTGCCTACAAGGCCAAAGGACCCAGGTTGGATTCTCCAGGACCAACATAAGCTAGATGCACAACGTGGCTGGCACATGTGTCTGGAGTTTGTTCTCAGAGGCTAAAGGCCCTGTCATACTCATTCTCTCTATATACCTCTTTCTTTCTCACTCTCACATAAATAAACTTAAAAAAAATGTTGAGAAATTCACAGTTTTTTTTTTTTTTTTTTTTTTTGAGGCAGGGTCTTGCTGTAGCTCAGGCTGACCTGGAATTCACTATGTAGTCTCAGGGTGGCCTTGAACTCACAGGGATCCTCCTATCTGCCTCCTGAATGCTGGGATTAAAGGCGTGCGCCACCACGGCCAGTCCACTGTTTTTTGTTTTTTGTTTTTGACACAAGGTGTCATGTAGCCCAGACTGGCCTGAAGTTCACCATGTAGCGGAGGATGACCTTGAACCTTGTGTTTTCTTACTTTTACCTCCTGGGCGCTGGGATTACAGTCATGTGCCATGTCCAGTTAATGCAGTGCTGGAAAGCACAGCCAGGGCTTTGCGCACGCTAGGCGTGCACGCAACCCGCGGGGCTACATCCCCGGCGACCTCCTTGACGTTTTAAACAAAAAACATAAATGACACAATACAAAATAATACTGGGATGGAATGACACCTATTACCAAACCATATACTTCACAGTTATGGTAAAATAGAAAATACTGGGCTGGAATGATCGCTCGGTGGTTAAAGTGCTTGCCTGCAAAGTCAAACGACTCCAGGATCGATCCCCTAGGACCCAGGTAAGCCAGATGCACAAGGTGGCCCATGTGTGTGGAGATCCTTTGCAATGGCTGAAGCACTTGCTATGCCCATTCTCTCTCTATCTGCCTCTCTCTCTCTCTCTCTCTCTCAAATAAATAAAAATCTGGAAACGATTTCGAAAGAGAAAATATTAGGATTCTTTGTAGGAAAAATGCAAGTAACAGGCCATAGTAAAAGAGGAAAATAAGAGTAGCAAATATTTATTTTCTCAAATTTATCCAGAGGGAGAGAAGGAGGGTTGGGAGAAGCCAACTGAGAAGGAGGGTTGGGAGAAGCCAACTGGGATAGAAACGTGCCGTTGGTCCTTAGAAAAGGGACTAGAGGCCACAGTGCAACCTACAGATGGCCCAGCACGGGATGCTCACAGCTGTGCATCCACACTAGTGGGGCCTCGAGCCCGTGTGGGTACCCGGGAATTCAGACATCACAGCACCTCCCGTCCTCATTGTTCCAGGTGAGATGCTGGAGGCCCAGGGAGATTCACACCTCTTGGTCCAGTTGCTTTGTGGAGATTCTTGTATTAACACATCACACAAAGACGGACCTACCCTGTACTACACCACACGATCTCCCCCCTGCCAGGCCACGTGGAGGGTGGAAATCCATCACACGGAAGTTATGAGCGTTGTTTTCCTCAACTGCCTGCTAAATGTCTTACAATTAAAAAATCAGCCTTTACGGTTGAGATCAAAATACACTATAAGTTTACACACTTGATGAAGTCAGGGGCTCATTCACTTCACATAACTGATTCCTTGAGTTCTGGCACTGAAGTAGGGAAGCTACCAGTATTTCATCTAGTTTCAACATGAGAAATTACAGCACAGCATTGTTAGGCTAGCTGCCAAGGCTCTTGGTTGCCCACCAGAACTAGATGGTAAGAGCCCATTGCTGAAAGACTGGCTGCTTCAGTCGTAGTGCCCTGAGAAATCACGTTGGAGGTGATCTGGAAGCCAGCTCCCTGCTGGCTAGCTTTCATAGAGCTGGAAAGTAGCATGCAGGCTTCTAGGGGGAAAGAAACCATCAACAGTCTTAACCAGCAGTAACTGCTGCACGCTACACAACTGGCCACCCAGTTGAGATGTGCCCAGTGGTGCAACACCAGCATGCCAGTTATGGGAATAACCAGCCTCTCTCCGATTGGATTTGAGGCCTGCTCCAAAGGGAGGGAATTCATGCCTGGCACTGAAAACCTAGTCAAAAACCCATGGCTTGCAAGGTCATGAGGTGTGGGGAAGTGGACAGGCTACCACTGTTCTCTGGATAAGCAGATCCGCTGTGTCCACCACATTGCCCTAAGAGTCGCTGGTCTCACTTTTGGTTAGAGAAGCTTCGTTTTGTAGATGGTGGTAATGACTGGGGAGACCCCAGGCTGACGAGAGGTAACAAGCGAGTACTCAGCACTGTTTGAGTGACCTCTATCACAGGAACACCGTGGAGGTGACAAAAAGAACAGTGCCGATGCTCTGACCACTGGCCAAAGGAGCTTCATTGTTAAGGTAGCTCTGAATACTGGGGAGACTCAAAACTCACCTAAGTGCTGGAAATAGGGTATTGCGAGCTCAGTGCTAAGCAAAACCATCCAAGGCTCAAGGGACATCATGGCAGACGTGGTGGAATGAATGCCAAGAGTCAAGGGTGGGGAGGAGTACTCCGGAACTATCCTCAAAACACGAAGTGAGGGCTGAAGAGATGGCTTAGCACTGAAGATGCTTGCCTGCGAAGTCTAAGGACCCAGGTTCAACCCCTTAGAACTTATGATAAGCCAGATGCACATGGGACATGTATCTGGAGTTTGTTTGTAGTGGCTAGATGCCCTTGTGTGAAACCTCTCTCTCTCTCTCTCTCTCTCTCTCTCACACACACACACACACACATAAAAATAAAAATTTAAAAATATTTTTTTCTTTTCACAATTATTAACATTTTCCGTGATTATAAAAAATATCCCATGATAATACCCTCCCTCCTCCCCCCCACATTTTCCCCTTTGAAATCCCATTCTCCATCATATTGTCTCCCCATCTCAATCACTACTTACATATATACAATACCAACCTATTAAGTACCCTCCTCCCTTCCTTTCTCTTCCCTTTATATCTCCTTTTTAACTTACTGGACTCTGCTACTAAGTATTTCCTTCTCACGCAGAAGCCCAGTCATCTGTGGCTAGGATCCACATATGAAGGAGAACATGTGGTGCTTGGCTTTCTGGGCCTGGGTTACCTCACTTAGTATAATCCTTTCCAGATCCATCCATTTTTCTGCAAATTTCATAACTTCATTTTTCTTTAACACTGAATTAAAAATATTTTTTAAACAACATGAAGTGACTTGTGCATTCATATTTCACAATAGATGTCATGATCTCCATAAGACCTGCACAGTATTGAGCCCAGCGACATTCTGATATAGATGATGAGGAGAGCAAAAAGAATTTTGAGGAGACACCAAAATAGAAGGACTTCTTGGAAAGAAAAGAGGGTTCAGTGGGATGAGGAATATAGGAGTAGGGAAAAAAAGAGGGTAATAAGAGAGGATTATGATCAAATTATAGTATGTTACGCATATAAAATTCCAATGGCTGGGAAGATGGCTCCACAGTAAAAGGTACCTGTTTGTGAAACTTGCCAACCTGGGTTTAATTCCCAAGCTACTTGTGTAAACCAGATCCCAAAAGTGGCCCAAGTATCATCTAGCATTCACTTGCAGTGTCAATAGACTCTGGCATACCTACACACACACACACACACACACACACACACACACACATACACACAGAGAGAGGGGGGCGGAACCAAAGCAATGAGATAGTTGATCTAGTAACACTGATAGCCAGTGACAGAGGTGAACATTTTTGAGTGTTTACTGCATGCCAGACATTGTTCTAACTGCTTCACATATCATCACTTAATCTTCAAAAAGGCCCCATACATTTCTGGAAAAGTCTCCTCACTTTACAGAAAGTCGAAAAGCAGTTTGCATGGTGGTTAAAAGCAAACGCTTTTGAGCTGGGCTGCCTTGGTCAGGAACCCAGCCCGTTACCTCTCCCCAGCTCATCTGTAAGATGGCGGTAACCTCGGGATTGGCTATAAGGTTTTAGTACGTGCGCCCAAACAAGGAGCTCTTATGGAAGAGTGCCCAGTGTGCATGGCGGGTTATCTAGTCGTCCCCACTCACGCTGCTACAGAGAAGGAACACTGGCGACAGGAGAGCTGCCTCACCCAAGATTAGCGCAGCAGAGCTACCGAAAGACTCCAGGCAGTCCGGTCAAGGAGGCAGTTCTCTGAAACCTCATCTTAGGCTGTCTAGCACTGCGTACCAGGATTATACATTTCTGGGTTTTCTGTCTTGGTTGAAATTTTTTTTGTGTGTGTTTTCTTACAATACTGTGGATACAACACAGGACCTTATGCACAGCAGGCAGCCATTCTCCCATGAAGTCGTTCCCTAGCCTCTGTGGACATTTGCTAAGCTGCTTTATTCCAACCGCATGCAAACCTTACCTCTCCATTGGTCAGGGATGCACACCATACATGCTGGGGCAGTGGGGCACTACGGTGACAAAGGTGCATGCTACCCTGTGAGAAGTGGTAGGTCCAGAGCTGCTGAGGGACTCGCGAAAGCTAAGGAAGAAAGGCTGGGGCGCAGAGGGCGTCAGACAACTTAAACCTAACTACCGTGATACCCTGACAGTTGGCTCGATCACCAAGACAGGGACAGCTTCTGTGACTGATGGCGGGTAGTACACCCACAATAGACCCGCTGCCCAAAAGACGGATTTGCCTTCTGGGCGGGCAGGAGCAGGGCAGCTCTCAGACAGCGATGGCTTAAAACATATGAACTGCTTATTCGGAGGACTTTCCCACTTAATATTTTTGGACTCTAGATGACTGAAGCTACAGAAAGAAAAACTGCAGATAAGGAAGGAGTGCTATAAACATGATTAAAAATTCAGAACCCCTTCTAGTGAAATACTGTGTATCAAATATTAGCACTTTAGATCTATTAACATGACAACAGTGTGACACGCATGATCAAATCCGCAGGATCCGCAAACACGGCCCCACCTGACCACGGACGCAGAGGAAGCACGGTAATGCGCCGTCGCAGGGCGGGTCATACCTGAGAATTTGGAACGCCTTCGGCTTCCGTCCCAGCCACGTGCTTGTCACTGCTTTCCTCTTCTTGCTCAAGCGCTGCCGAAGAGAGGACAACATTCAACAAACGGGGTATCAAAAGAGAAAATGTTTCGGGACATTATTGTCAGATATCAACTTGAGAGGAATAAATAATTTGTAAAATGTAAATGCAGCGTAACGGTTGGATATTTCTACGTAAGGTTTACGATAACACCAGGTCTTCACGTGTACATTACCTCATCTATTAAATCCGTGCCAGAGAGAAATTTTAATTCCAGTGCTTCTCTCTACCTAAACACATACCGGCATCATCTTCTCAGCACTGTGCCTTACCAAGGGGATTCCGGGGCACAGAAAAAGGCTACTGCTCCTTTTGAAAGGAGTCATTCTTTCTTTCTTTATCGGTGATTAAACCTAGGGGGCTTCATACTGAGCTATAGCCTTTAAAAATTATTATTATAATTTTTTTTTATCTTGAGACAAGGACTCACTAAACTACCCAGGCAGTCCTTGAACTTTTGATCTTCCTGCTACGACATCTCAAGTAGCTGGGATGGCAGGCCTTGAATGTGTGTGCCTGTGTGTGTGCGTGTGCGTGCGTGTGTGCGTGTGTGCGTGTGCACGCTGGTTTGGCTGGCAGGATACATATCATCGTACAAAGGAAACACAATGCTTTATATCTCAGCTGCTTGCTGCACTGTCACCGCAAAATCCCACACTCTGGAGTCCCGAGTCCAGCTGTCCCTTTCCCAGCACCTCCTGGTCCAAGTCCTTGTCATTCTGTCCTCACTGCTGCCACAGCCTCTGCACACAGCCTGGTTCTAGCCTCTTTGTTTCATGCAGCTTGGGCACAACTGCTGGAATAATCAGAACGCTAAGCACAGCCAGTGCCAGGGTCTGGCCCGGGGGCTGCTTTATCTGTAAGTGCGCTCAGCTCTGAAGGACTCCTTTCCATTCTCAAGCTTCCTCTTACCCCTCACTCTCACAATGACATTCAGCAAGATGTAGGCGACCCTGAACCAAGCAGGGATGACTTTGTGGCATATGCTACTTGCTTTTTCATTTGAACACATAGTTATCGAGTACCTACTATGGGCAAGCAAGACAGAGAAGCCACATGAAGCACTACTATCTGGGGAAATGGTAACACAAGCACAATAATAGTTTTTGAAAATAAGATAAAAATTCATGAGAAAGAGCTTAAAAGAAAAAAAAAAAAAACAACAACAAAACAGGGAAATGGCAAGAGACCAACCTGGGGCAGGACTTACGAGAGAAGAACATGAATGGTGCTTTTCTGAAGTGGGGGTACGGTACGTATTTGGGCTGAGACCTGAAGGTTGAAGCTGTCACCCAAGCAGGAGGCAGTGACAGACAAGCCTCAGCAACAGTGTAGGCCACAATAAACTTAGATTTGAGCCTACGAACATGGGGAGCTACTAAGAAGTTTTAAATCGGGAATTACATGACGGCGTTTGTTCCCAAGTTGTTTTGGATTTGTTGAGAAGAACTTCATGTCAGGGGGAGCAGGAGGCTGGCCGTCCCCACTGAGTCCACAGCCAGGAAGCAGCTAGTGAACAGGAAGTGAGACTGTTAGGGTCCACCCCCAGCGACCCACTTCCTCCAGCAAGGTCCAACTCCCACAGGTCAAAAACATTCCCAAAGAGCACCTCCAGCTGGGGACCAAGTGTTCAAACACACGAGCTTGTGGGGCAGAAGCCACATTCAAACCACCGCAGTCAGCAATCAATGATGATCTTAAGCCGAGTAAGTGATTCCTTGCATCCACCATAACATCCTTCCAGCCAAACATGCACCAGCCCACCACTCTTGCTGGCAATGAGGTCGCCACTGTACTTAGGGACTCAGTTTGCATTTATTTGTCCAGCAATTCTTAGAATATCATTTCATGTATCTTTTGGTTTTGTATGCCTTTCATGCCCCCTGCACAGCACTTACCCCGTAGCCACCCACAGAGCTCTGCATACAGTGTGACTATAAAGGCAAACAAGAACGGGCAATAATGCATCGCCACAGGACCACAACGCTCTACTTGATCACATCTACTTATATAATAAGCTACTTTAAAAAAACATAACCATGAAAGGAGGAGGCAGGGAATTCTTCTGTTTAACTCCCCAGGTAAGTAGAGTAACTCCTATCAGCTGAACATTTTCAGGCAAAGTAGGAACGGGGGAAGTGGGTAGAACCTTTTCTTGCTATCAGCATAAAGTCCCATTCACGTTTGTTCACAGGGAGCCAGTCCCCTGTCACAGTTGGCCAGTTAGGAGGAAATTTAAGAAATACACTCCTGTCTTCTCTGAAAAAAACAAAACAAAAAACCTAGAAACTGCAAAGGAAAAAAGAATACAATAAAAGAACAACTTTAAAATACAATGGGTTATTGAAGTAAAGAATACCACAAAGCACCTTGAAATTATTTAAGATTTCTTCTCGGGTTGGAGAGATGGCTTAGCGGTTAAGGTCTGCAAAGCCAAAGGACTCAGGTTTGACTCCCCAGGACCCACGTAAGCCAGATACACAAGGGGGCGCACACATCTGGAATTTGTTTGCAGTGGCTGGAGGCCTTGGCGCACCCATTCTTTCTCTCTCCCTGCCTGCCTATTTCTGTATCTCTTTCTCTCAAATAAATAAATAAAAATTAAATATTAAAAAAAAAGAAGTCATGACCCAGAGGACAAGCTGGAGGCACACTAGAGTGAGCTCACTTTACGCGAGGACACCCATGTGAGCTGGCTTTAGACAAGGACCAACTAACTGTTCTTGGCACCTAATTTATGCTTTCTTATTTTTTGCTCTTTAAAGCTCATTTTTAAAAATTAATAACAAAGAAAGTTAAACTTTGTAATATTTTAGCCTACTAAATTCATGATTCTCTTTGAAATAACAATGTCCTAGAGTCTAGGCATCTCATTTTCTTACCTTACTAAGCTAGGACCCAGACCTTCAGGGCAGGGAATGAGAACTGTAGGAAGGAGCTGCGCAAGTGTTTGCAATGCAGGCACACCTCTTGACATGCAGAAACGGAATGGAAGGGAGCGGGAGACGTCAGTCCTGGTTTCTTCCTTGTCCCCAGCACTAACGCTGCATGTATCTGTTTACTTTGCAATGCTGGGGGCTAAACCCAGAGCTTCATGCATGCTAGGCATGTACTCTACTCCTTCCCAAGCCCCTCCCAGATACATTTTCTCTGTGTCTTTGAAGATGCAGAAATCTATTGTCTGGCATTATACCTAAAAGAGTGAGAATTAGGCCAACAAGTTAAGGGACTTGGCAAAAGGGCAGTCAGAATCTAACTCCATCTACACACTAGAGAGACTCAAAGGTCGGCTGGACACACCCTCACTATACTGAGTGTGAAGAAAAGAGAATGTCCTATTCCAACAAACTAAAACCCTGTATTTTTTGGAAAAAAAAAAAAAAAACTAACAAGGTATATTTTAGCCAGTGGTTTACATATACCACTTGCAAACAAAAAATTATTTATCTCGGACTTCCAAAGGTGTAGATCACCCCATGAAATATGCAGTTAGAACCATTCCAAAGGGAGAATTCGACTGACCCTTTTACATAAAATGCCAAAGAATGAGTCAGGAGACAACTTTTCTCTGTGGCTCTTAACAGTGAGGTTCATGTGGCAGTCAGTACGAGGAGGAAGCAGCTATTTAGATTGTATGTTCAATGTTTCTCTTATCTGATCAAATAGGGATAGGCTGTAGAAAAGTTCCTATGCAAATATTGATTCTGGGACAGTTTCCCTCCAGCAGAACACGTATACAGAAATGACAGCTTCTGGGACCAGCAAGGCTAGGAGCCTCGCCCTCTGCCAACACAAACCATCCTCTTATCTCTTCACACACAGAGTCTAAAAGCAAGAAACAGCCTTTGAAAATAACTTAGCATAACAAAAACATAAGGATAAGACCCAAAGCATGTACTGTGAATAGGAACATTAGAGCCCACATGAGGGCTAACAGTGTATGTGAATTAATTAGCACTAATTCACATAAGAGTATCTAGTTTAAATGCATCTATTTGTAAATTAGCCAAGAGGGACCCAAGAGACCTATAGTCATCAGCCTACAGCGCTCTTCCGGGCCTGCCTTGATAGCACATTCTTGTTGCCCTGGAGACAGGTTTCTCTTCCCAAAACTTACTAAGATGAATACTAAGCGACAAAAGCAACAATCTCTTACTAGTTCTATGACTATTACCTAAACAAATATAGTACCTAAGCAAAAATGTCATTTGAAAAATTTTTGCTATTTATTCTTTTGTTTGAGTCAAGAGTCCTGACAGGCAACCTTAAGTGGACTGGTACTCATAATGTGGCCCATGCTGCCCTCAAAACCACGCAACCCCTCTGCATTGGCGGCCCATGTGCTGGGATTACAAGTGATGTCTTTTTAAAGCGATTCTTCTTTAATTTCAGCAGTTCCATTGTGTAACAGAAAGCCACACTCAGGAAACATGAGACACACAGATTGTCATACACTATGGATGGCATCACTCTTAAAATCGGCCAACATACATTTTTTAAAATTTATTGTTTATTTTTATTTATTTATTTGAGAGCGACAGACAGAGAGAGAAAGAGACAGATAGAGAGAATGGGAGCGCCAGGGCCTCCAGCCACTGCAATTGAATTCCAGACGCGTGCGCCCCCTTGTGCATCTGGCTAACGTGGGTCCTGGAGAATGGAGCCTCGAACCCAGGTCCTTAGGCTTCACAGGCAAGTGCTTAACCGCTAAGCCATCTCTCCAGCCCTACATATGTTGTTGTTGTTGTTTTTGAAAGATTTACAGATGAGTGAAAAACTTACCTACAGACAGAAATTTAGCATTTCAAGTCTCTGTGTGAGCAAACACAGTTGAGGAAAATGATTGAGTGCTTTCCCAAGAACTGAAGATTTGGCAGTAATGGAACTCTTCATTCACCTCTGCAGTATTTTTTCTTTTCCAGAGAGAAAGTCCCTTTCATAAAGGTTCCCATGTGGTGTGTAAGCTGAAGGGCTGGTCAGGTAAAGGGCCCTCCACTGTGCAGGTGAGGAAACAGGCCATGAGGCGAAGCATTCGACTAAGCCTCAGGTATGACGGTCTATCTGTGACGGTCTATCTTCTACATCTTCATATCTTATACATCTATCATATCTATCTTCCTGATGCAGATGGGGCAGAGCCATGTTGGCGAAACTACACACCAGCCAGTTTTCTTCTTCTTCTTTTTTTATTTTTTAACTATCTATCTATCTCACTATCTAACTCAGGCTATTCTCCTGCCTCCACTTCCTGAGAGCTGGGATCACAGGCGGGCACCGCCACACCCGGTGATTATTCGTGTTGATCTTGGCATGATTCCTTTTTCAACTCATTCCCTTCTCAGTGAAACAGAACAGAATGTAATGGTGTGTGTGGGGGGAATTAATATCAAAATGCATCTGAACTAGTATTTTTCACAAATGTGAGTGAGATGTGTACCAAGTCCAGGCCTTTATGCACTGTGTGGATTGTGAACCTAAGATGTTAGGAAAACACCATGGGGTTTCTAGTCTGCAGGAGGCAGAACCTGGTTCCTCTTTATGAAAACAATAAGCTGTTGTTTTGTACCATCCTGCAGAGGGGTCATAATATTTTTGGAAGAGGCCCCTCAACAACAGGCCATGCACACTGAGCACGGAACACACGCAGCCCTGTGAGGAGGCAGGGCAGCCAGCTACAGTGACAAGTGCACGTTGTGACCAATATATAACTGCGACTGGTCCAAATGCTCAAATCGCGTTCCTTTCTTAAAAACAAGAGGAGCAGTCACAACCCTTCACCACACTGTATATTGTGTTAGTATTGGAATTTGAAAATGAAGAGTCAGAATTCACTGCTCAGTCACTCCCCATGGAACGACATTAGAGTGTGACCCTCTGGGGCGCGGCACTTCCCTCTCAGCGGCACCAGTGACCCACTGCAACGCTGCCCAGCACTTCCCCCGCACACTGCCGTCTGCTAGCAGCTGAACTTGAAACGGTCCATCTTCAGCTCTCCTTTCTGTGTCCTTCTAGCTCCCCGAGTCCTCTTAAAAATGCAAGCTTGCCCCGGCTCACTTCCCCTCTTTCCTTAGAGATCCTATCTTGCTTCTCCGGTTTCAATTCCCAATGTGGGCTATTCCGGAATCGGGGTCCCTACCTCCCTCCTTTGTGAGGCCCGGGCCCGTGCTGCCAGCCACACGCTGAACGTCCACACGTCACATCAGCTGAGCACCAGCTGCTATGACCGCGGCAGTGCTCTGCGCTGAGGAGGAGGACGGAGCCCAAGGAGACCAAGACACACATGGAGACGTGTGCCGCCTTCCCCATGCCCCTCCATCCTTTCCTCCTCCTGCACTCAGCGTCATAACTGGTCACCACCAAAGACTACAGGTTCTCCGTGCCCTACGTCAACCTCACACCAAATCACATCACTTCTCCCTGTGGACTGTTTCCTTGTTTCTTCCTCTCTGCCACCGTCATAGCTCATGATCTCATCAGCTCTCACTGGGGTCACTGTCACAGCCTTCCCTCACACCAGCTGCTTGAGATCTAGGTGGAGAACGGGTTTAGGTGACTATGCTACCGGTATCCTGCTACGCCCACTTGAGAACTCACTGCCCCTGTGTGACAAGGTTTAACCTCAGGGACACGGGGGTGACCTATGCTGTGCTCTCTTCAAAGCTGGCCTTGAGACACAAGGTCCCACACTCTCCTCTCACGATCACCCACATTGTTTTCTGACTTGGCATGCCCTCGCCTCTATCTTCACCAGGTATGGTCTTATTTACTGGACCCCCTGACCCAGACACTCACTGCTTGCACATAAGGCCCAAGACAAGTTGAGTCCTTTCTCCAAGCTTAACAAGGAGCCTTTTCTGAACATTACCATTTACGTGTATGTACATGCGTTTGTATTTGTATGCATGCGCTTAGACATGTTTCAGGTGTGTGTGTGAGGGCATGGATACACACATGTCATGGTGCATGTATGAAGGTTAGAGGTTAATTTTTAGGCCAGTCCTCACCTTGACACCTCTGTTTTTTGGTTTGTTTGTTTTTGCTAAACTCACTGCTGCTCCGATAAGATTCTGGGAAATTCTCCTGTCTCCACCTCCCATCTTTCTGAGATCATGATAGGAGGCTTCCAGCTTAAAAAAGATGTATTTATTTAAAAGAGAGAGAGAGAGAGACAGGGAGAGAACAGGAATGCCAGGGCCTCCTGCCACTACAAATGCACTCCTGAAACATGGTGCACCTTGTGCATCTGCCTTTCTGTGAGTACTGGGGCATCAAACCTGGGCCATCAAGCTTTGCAAGCAAGTGCTTTTAACCCTGAGCTCTCTCTCCAGCCCCATATTTTTAAAAAATTTATTCATTTATTTATTTGAAAGCGACAGACAGAGAAAAAGGCAGAGAGAGAGAGAGAAACAGAACGAATGAGCACACCAGGGCTTCCAGCCACTGCAAACTAACTCCAGACGTGTGTGTGCCCCTTGTGCATCTGGCTAACGTGGGTCGTGAGGAATCAAGCCTCGAACCGGGGTCCTTAGGCTTCACAGGCAAGCGCTTAACCGCCAAGCCATCTCTCCAGCCCCAGCCCCATGTTTTTTTAATAGGGTCTAAAGAGGATTAAGCTCAGGCACTTAGGCTTCAGTGGTAAACGCTGTGCCACGGATCCTTCTTCACCACTAAGTTCTCTCCCTGGGCCCACGAACAGTAACACTTGTATCTCGATGTTTTATAATTAGTAGCACAAAGGTAATCTCATTTATATCATGTGTCTCAAGAAGAGAGAATTTGTTTTCACATCCCCAATACCTGCAAGAATTTCTAGAACTCAGGGTGGCAAGAAATGGTCTACTGAACTGAACAAAAGTGACCCACTTAGAAGACAACGATTGTGAAAGATACAAATGGAATAAAATGTTAGTTACATCCCCTTTGGGGGAAGATGTTAAGATCATGAAAGAAGCTTGGAGGATTCTGCCAAGCGTCTCAGGTGAGGGAGGAAGGGCAGTCAAGGTTGTGAACCGACATAAATAGAGGTAAATGAGAAAAAGACCTGGGAATTATGAGTATACTACAGTGTTGGTAAGAACACATATTTAGAATAAATAAATAAATAAATACAAGCTAGAATACTATTGAGCTCTGCCATACTTTGGATCTGGAATGCTCTCTAGATGTCTAAGTAGTTTGATCCCCAGTATGGTCTCTTAGTGAGTGGAATGGGAGAGGTGGGGCCTGCTGGGAGGTAATGTGGGCCATTGGGGCACACCCTTGAAGAGGACATTTGAACCCTCTCCCCTTCCTTGCTCTCCTTTTGAATTCCTGGCCATGAGGGAAGCAGCTTTGCTCTTCCACACGCCTTCCCACAGGCTTTTCAGGCTAGCAACTTAGCTGATAAGCCATCTCTCCAGCTCAATCTAAGCATTTTTAAAAATTATTATTATTACTAATTTTATATTTATTTATTTGACAGGGAGAGAGCGAGAGAGAATGGGCACACCAGGGCCTCTAGCCACTGCAGACGAACTCCAGATATGTGCACCCCCTTGTGTACCTGGCTAATGTGGGTCACGGGGAAATCGAACCTGGGTCCTTTGGCTTTGCCGGCAAATGCCTTAACCGCTATGCCATCCCTCCAGCCCAATCTAAACATTTTTAAAGTGTTCTTACCTAACTCTCCCTCTCTAACCCACGCCCCTGCCTCCTAAATCATGGGCTACTACTGAGCACATAAGAAATGTTTGCAGCATGAGAAGAAATGCATGCCTTTTTGCTCACAGCTGAATGGAGGTGTGCTGGAAATCCACTGTCCTCAGAAAAGACGAGGACTACACAGTGAGGAGACTGAGAAGAGAAGGAGCTGACAGGCTTCAGCATCCTTCTAGCAGGGGCTACAGGATGCCACACAGGGCACTCGAGTGGAGGTGACCCTGCCCCGGGGAAGGCAGCCTTGCTGACTGAGGACTGACCCTGCCCTAAGGGAGACAGGATTTCATGTCTGTTCTTGTCTCCCAGCTAAGACCCTCCAGGCTTCCTTGTCTGTACTTCTTATTAGGTTCTCAGTGCCTTCTTTCCTAGGAGACTTAATAAATCCAGTTAACAGAAAAGGCATTCAACAGAGAAAATGCTAATGTCACTAGAACAAAGGGTATCCACTACCAGGCCCTTTCATTAGAGCGTAAATATTTATCCCCTTGGCCAGGGTAATAAAGACATAATCAAAACTTGATCCCAATAGCCTGTTTTCTTGCTATGCTTACCTGGAAAAAGAAAAGACTTACTTTAATGCAAAGATGGCTTGTATTTCATCCAACTAAAAGAAAACCTCATGAACAAGGATCAAGTTAACCTTGTCTACATTTTCCTTGAGAGGCAGAACACTTCAGGTTTAGTTTTTTAAGTGTCTTTCAAGGATGTGTTCTGGTGATGGGATAGATGGAGGCCAATCTGTTATTATCACCTGGTGCGGGATACAACTAGCCATGACTCAGAGACGCCTCAAAGCGCTGCTTCATTTGCAGGGAGCCTCGTGCCCTCTACCACTTTGTGTAATTTCTCCCAGGAATTAAATTCTAAAAGATTTATCTCAGCTTGTAAAAGAAAAATGATGTCGAAGCCCAACTGCGCCAGCACAAAGCTGTGGACTTTGTGCCATGTCATTTAACCCCTCCAATAAGCCCCAGGGGTGTGTGGCATGAGCGCCATTTCACAGAATGAGAAATGAGTCTCTGGAAGCCACTAAGTCACCACACATGAGCAAGCGAGGACTGAACCGAAGCCCCTTGGTTTGCCTTTCACAAGTATACAGTTTTGCCATAGGGATTATAAACCAAAACACAACAGGCCAGATCTATATGAGACACCCTTATTAACTACAGCGTCATGGCAGCCAATCTACATGTACTAGCATACAATAACTGTATAAGATAGGCCATGTATTTTCATGTATGTTGATCATATTCATCCTTCAACTGTTTTGCCTCCTCTTTCCCTTCCCACTACTCTCTACGTTTTCCAAATGAATCTCCCTTCTGTTTTTGTGTCATTAAAAACAATCCAGATCCCGTATGACAGAAAGCCCGTGATGCCTGTCCTCCTAAGTCTGGCTTCTTTCACTTAATATAATGATCCCCAGTTCCATCTATTTTCTTGCAAACAACATGGCTGAATCATATTCAAGTGGGGTGTTGGTATGCATGTGTGTCTCAGTTTCCTTACCCAGTCATCTGCTGGTAAGTACCTTTGACTGATTATTGGCAATAAAACACAAACCACCATGGATGCGGCAGTGGGGTGGTTTGAATTAAATGTCCCCCCCACACACAAACTCATGTGTTTTGAATGCTTGGTTCCCAGCTGATGACAATTTGAAAGACAGGGCCTTGCTGGAGGGGGTATGCTGTTAGGGGAGGGTTTGGCTCACTAATTTCTACCTGCTGTGGCAGAGGTCATGTCCAGCCTCTGCTTGTGGCATCCTTTCCCCTTCCATCATGAAACTTTCCCTAGAGACCGTCAAAATTTAAAAAAAAAAAAAAAATCTTTGTCATCAGTTGTTTCTGATTGGGTGTTTGTCTCAGGAATAAGGACACAATTGCAAGTGCAGGCATCTCTGTGGTAAACTGACGTGGATTTTCTGTGACACATTCCTAGAAATAGTGCATAGCGCGATCATGTGGTAGTTCTAGTTTTAGTTTCATAAGCCCTATACACTGATTTCTTTTCTGACTGTACTAATTTGCATTCCCAACACCTATGTATACAGAAGCCTTTCAACATTCTTTTTTTTTTGCTTTTGTGTGTGTGTGTGTGTGTGTGTGTGCATGACAGTGTAAGTGTGATATGCTTGTGCATAAACACGGCCTGCATATACCCTAGAGCACGTGTGAAAATCCAAGGGTAATTTCAGGAGTCAGTCCTCATCTTCTATATTGTTTAAGGCAGGGTTTCTCATTGCTTCAGGCTAGCTGGATCTTGAGCTTCTGGAAAGTTCACTTGTCTGCCTGCCTTCTTGTGGTAGGTACCCTGGAATTACAGAGGCTCACCACAGCGCCTGGCTTTCATGTGATCCTGGTGATCCAATCTTAGGTGTTCACGATGTGCAGCAAAGGACTTTGTTTGTGGAGCCATTGCCCCAGCCCTTCCCCACATCCCTGTCGGCACTTACTGCCGTTTGATCGCTGGAGGTTATTCTTTCTGATTGAGGTGAAAGTAACTGCAACATAGTTTTGCTGATAGCTAGAGATATTGTATATTTTTTCATGACATTTACCCTTTCTTTAAGGAGTATCTATTCAGGTCATTTGCAATTTATTGATTGGGACTGTCCTATTTGTGCTTGGTTTTTTTTTTGTTTTTTTTTTTTAGTGCTTTATATATTCTTAGTATTACTCCTCTGTCAGGTGAATAGCTGGCAAACACATTTTCCCACTCTTGTAGGCTGTCTCTTCACTCTGGAAAGTGTTTGCTTTGCTGCTCATTCCTTTTTTGTTGTTGTTTTTTTGAGGTAGGGTTTCACTCTGGTCCAGGTTGACGTGAAATTCACTATGTAGCCTCAGGGTGGCCTGGAACTCAGTGATCCTCCTACCTCTGCCTCCTGAGTGCTGGGATTACAGGCGTGTGGCACCACTCCCGGCTATATATACTTTTTAATTTCAGGCGACAGCATTTGTCAATTCTTACTATTATCCCTTATGCTATTGGAGTTTTCAGAAAGGCCTCACCTTTGCATGTATCTTGGTGTTTTCCTCTAGTAATCTGAAAGTTTCAGGTTTGATTTATTCTGGACTGAGATTTTAAGATTATTTTAATTTATTTGAGATTGATAGAGAGAGAGAGAGAAAGAAGCAGAGAGAGAATGGGCGTGCCAGGGCCTCCAGCCACTGCAAACCAACTCCAGACACGTGCGCCCCCTTGTGCATCTGGCTAACGTGGGTCTTGGGGAATCGAGCCTCGAATCAGGGTCCTTAGGCTTCACAGGCAAGCGCTTCTAAGCCTCTAAGCCATCTCTCCAGCCTTTGAATTGATTTTTATACAGGGTGGAAGCCAAGGATCTTATCTCATTCTTCCACATGTGGCAATCAATTTTTCTAGTATCATTTGTTGAAAAGGCTGTCTTTTGCCCAATGTATATTATGCTTTCTGATCAGGATTACTTGAGTATTTATGGTCTTTTTCTGCTTCCATATGATATTTAAGATTAATTTTTCTATTACTTTTAAGAATGTCATTTGAATTTTGGGGATTACAGTAAATCTGTAGATCACTTTCAATAACATAGATATTTTCACAATATTAATTCTGTCCATCTATGAACCTATGGGTCTTTTCTATTTTTCTGGTGTTTCCTTTCCTTTCTTGTGTGCTTTTGTAGTCATCATTGGATAAGATGAAAGATAGGGGTCTAGTTTCATTCTTCTGCATGTGGAAATCCAGCACCATTTGTTAAGAGGCTGTCTTTTCTCTCATATATGTTGACGGCATCTTTGTTTAGAATCAGAATCCGATAGCTAAAGCTGCATCTTATTTCCTTGGTGGTTTTGGAAGGTAGCTAAACTGTATTTTAAAACTGTATGTGTTAAAATTTTTATGGGCTGGAAGTATGGCTTAGTGGTTAATGTTCTTGCCTACAAAGACAAGGGACCGAGGTTCAATTCCCCAGGACCCATATAAGCCAGATGCACAAGGTAGTGCATGCAGCTGGAGTTCATTTGCAGTGGCTGAAGGACCTTGTGTGCCCATTCTCTCTCTCAAATAACTAAATAAAAATAACTTAAAAAATTTTTATGCCATTCTTACCATGCCATTAAGATTTTTCTTTATTTCTGGAGTGTCAATAACTATACTGTTAGATTTTTCTATTGGTACCATAGTAGAATTTTAAAAACATTCTGACAAGCACCAATAGTTCCCTGGAAGTTGTTGCATTTGTAAGAACAACCGAAGATACCTATGGAGAAAGAAGGAAGGGAGGGAGGGAGGAACTAAGGAAGGAAGGAGGGAAGGAAAGGCAGCTTAAGCAAAGTCCAGAAAAGAAGACCTGAAAATTTTCTTCAACATTCACCAAAATCTACCCTGTCAGAATGGAAAGGGAATTTCTTTGCTATACATTTGAGGAAGAAGGAAGGGAGGGTGGGAGAGAGAGAAGAAGGAAGGAAGAAAGGGAGGGAGGGAGGGAAGGAAAGAAGGAGGGAAGGAAGGAAAAGCAACTTAAGCAAAGTCCAGAAAAGAAGACCTGAAAATTTTCCTTAACATTCACCAACATCCACCCTGTCAGAGGGAAGGGACTGGCTTGCTATACATTTGGGGAGCATGCACCACGATTACTACAGCACCTCTACATGACCTTTGTCAAGTTATGTCAACTCACCAAACTTCAGTATCAGCACTTGCCAAAGGGGAATGGATGATGACAACACTACCTAGTGGACGGGTGGATGGATGGACAGAAGGAAGGCTAGACGTAAAATACTTAATCAAGGAGCGTGACTTTATAGTCTAAGCACAGTCATTTCTAACAAGATCCATCTGCAGTGGAATATAGTGGAAGATGAGAACTATAAAGACAAAGGCATAACCGTGCGTGTAGAATTTTGCAGCCAGATAGCAAGTTTGATAGGACCCACCTGTAGAGAGACATTACATTCCCTTTTTATATTAGGAACCAACCCCATTCTGATCTAGACCTCAGAGTTTTCTCTCCTGAGATGGAAAGGCCACAGATTTATCCCCCTGAGCAAGGAAGTTAGGAAAATTAAAGGCTGGAAAGCTCAACACTGCCCCCTGTTGCTTCCAGTGCACTATAGGGAGAGAAAAGCAAAAAGGTCGGGTCTCAGGCAGGACCAGGGAGATGGTGTAGGAGATGCTGAGGACACAGATCAGGTTTGGCACACATTCAGGTTTGGGGCACAAACGTGAAGACTTGCTGATCCAACCTCCCGCAGCTCTACATAACAGCACTGACCACAGTGAGTGAAGCTGGACACTTAGGATGCAGACTTCATTTTCCTTGAATCGTTCTTTCTTGGGATGGGAGACATCCAGAAGTTTCTACATGCCTTGACACAGGGACTTACCATGGAGTTTGCATTCACACAAGACAAGGATTTGGATGAAGCCTGTGGCAGGTCAGTCAAGAAGGCCCAGTGTGATGGCCAGCTGAGGCAGGCCATGCTGTCCAATGAGAAAGCAACACCTGGCACAGACTATGCCCTCCAACAATGCCTATGGGCCACGGACTGAGTGATTCTAAGAAGGGAATCTAACCAGCCCAAGGAACTTGCTGTATCCTGAAGAGACTTTTGATCAAAAGCCACATAGATGGGCTCGAGAGATGGCTTAGCAGTTAAAGCACTTGCCTGCGAAGCTTAAGGACCCAGGCTCAATTCCCCAGAACCCACAGAACCCAGATGTACAAGGTGGCACAGGCATCTGGAGTTTGTCTGCAGTGGCTGGAAGCCCTGGAGTGCCCATTCTCTCTCTGCTGCTTCCTCTCTCCTTTTCTCAAATAAACAAATTTAAGAAGCTATGAAGAAATGCAAGAGGCAGGTAACATACTATTTGGGCGTGGAGGGTCAGTTGGCTGTGAGGACCGTGAAGCAGCTGTCCCTTTCCCTCCCTACGTTTCTGTGCTATGAGTAACTTAGGACTTGCCACCAGTTTTAAGAATTAATGTAAGGGCTGGAGAGATGGCTTAGCACTTAAGCGCTTGCCTGTGAAGCCTAAGGACTCCAGTTTGAGGCTTGATTTCCCAGGACCCATGTTAGCCAGATGCACAAGGGGGCGCACATGTCTGGGGTTCGTCTGCAGTGGCTGGAGGTCCTGTCACACCCATTCTCTCTCTCTCTGTTGCTCTCAAATAAATAAATAAAAATGAATAAAATATTAAAAAGAATTAATGTAAATTACTTCAATGGTTCAGAGGAGAAAATAAAATCTCACAATATTGCCAAAATCTGGAGAAAAACATCTTCATAAGCATTGGTTGTGAGCACTGACTTTTTCCATTTAAATTTGAATTAACAAGATATAATTGTGTTTGTAGGATACACTGTGATAAGCAGGGTATGGTGATGCATGCCTTTAATCCTAGCGCTTGGGAGGCACATATGGGAGGATCGCTGTGAGTTCGAGGCTACCTCTGAGAATACAGAATGAATTCCAGGTCAGCCTGAGCCAGAGTGAAACCCTACCTTGAAAATCAGACAAAACAAAACAAAACGATACACTGTGATGTTTTGATATTTCATATTACATCTCATCATTCCTTGGTATTAGGGAAGACTGGTTCCAGAGGATTGGTACCAAAATACTCAAGGTCCTTAGATAAAATGGGAATGCATTTGTATACAAACTGTATAAGTCCTATTATATACTGCATATCATCTCTAGATTACATTACCAAATATGATGCAAATGCTAATGGTATGTAATAATTGTTAAACTTTACTTGTTAGAGGATTAAGAAAAAAAGAGGTTTGAATATGTTAAGCCATCACAGTGCTAACTGCATATGGGAAGTAAGTTATTCTTTATGCTTGACTTTTTAAACATTTGGGCATATAAATGAAACCATGTAGGATTTATCTTCCTGTGCCTAGCTTAACTTGCTCCACATAATATCCTCCAAGTTCATCCATTTATAACAAAAAGCATCCCTCACTTTTTTGAGACAGGGTCTCATGTAGCCCAGGGTCTCCTCAAACTGGCAATAAGGATGAATTGAATTGCGGATCCTCCTACCTTCGTCTCCTGAGTGCTGGGATTAAGGGCATGCAGGTGCCACCACACCTGGTTTATGCTGTGCTGGGGATCGAACTTGGGGTTTCATACATGTTGGGCAAGCAGCCCACTGCCTCCCATCCCGGCCTATCGTTTACCTCTTTCTGAGGCTAGATAGCATTCCACTGTAGGTGTAGACAACACTGCTTTGTGCACTCATCCGCTCACACCTAGACTGATTCCCCACCCTGGCTCCTGTGAACAATGTTGCCGTGAACATGGAAACACTGCTGTGCCTTCAATACCCTGACTTTAGCTTATGATGTACACTCAAGAAGTGAGACTACTGCATCATCATTCTTATTTTAGGGTTTTTTTTTTCTTTTCTCTATGTATTGAGTAATCTTGACACTAGCCTTCAGAATGGCTGGACTAATTTATATTCCCACCAGCAGTAATGTTCCCTTTCTCCACATTCTCATTAATCCTTGTTCCCTTTCATCTTTTTTATAATAACCATCCTAATGAGTGTGACATGATATCACACCATAGTTTTAATTTGCATTTCCCTCGTGATTAGTGACGGTCATTTTTTCTTGTGTTTATTGGTCATTTACATGACTTTACCTGAAAAGCATGTATTCATATTCCATTTTAGTTAGTGTATTTTTTTCTTGTTATTGAGTTGAACTCTTTACATATTTTAGTCTAGTTGGTTCCTAAGTATGTATACTTGACAAATATTTTCTTGTATTCTGCAGTTTGTTTCTTCCCTTTCTAGGCAGAATTTCTTAATTTGATGTAATCAAATATTTGTATACTTTTGCTTTTATTGCATTTCATGTTTCTTTTAGACATTTACAGTTAAGGAATTATGCTTAAATCTTTAACCTCTTTGAATTCATTTCTACATGTGGGGTAAGGTAAGGGTATGATTTTATCTTCAGCATATGGATATTTAGTTTCCTCAGCATCATTTGCTGAAGAAACTTGTGTTATTTTTCAAGTACATGTCAAGGACAGTAAGCCATATTTCCTCCAAATAAGTAAAGTTATGTTTATCTTGAAATTTCACATATATTGAGAAAGTCAGATTATGACCTGTGTGGTTATAAGATCACTTGACTCAGGTGAGCCAAAGAAAGCAATTTCAGGAACTCCAAGTTCCACACAAATATTGATCCTGAATTATGAGCCCTTAGTCAGTTTCAGGGCTGAATTGAGGACCAGAGGCCCAAGGCACCTGGGATTAACGCCACCACACTAGTTGGTGGCTATAACACCTATTAGGCCTGGGAGTCTGTCACCTCCCAGACCAATCCAGGTGAACATACGGTCTTCTGGGGTGCACAGGCTGCTGGGACAGGGAGCCCCACTCCCTGTCAGAAAGGGGGCTTCTCAGCCAGGGATTACTGACAACCTCCACAGATACCTTAGTCTTTCCCCCATCCACAAAAAGAATTGTGAATGTTGCTTTCATACATATGATAGGGGAAAGTGGACCCACTTGTTAGTCATCAAAGCTGGTGACTAAAGGCAGGGCTCAGAACCCTCCAGGCAAAACTGTCAAACTGCTTTGCAGCACTGCTTTGATAGCCAAGTGTTGCTTTCCTGGCATCACTATGAAAACCAGCGTAGAGAACAAACGCCTTGGTGAACTTTTCCAAGGCTCTCTACCCAGTTCCAGTTTGACAGGCTCTCTCCTGATTGGTTCTCTCCTTTTTACGTCATTTGCGTGTATCTAACCAATAAGAGCCTGCTGGAGCCTACGTGAATCCCGGTACAGAGCCTTCCCGCCAGAGATCTGCTCTGACACAAATGCAAGACTTGCTCCAGCGCCTCAGAAGATAGAGGAGAATATAGATCGAGGACTCTCGCTGCCAAGTCCAAGACTTGCTGCTCTGTCTCTGAGTCCCAATGTCCTGGGTCCTGTTTCCCTCCATCTTGGCTGGCATCCTGTGGCCTGCTAAGGGTATAGAGATGTATTGCGTTATTTTTCAAGTGGTATCCCTCTTGTCTGGCATCCTGAGGCCCACCAGCAGCTCCCCTTGGTTGTCATTTCACTGCCACCCAGAGCTGTCAGCACTTCTGCTTTTGTGCATGCAGCCCTTGCTGGCTTGTCCTTCATCATCTGACTACTTAATTCCTTGGGATAAGGAGACAAGACTTGACAGGAGAACTGGCTGTGTCACTTATTCCTAACACAGATGTGTTTGCTGGGTAACAGGGGGAAATCCTGCACACAGCTTCACCTCTAGAACTGGCAGGTTGAACGGAACCTTTCAAACACACCGAGACAAAGCTAAGAATCAAAATTAACACAATTAGAAGCCACAGTGCCAGGATGCACATTGTATCTTTCCTGCTTTGCTTTCCAGGAGGGAAAACAGGTACTGTTTCTACAAACCCCCATTATTATTTTAAAATATTTAATTAAATTAATTTGTTTATTTGGGGGAGAGAGAATGGGTGCTCCAGGGCCTCCAGCCAGTGCAAACGAACTCCAGACACGTGCACACCCTTGTACATCTGGGTAACATGTGTCCTGGGGAATCTAACCTGGGTCCTCTGGCTTTGTAGGGAAACACCTTACTGCTGAGCCATCCCACCAGCCCACCACCAATTATTTTAAGGCTATAAAGACAACCCCAACCTCAGATTTCTCATGGTCAGTTTTCTACCACAAAAACAAGTACCATGATGAGGTATAAACTTTCCCAACTGATCTTAACAGGTCTTAAAAGGTTTCATCTCTTTATTGAATATTTGCATTTTCAAGGTTGGAAGCCAGCCACTGTTACCAAAAATGATAACTGGATTAGTTGTGGGATGGGGGTTCTGCACCCATACCACAAGTTTGGTGGGGTACCTTCCTGGAGACAGACTCAAATTCCCTGCCTCTTGAACCAGTGCAAACCAGTGCCAATAAAAGGTCTTTCTGTCAAGTTTCATTTAAAAACTTCAGTAAGCATAGTTGCTTATTCCAGACTCCCTCCATGAAGCAAAGGTTAGGAATAATGCTATTCATTTATAAAGCTTTCACTTGTCATGTTATGAAAGACCTGCAATTCTTCTATAATTCCTGTGAGAAACTCCTTATTCAGGTCAAGAAGCATTGAGAAGCCAAGTACAGACTCTGTAGTAGCAGAAGTACCATGTATACTTCCTAATATTTGTTTGAGAGAGAGAGAGAGAGAGAGAGAGAGAGAGAGAGAGAGAGAGAGAGAGAACAGGCACGCCAGGTCTTCCAGCCACTGCAAACCAACTCCAGACACATGCGCCACCTTCTGCATCTGGCTCATGTGGGTCCTGGGAAATCAATGTATACTTTTGATTCTCTTGACCTTCTCTTGGAGGGATGGCTTAGTGGTTAAGGCACTTGTCTGCAAAGCTTAAGTACCCAGGTTTGATTCCCCAGTACCCAATTAAGCCAGATGCACAAGGTGGCACATACGTCTGGAGTTCATTTGTAGTGGCTGGAGGCCCTAGCACACCCATTTTCGCTCTCTTACTCTCCCTCTTTCTCAAATAAGTAAATAAAATATATTTTAAAAATAAAAGAAAGAAACCCTTTCAGAAAACTGCAGCTTACTTTCTGAATCTACAGCTCACAGGGACTTTGATGTCTGGCATCTAAATGACCCAGGGCTACTGGTTGAAAAGCAAATGCCAGGGCCTCCATCTATACTGAAATGAAAGCCCCAGAGGCAAGACCCAGGAGTCAACACTCCTAACAAGTGCCACAGATAGTTTCTATCTGTGAAAATTAAAATTGAGGAGCACTGCATTAGGAAGGTAAAATGTTATTTAGTTTAGGAGGAACTTTAATACAACCAGCTAAGAAAGAGGATTACTAGAATATACTATATATATTACTATCTATCTATCAGATTCCACACCTCCATACAAACACAAAATGTACTGCTGAAGCTAAAATTGTATACTTTGTGTCTTCACTGGCTACAGGGTGAGAATTTCTATCACCAGTCTTATCCCTACACAGATCTCAATGACTGTGTGACAGACAGTATTAGCGTACAGTGAGCTATAACCACGTGCGAAGAAAACGTCTGAGCTGCCTCGGATATTACATGTTCATGTGTTATACGGAACTAATGTACGAGGCAAATTTCACTATCGCCATGAGCATCACTTAGCCTGGCAGAATGCAGCTGAGGCAAATCACGTGCTTCGCGTCCCTCCTGAAGCTCTGCCCACTTAGAGCCACCTACACTGCTCATGTCGTCTTAGCCCTACTAAGGACCAGCTCCATTTTCATGGCTATTTAGGCACTTAGACTTTTAATGTGATGAATGATGAACAATAGCTGGGTCACAGAGCCAGACAGAGATTTCCCATCATGCCTCTTACTTTTCAATGCAAATGACAATAGAAAATGTCCCTGAAGGGGGAAAAAGAAGGCCTTTAGATTTCAGTGACACACACAAAAAAAGTCAATGAAATGAAAAAAAAAAGCCAGGAGGGAAATTATATTATTTGTAATTATTATTCCCATATTCTTAGGGAGTACATAGCAACGTATGAGAGATGTGAACTTTCTGGTGAGCCGTGATATTAGTCTTCAGCCAAGCCCTTATCTTTCTTTTTATAACAAAAGCAAACCAGAGAGCCGAAGTGATTTACCATGGGTGATATAGCCAGTGTGGGGCCCAGAGTTCCTGACAACACTCCCCAAACTACTGAATTTGTGTAGGAGACCGTGTTTACTGGAATACAGAACGTCACAACTTGATAAAAACAGCATATGGCAAGAATTCTTCTTAAGGAATATTTTAATACCTGAGAGAGATGACTTTTAGCCATTAATATAGTTTTCCTTTTAATTATGTGATCATCTCACATCTCCTTAAATACTTTCATGTTTAATATTTTAAAACATCTGCAGATTGATTTACTTAGCCCTGTAGGGCATACTTGGAAGTCACAGAATTATACATGGGAACAGTAGATCACGGACAATTCCCATCCCTGCCGTGGCCCATGAGCCATCCCCCACACCCCCACACCCCACTTGTAAACCTTTACTTAGATGCACAGAATTAGTCAGATACAGGGTTTTAAGTGAATGTACTTCCTTTTCGGGGGCACCTGGCAATTATCATAATGGCCTCCTGGGGCCCTGCCTCCCAGTACTGGGTGCCATATATCATGTGTTCATCTGGGAAGCTGCTCCGGGTCCCGAGAGCACCCAGGACAAAGGAGCCAGCAGGCTGTGGGAAGAAGGCTGCGCAGTCAACGGTGTATTAAGGACACCCATTAGCTGCTTCAATCAGTTAATTAGCTCAACAAAATGCAAAACCTAAATCATTAAACAAAGTGGCCCTGATTGCATTGCAGGCTTCTGATTTAGTGTCACCAACTCAGCAGGGGAGGACAGGAAGCTCAACAGAAAACAGAAAGCTGTCCACACTGGGGAATGGCGAATGGGATGGAACTTAATTTTTTATTAAAGTTGAGACCTGCCAAGAAGTTTCACTAACCGGCCCCCACAAAAAAAAAAAAGGTACCAGGGAGACCACAGTGTTTATGCTTTGAAATTTGAAATCAATTTAAATATAAATTGCTCTCCTTTTTATCATTACGAAACAAAGGAAAAAGGGGTTGTAGATCTCTGGTGTGCAAATGGTCATTAACTTTCATTTGACCTTGGGTGTGGAACTAATATTGGATCTCTGCACAGGGCACCCTCATTCTACTCTTCCTGCTGCCTCGCAGAAAACACATTCCCAGGAGCTGCGATGCTAGAAGCCTCTCTTTAGCTTGCAGCCACAAAACTCCCTCTCCCTCGAATGCCTCTGCCCTCCCTCATTCCTGTCTCTGCTATAAAGCCAGGACCCTGTTTCTAGTTTATCTATAGGAAGCTGAGTGGCTCCACACCACAGTCAGACAAGAGCTGCTGCCCAGGTCATCACGTTACGGGGTCAGGGACCGCCAGCGTCCAGCTCTCCTTCCCTGCATCGAGCTCTCCACAGTAGGAACAAGCTGCCATTTCCAAGAAGTTAATTACCTTTGTCTGCTGAGCC
Organism: Jaculus jaculus; assembly: GCF_020740685.1. Lineage (NCBI taxonomy): Eukaryota > Metazoa > Chordata > Mammalia > Rodentia > Dipodidae > Jaculus > Jaculus jaculus. The sequence goes on from NC_059117.1 coordinate 34,991,586, forward strand.
CTGTGAAGGTTACATGTCTTCCCTGAAGTGCCCTGAGGTGCATTTTAATACCAAGGCTTCCAAACCTGCCCTTCTAGAGTGCACTGTATTGTCGTTGTTTATTGATTTCCTTGGGAAATAGGTTTCATTTACTATCTCAGTGGAAATGGCCATACAGAAGAGGGAGAGAAAGGAAAAAAAAAAGTTTGCTTGTAATGTACTTAATTCTAAACCATACTCAGGGTTAAAGGAGTTTGCCTTCTGCTCAGTACTCTCAGTCTCTTCTTCTGCTTAGTACTACTCTTGGTGCCCCTATGCTCAGTACTCCCGGGTCTCCTCTTATGCTTAGTACTACTCTTGGTACTCTTATGCTCAGTACTCCCGGGTCTCATATGCTCAGTCCACTCAGGTCTCTTACTATACAGAGAGTGCAAGGGGTTATTTTCTTTCAAAATATGTCACTGAATGGTTATTTATCATTTCGGTTTAATAGCTCTAATTACAAAAGGCAGTGTCACGGGAGTTTTTTAAAAGGCAATTTTCTGTGTATCCCAGGGGGAGCATTAGGAAGAGTTTACAGAGCATCTGCTGCGTGCATTTCCCATTGCCCTGGGCCTCATCAGTGCTCCTGCTTTCTTCATGGGCAGAGCATCCTTTTCCTTGCACCGCATTGAGCACTACAATTTCAGGCCTCTTACAATGATTTTATCACATTATAAAAGGACAGTGCAACCTGTCACCACCAAGCTGCTCACTCACTGCTCAGGAACCAGGACGAGGGAGGGCGCAAACCCACCAGCAGGCAGGGACAGAAAGAGCTGTCTCTGGAAATGCTAGAAAAGGGAGTTACTATGGTGCTGGACAAGAAGAGAGATTTTGCAAATGTCTATGACCAGCACAGTGTCAAACAAAGCTTCTAAGGAGAAATCTAGATGATCCACCAGTCAGGAAGACAAGAATGGTGCATTGACTCTTTTAGGGAAAGAAAAAACAAAAACATGGTAGGAGGCAGGAGCCAAAGAAAACACCAGTGGGGTCCAGAGACAATTGAGGGAGGCTTGTGCTGCCCAGACATCAGTGAAGGATGTGGACAGCCACAGCACCCAGGAGCAGGCAGAGCAAAGAAATAAGCCACAAGGGAAAATCAGTGTGACGAGAACACAGGCTCATCCTGTGGGGACAGACTGTAAAAGCTTTAACAAGAGTGAACGAGGTAAAATTATTGCTGAAAAAAAAACAAGCATAGGGCTGTGGACATGGCTTAGCAGTTAAGGTGCTTGCCTGCAAAGCCAAAGGACCCTGGTTCGATTCCCCAGGACCCACATAAGTCAGAAGCACAAGGGGGCACATGTGTCTAGAGTTCATTTGCAATGGCTGGAGGCTCTGGCATGCCCATTCTCTCTATCTGCCTCTCTCTCAAATAAATTAATAAAACAAGCATAATCTCCTGACTAAAAAATACCCCCAATGGATACTACAAAATCACAAACTTTGGGATAGGGAAATGAAGTATAAGTACTTGGTTTCAGAGCCGGCTGGTCCAAGTACAACTCCTTAGCACCCACATAAAGCCAGATGCAAAAAGTGATACAAGCATCTCGTGTTCATGTGCCCATACATGCACACATACACAAACACATGAAAATAAATAAAAATATCTAGTCTAGATAAAGTATTGATACAGTCATTCATTTGTTAGAGCAGAAGGAAAAAAAAATCATTCAAGAGTACATCAAGATCTTTTTATAGAAAATTTACATTTTTCAATAAAATATTATCCCATGCTATCAAAAAGGTCCAAGAAGCTTGAGATAACACTAATCACATCAGTAGTTGTGCTGTGTTTGCTGGCTCTTAGTTTTATTAAAATCTAGCCTAAACTCCCATTTAGTTATGTGTTCTTCTGAACATGAGTGATGTGTTTATCAGAGGAATTAACGTACTGTTACATGAAAATGATATTGTCAATTTAAACTAAAAAGAATTGAGAGGACCAAAGTAGGAACAATTCAGAGGTTATGAAGGGGTTTTCGTCTAAATATCCAAAAAGAAAAGATCTTACTGCTTACTGTTTAACAAAAAATGTCAATCAGGGCTAGAGAGATTGCTTAGTGGTTAAGGCATTTACCTGCAAAGCCTAAGGACCCAGATTTGATTCTCTAGGACGCATGTAAGCCAGATGCACAAAGTGGCACATGTGTCTGGAGTTTGTTTGAAGTGGCTTGAGGCCCTGGCATGTCCATTCTCTCTCTCAAATAAATAAATAAAATTTGGGCTGAAGAGATGGCTTAGTGGTTAAGGCACTTGACTGCAAAACCTAAGGACCCAGGTTCAGTGCCCCAGAGCCCATGTAAGCCAGATGCACAAGGTGACACATATATCTGGAGTTCGTTTACAGCAGCTAGAGGCCCAGGTGTGCCCATTTCTCTCTCTCTCTAAAATATTTAAAAAATAAACAAATAAAAAATTTTTAATTCAATCAATTATATTCCTTATGACAAAGTAACATGAACTCTTAGCTTTGGAATGCATCTGCTTTGAAATAGAATATGACTTTTTAACTCTGTCAGACCAGAAACCTCACAAATGTCTCATAACAGAGCACCCTGCTGACATGTAATTTCCCCAGTGCTACTCCTACCTAAGAGGGGGACTAAAAATGGCTAAATTTCCCTAAAACGTGGCAACCAATAATTGCTACCAACAGTAACCCTGGAAAGCTAAGACTCTGCTAAGACTATTGGGGTGATTAAAAACTACAGATTAAGTTGGGGACATGGCTCAATAAAGGTACTTGCTTACAAAGTCTACAGACCAGAGTTTGACTACCCAGTCAACACCCATGAAGGGCCAGATGTGAAGTGGCACATGCATCTGTGATCGTAGCACCTATGACAAGGGAAGGTGGATTCAGTGAATCCATAGCTCATGTGCCAGCTAAACTGGAGTTCTTTTGTAGCGACAGGAAACCCTGTCTCAAAGGAAGGTAAAAGGGGCTGGAGAGATGGCTCAGCGCCTACAAAGCCTATGGACCTGGGTTTGATTCCCCAGCACCCACATAAAAGCCAGATGCATAGATGGCGCATGTGTCTGGAGTTTGTGTGCAGTGGCTACAGGCCATGGTGCTCCCAGTCTCTCGATCTCTCTATCTCTCTCTCTCTCAAATAAGTAAATAAATAAGCAGATAGATAGATTAGATGATAGATATATAAATAAATAGGTAGGCAGACTGGCAGACAGATAAATGAAGGCAGTAGAAGAACACAGAGTTCTAGAAATTGTCCTCTGATCATCATACTCATGCCATGGCTTGTGTGCACGTGAGCACTTGCACGCACGCGTACACACACACACACACACACACACACACATGAATAGCTAATTTTGTTTTGTTGTTTTTAGAGGTAGGGTCTCACTCTGGTCCAGGCTGACCTGGAATTAGCTATGTAGTCTTAGGGTGGCCTTGAACTAATGGCTCATGGCGATCCTCCTACCTCTGCCTCCTGAGTACTGGGACTAAAGCTGTGCACCACCAAGCCCAGCACGAATGGCTATTTTTTTTTTAAAGCAGTCATTGTCTGTTGCCTCACCAGGATCACCAGGTCACAGGTTGTTTACTTACATGCACCACTCTGAGTTCAATCTCATGGAAAAATAGCAGCAGCCATGTTGCTGAAGCAATGCTCAACCAAGAATGCCAGTTTAAGCCCGAGTGTAGGACTGAACGATAATAGAAGATATATTCTTTAGAGATGATTTTTTTAAAAAAAAATGTAAACTCACCGAGCTAATCTATAAAGGTAGAAAATAACTCATCATTAAAAATAATGTTTTCTGGGGTCTAGAGAAATGGCTTAGCAGTTAAGCGCTTGCCTGTGAAGCCTAAGGACCTCGGTTCGAGGCTCAATTCCCCAGGACCCACGTTACCCAGATGCACAAGGGGGCGCACACATCTGGAGTTCCTTTGCAGTGGCTGGAGGCCCTGGCGTGCCCATTCTCTCTCTCTCTATCTGCCTCTTTCTCTCTCTCTGTCACTCTCAAATAAATAAATAAAAATGAATAAAATATGAAAAAATAAATAAAATAATGTTTTCTAAGTTAAAAAACTAAAAGTAAATGCAATAAGCTAAGTCATTTTAGCTCATGTTTCTTATATACCTCACAGATAAGCTGAAATATGATGCATAAACAGCACTTTAACATGAATTCCTGTCTGGATTATCCAAGACTTGAATAATTTCTATGAGTTTTTACTCTTTTCCATTAGCAGAAACAAAAGTGTCCAACTGAAACCTCTTTTTTTTAAAAGAAAAAGTTTTTATTTATTTGACAGAGAGAGAAAGAGGCAGAGAGAGAGAGACACAGAGAGAAAATGGGCATGCCAGAATCTCTTGCCATTGCAAACAAACTCTAGATGTATGCACCCACCTTATGCATCTGGCTTACGTGGGTACTGGGAAATCGAACCTGGGTCCTTAGGCTTCATAGGCAAGTGTCTTAACCGCTGAGCCACCTCTCCAGCCCATGGAACCTCTTTTCATAAATCGTCTCTTTACTCTCATGATGCTCAAGCTTTCTAACCAAGAGTCTAAATTTACCTGGAAACTCTAGCCTGCACTGGGAAAGAAGGTTTGCAAGCTGTCTACAGGCTCTGCAGCCCATAAGACTTCCCTCAGACCCTTGACTTAGAATCTGGAGGCTGGAACAGTGGCGCGAGCAATTCCTCAGGCTCTTGCCTACCCAGCAACCCATCTCCTCTGCTGGTGGCTGTGTGAAGCCAGGCCGGCCTTGACCCTGTCCATGGGTCTTAAGAGCGGTGCTGACTGGAGGTCTCTCTTCCCCAGTCCTGTCATTTTCCCCCCTGGCTCCACAGCAGGGGGCATTGACCTTCCAAACAGATCCTACACCCCCACTTCTGCTAGGGCAACCCTGAAAGAGGCAGAGCCCTCTCCCTGATGAGTTTTTTGTTTTTTTTTTTTAAATTCCAC